>NC_077230.1:95130833-95460912 GCF_027887165.1 Monodelphis domestica | reverse complement strand
CAATATTCCTTCTACCATCTCTCTCTGAGGAAGGTTGAATGAGCTCTACTCCAATTTCCTGCTTCTCCTCCTGGTAGGAATCAAAGCCTCCTTTAGAGAAGGGTTGGGGGGAGAAGAGGCCAGGGATGTATATCCTGCTTTCCTTTCAGTCCCACAAGGACAAGCCCTTGCCGTATGTGGGCCACCCACTACATGTGGGGGCCTTTAACTTTCCCTACAAAGATAAGATAAAGTCTTTAAAAATATTTAAACATGAACCAACCCCTCCCCCAAGAAATCCTGAAACAAGGAGCTCCTTTATGCACTTTCTATACAGAAATGTCATTTAACAGATCGAGAAATTGAGGATGAAAAATATTAACCTTATTCAGACAGCTCCAGTCAGAGCCAGGATTTGAAGCCACTTCTCGAGTCTGAATTCTTTTTTTCTACTCTCCTCTCTCCGTTATCTCTGCTTCTGCCCAGGGGTTCTCACAGTCATAATTGGGGTTCATCATACTAGTACCTCAAAATTGTACTTCGAGGCAATGAGCACTTCCCTCAGGCTTACATAAGCCAAGTCCTAAGTCCCTCCAGGACTTGGCCAGCACCTAAAACAAGCCTAAAATTCAACAGATCCTTAGTGGCTGCTGCCTGCCCTTAAGGAACTTTGAGCAATCTGGTGCTTTGTCCTAGTTCAGGCTCCGGAGGAATACATTAAAATGGGCCCCCAAGTCCTAGAACTGGTAGAGATGCCTCCCCTCCCCCTGCTTCCAGGCCCCAAAAAACATTCATGCAAAGATATAGTCACTGGTGTTTGCTGGAGCCAGCTCAAACTCAAGAGGGAAATCCAAGACCATGGCCAAATACCAAGTCAACACAACCCTAAAGGAAGGCCATTGTCATATGTGTTCTAGAGATAAAACAGTTAAAGGATCTTGATTATGTCATCCTTTGGTTGTTTTTTCAGTCATGATCCCGTTTAGGGTTTTCTTGGGAAGATATCGAAGGGGTTTGCCATTTCCTTCTCCAGCTCATTGGACAGACGAGGAAACTGAGGCACACAGGGTGAAGTGACTTGCCCAAGGTCACACAGCTGGGAAACATCTGAAGCCAAAATGGAATTTAGGAAGAGGAATCTTCCTGACTACGTGCCCAGCAGTCTACCCACTGGATTGACTGGAACTAACCTGTGGAAAGGCACTCGATTTAAAATGAGATTGCCCCTTGCTATCTGTGTACCCTCAGTCAAGTCACTACTATCTGGTTCTTGTGGTCTCCAATTGTCCTGAGCATCCCTCGTGTAGTGTAGAGAGATGAGGGCCCACTAGAGGGCACTCTTCCATCATGTTATCATTGCCCCAGCAAGGCAGGAGCAAGTTCAGGATTCAGGGTCAGACTGCTAGAGTTGAAGGTTAGAGCTGAATCAACATGAATTTAGCAGACAACCTTCCAAAGGAATCCTTTCATTTTTCAGGGAAGAGAGCTGGGACCCAGAAAGTGATTTTGCCAAGTTCCTTGGATAAAACTGACTTCCGTGGATCCGGGGAAGGACGTTTACTTTTTTTCTTTTTTAATGCAATCTGTCTGCATTTTACAGGCTATGCATAAAGAGCTTTCACGTGATTTTCTGCTGACAAAAAATCCTGGGAAGTAAGCACTGTTGCTCCTGTTTTAGAGATGAACCACACTAAGGCTCAAAGATATTTTGCTGACATTCAAATTTACCCAACAAGGAAGCAACAGGCTTAGGTTTGGTACCATGGAAAAAACATTAACTCTAGAATGAGAAGATCTAGATTCAAATCCTGCTTCTGAACCTTACCATCCGTGTGACTGACCAAATGACTTAACCATCTTGGGCCCCAGGCTCTTTTTCTGTAAAATGAGGGGACTGGACAAGATAGCTGTTTTTCTCTAGCTTTTCCTGACAATTCAATTCACCTGCTATTTACTGAACACCTACTAGGTACAGAGCACAGTGCTAGGCAACTTGGGAGAATTAAAGATAATAAGACAAGGTCCCTGTCCTTTAGGAGCTGATAGTCCAGCAAGGGAAAGCAAGACTTGAGTTCAAAAACCTGGAATACAAAGTAGAATGTTAAAGTATGCAACCATTAGGAAAGCCTTCTGGAAAGAGGGAACAGTCTTATTTGTAGAGTCTCTGGTATAGACCTCCTCCCCCCACATCTCCCTGCCCTAGCCACTCCCCCTTACCCTGTCAATGCAGAACTTTTAAAGGACTGATGGAAGAATATAGACAAGAATCACATAAGATTAAAAAGTATGAATAAGTCATAAAATTGTCTATTAGTGTTTTTGCTGTAGGGAATATACTGAATTTGTAATCAGAAGATCTGGTTTTAAATTTGGGCTCTTCTACTTATTGTATGATCTTGGGCAAGTTAATTTACTTGTCTGGGCCTCAGTTTCCTCATCTGAAAATGAAGGAGTTAGATTTTTTTTTTTAAACCCTTACCTTCCGTCTTGGAGTCAATACTTTGTATTGGCTCCAAGGCAGAAGAGTGGTAAGGGCTAGGCAATGGGGGTCAAGTGACTTGCCCAGGGTCACACAGCTGGAAAGTGTCTGAGGCTAGATTTGAATCTAGGACCTCCCATCTCTAGGCCTAGCTCTCAATCCACTGAGCTACCCAGCTGCCCCCAGGAGTTAGATTTAATGGCTTCTAAATCCCTTTCAGGGCTAGATTTATAATCCCATACCCATGATCCTACAATTTCTAGTCCAGAGCACAAAATCACCCCATACTTCCACACTCAACTATGAATTTACAAAACATGTTGCTTAATTTTGCAGAACTTCTTTTTCTTTCTTCCACTTAAAAAATCCTTTATTATAAGAGACGTGTATCTGGGAAGAGGAAGAGGAAGGACAGTGGAAAATATGAGTAATGCAAAACCAAAAAAAATATATTAAAGATGGTATTTTTAAAATTAATGCTGTGCTTTGAAGTCTGCAGAATTTTTAGGGCTGGCTAGAACCCATGTTGGTTCCTAGCCTAAAGTAGGTGGGTATATTTTCTGAGAAGATAAAGTACAGAGCTTTGAAATCAACAGGGATTTCCCCTAGGAGGAAAGATGTAAACCCCAAGCTGGTATTTGTATTGCCCAATGACACCTTGAAGAGAGATGCAAACCAGGAAGTCTTACAGTACAATCTGCATTAAGAAAATATTTCAGAAAATTGTCACCCACTTACCAACCAAAATGTTTGCAAACATCATCCCAAATTTCCAATAAGAAACATTTAGGCTGAGGGAATATAATAAATATTTACGCTATTCTTGGACCACAAATACTGTAGGTTAGAGAATCATCTTAGCCAGGCTGGACTCTCCTTTGGGCTCTGGAATGCTATGGAAGAGCAATGATCTGGCAGATCCAGCCAAGTTGGAAAGGTTCACAAAGCTGGATAGCCTTCACTATGTACTGCATATTTGTTGTCTCAAAGGAAATCTAGATAAGAATGGGAAGGTTCTTCACCAGAAGGCTGGCGGTTAGGCTAATGGGTTTATGGCCATAGTGACCAAGGAAGTGAACAAGAATACCAAATGGCCCTCAGCCATTAGCTGGGGAAACACCACGTTCTTACACCTTCCAAAGACAATCCATCAACTTGTACTTATTAAGCTCTTACGTATCAGGCACTGTGTTAGGTTCTGGGGATACAAAGTCCAAATCAAAGCAATATATAAGTAAATAACTTTATACAGAATATGTGCAGAATAAACACAAGGTAGTTTTGGAAGGAGTGATGACACTCAGAGCTGTGGAGGTAGAAGGTGAGGTTTGAAATTTGTCTTAAAAAGCAAGAGATCTGGAGCTCAGTGGATGGAGAGCCAGGCCCAGAGATGGGAGGGCCTGGGTTCATCTCTGACCTCAGACACTTCCTAGCTGTGTGACCCTGGGCAAGTCACTTAACCCCCATTACCTAGCCCTTACCACTCTTCTGTCTTGGAACTGGTAATTAGTATTGACTCTAAGAGAGAAGGTAAAGATTTTTTAAAAAGCAAAGAATTCTAAGAAGCCAAGGTGAAGAGGAAGCACATTCCAGGGAAAGGGAGATAGCCAGAAACTGAGTTGGAAAGGCTGTTCTGTTTAAGGTTGGTGTGGCTCAGCTCTACAGGCAGGAAGAGGAGTAATGCAATACGTTATACATAATTGATTAAACATGAATTTAGGGGTTGCCAGTAAACATTTTTGAGTATCTGCTAGGTAGGTAGGCAGGCACTGTGCTAATCTCTAGGGATACAAAGGAAGGTAAAAGTCCCTTCTCTCAAGGAACTCACAATCTAAGAAGGGAATCAACATGCATGTAATTATATATGAACGAATAAGCTATATACAGGAAAAATTGGGAATAATCAAGGTAGTAGAATTAAGGAGGGTCCGAAAAGGGTTCCTAGAGAAGGTAGCATTTTAGCTGGGACTTGAAGGAAGTCAGGAGGCAGAGATGAGGGGGGAATAGCATTACAGGCATGAGGGACAGCCAGTGAAAATGCCTAGAATCTGGAGGTGGAGTTTCCTGTTCCAGGAACTGTAATCATACTGGGGTGTCAGTGTAAGCAAGCTGGAAAGGGGGAGGACAAGTCACAAGTATGAAGTCTTTGTCAAATGGCCACAATCATTGACATGCTACCCCACTGAACTTCTAGTGTTACATTCACTACATAAATGAAGATGGAGCTAAAAGTCATTCATGGAGCACATGTGGGATGGGAAAAGGGCAGTTAGACAGTCCAAGTGATGTACTGCCACTTTTGTGATGGGAGAAGAACCACAGGAAAGCCTACAGGAAGGGGCTTCTTAACCTATTTTGTTATGTCCTAGACATGACCTGTAATGGATCCTTTGGGCAATCTGGAGAAACCTATTGCTTCCTTCTTAAGATAAGGACTTTAAATGTATAAGATAAAATACATAGGATTCAGTTAGGTGGCTCAAGGGCCTGAGAGCCAGCCCCAGAGTTGGGGAGGTCCTGGGTTCAAATATGACCTCAGACACTTCTTAGCTGTGTGGCCCTAGCAAATCACTTTGCCTAGTCCTTACTGGTCTTCTGCCAAGGAACCAATACACAATATTGATTCTAAGATGGAAGATAGGGGTTTAAAAATACATAGGATTAAAAAGGAAAATAAACATTTGGGGGGGGGTTAAAGAATAATTTCACAGACCCCCAGATTAAAAACTTCTGATCTAAGTAAAGAAGAAGAGAATAAGTAAGGGAAGGAAGCTTTGGAGAATAGCAATTTGAAGGCCTTTTAAGTAGGAATTTAACTTTCTGGTGAGGAATGGGGAGCCACTGGATGTGAGACTTTTAGCATGTGTTGAGACCCTGCCATGCTTGGCTGAAGATGCAACTAAAAGCCCTGTCTACGTGAGCTACTGAGGCAGAAAGTTGCAAAGGAAATAGAAAGGAACTGAGAGGAAACAAGCTTGATAAAACCCAGGGGGGTAGTAGGTGGACTTGCTTCCTGACTTCATTTAAGTGCTGCTCTTTGTCATCTTCACCCATCTTTTCTTCTTTGCAAAGAGCAAGTGGGATTAAGCTTCTTAACGCTCAGTATTTCAGGGCCTTGTGCACAAAGCCTGGAAGTACGGTGGAGAGATAGCCTTAACTCGGGAAAAAATCTCCTAAAGCGATGATAAATGCCAAAGGGCGCTTCCGGAGCCAGTGACCAAAGAGGGACGCCAAGTTACAGCTGAAAGGAATCTTAAAGGCCACCTTGTCCAAACCTCTTCATTTGAGCCTGGCATAAACCGAGAATCCGAGACTGAAAAGTGATGCGTTGCTCGGTAGCACCCAGGACCAGTAGCCAGGGGCCGGAATACATCCCTTCGGAGCTCTCCACTGGCTCCCTTCACCGCTTCCATTCTCCTCTTCTTTCATTTCCCCGCACGCCAGATTTACTTTCTAGGGCCCGAGACCCCACTCAGGGGAATTTGTCCTCAGCCTTTTGATTCAAATTCCCAGCCTTTGAATGCTAATTTCTGGGTACTAATTGCTAATGAGAAGCTAACCTGCCGCCAGGAAGTGGGGGGGAGGGGAGTTGGGGGAGGTTGGAAATGGGAATTTCACAAGTGTAGGAGGCCTCCTTTGATGTAGCCACCTAGCCCTTTGAAGTTTCCTCCTCCACAAAGAAGCACATTCCTGTCTTGCAGTTGTTAAACAAATCACGCTGGGATCGTAGCTCCTCGGGTGCTTTTCCCGCTTGGCTAAAGGGGGTGGCCGGACCAAAGGAGGGGATGGGAGCCGAGTGGTGTAAATAGAGCCTTTTCCCCTCTCTTTCCCCCGTCTTCTTCCCATTGTGCTATAGGGGGGAGAGGGCTGGGGAGGATCCCTGCGGGTGGGTCTAGTGTGTCCTTGGACGGAAGTCACTCAGTCTCTTATTTCTCAGTTCCTTATCTGTGACATCAGGCCAATAATACCCGATTTCTTCTAGGAGTAAACTTAGAGGTCATCCAACCACCTCGTTTTATTTTACTGAAGAGGAAATGGACGCAGATAGGAGAAAGTGACTTCTTGGAGATCCCTCAGGTTTCTGGGTTTTATTTCCCTCCGGTAAAAATATAAGCTTCTTGAGGGCAGGCAGCCTGGGCTGTTTCATTTTGTCTATGGGTTTTTAATATCTTCATCAGTCAGCGCAATCAATACCTGACAGTCAATAAGCATGTACAAATGTGTAAAAGCACTACTCTGGCCATTTTTTAAAAAGTCTTCTGTTCTAATGGGGAAAGGCCATTCAAATCATTGAGCATATAAAAGAGATGTGTGGTGTAAATGATAGCTAATCCCAGAGGTTTACAGCACTAGCAGTTCTGGGATGGATGAGGAAGGGGGGAGGATGCAAGGGAAAGGGAAGAAGGAGGTGCCAGTGACTAGCAGAAGGTGACAATTGATTTGAGTCTGGAAGAAAGGGAGGGAAGCCCGAGGTTGAGATGAGGAGGGAGACACATAATGGGTTCTTAATAATGGGTGAAGTCGAATTGAACTAGAATTCAAACCCACATCTTTGATTCCACACAATACTCTTCCCATTATCAAGGGGCATTTTCCTTACCCAGTTATAATGGAAAAGGTATTTATTAAGGTTGTTGTATTATAGAGCATACAAGAGTTGTTATGATTATTTCTACTCTTACTTATATTTAATTCATATCCTGGGAAAGGGCACTTCAGACTCTACACTCATGTGGGTAAACTGAGGCCCAGAGAAATGTTAGCTATAAAATAATCAAACTAAGCTGCTGCTAAGCCAGTTCTAGAACCCACGGTTTCTGACCCCCACGTACACACTGGAAACAAAAGGAGTCTGGCTCAGTAGTGAGTGACTTGGAGAACAGCTTATTCTATGAAGTGGATCTGTTAATAAATACATCTTTTCCAGGCAGGTTGTCCATAAGGCCAAGCCACTTTGCTGTTTCTTAATAATCATTACCTGCCAGGAAAAGCTCCACCAGCAAGAGCAGCAGATGGTCAGTGTGGGATGGAACAGACTGGCTTATTTGGTATTAAAAACAGTGCAGTCTTTCCCAGCTTTGATTAAAGAAGATTTATTCCCTAGACAGCTGGCTAGCACTATCCTCTCAAATTCCCACCCCCTCCTTTTCCTCCGTTTACCCTCAGGGCTTTGGGGCCAAAATTCTGTACTTCTGTGCAGATGGAGACCAGTGTGGTATCCTGAAAGCATTTCTCTCTTCTGGGAATCAAAAATGTTGATTATGAACATTGGCCCTTACTAAATGTTTGATCCTGGACACCTCATTTGATGTATCTGAACCTCAGTTTCCCCATCAATAAAACAACAATAAGAATACTTGCCCTAAATATCTCATTGGGTTGTGATGGAGATAATATTTTGCAGACCTTAGAATGTCCTTATATAGAAAATAATCAAGTTTATTTATTAATTTAATATTGATAATCACATTATTATGTGCCTACTAATCCATAATATTGAGTCACCTATAGAGTGGCAGGCCTCTATAAGTCAGGGAGATCAGAGTTCAAACCCAGGCTCAGACATTTACTACCTATATGACCCTAGGCAAGTCACTTCACCTCTTTGCCTCAGTTTCCTCATCTTTAAAATGAAGATAAGGAATGACACATGTAAAACCCAGTGGAATTGCTCCTTGGCTATAGGAAGGGGGTGGGAAGAGGGGAGGGAAAGAACGTGAATCATGTAACCATGGGAAAATATTCTAAATTAATTAATTAAACAAATAAACTTAAAATGAAGATAAGGGGGAGTTAGGTAGCAGAGTGTTTTGAGAGTCAGGTTCAGTGCCAGGAGGTCCTGGGTTCAAATTTGACCTCAGACACTTCCTAGCTGTGTGACTCTGGGCAAGTCTTAACCCCCATTGCTAAATCCGGTATTGATTCTAAGAAGGAAAGTAAGGGTTTAAAAAATAATAATAAGATAAAATGAAATGAAGGTAATAGTAGTACCTACCTCCCAGGGTTGTTGTAAGGATCAATTTTGAAAATAGTTATAAAGCACTTAGTATAGTGCCTGGCAAAGTGCCTGGTAAGTGGTATTTAAATGTTAGCTGTTATGATTATTATATAAACAAGATAGATTCAAATGTGATAGCTCCTTTAATTTCCCAACCCTCACAAAAAGGGCCCCAAGGAATTTGTTGTCATTTCTTAAATGGACAAGAATAGGAAAAAGTGAAATAGCAGAAAAATGTTGGATTAGGGGCAAAAGACTTGGGTTTAAATCATAGCTCTGCCACTTAAATGACAGTGTGACCTCAAACAAGTTACTTTACCCCCTTTAGACCTCAGTTTCCTCATCTGTAATGTGAGGAAGTCGAATGAACTAGAGGACCTCTGATTTTTCTCAGCCTTGAAATTCTCTGTGAGACCAGACTACCTTGTGACTGGCAGCATGGGACAGTGGGACAATATTTCTCTGGAATTTATTCAAAGATTGAAATATAGAACCTTTATTGTGTCTTGCAGGATAGTGGAATTTAGAGATGGAAGGGATATTTAAATGTAATTTAAGTAATTCCCCTCTTTTACAAATGAGGATAGAGAGTGAAATGACTTTTCCAAGATCACATGAGTTCCATTACAGAGATTGAACCCCAGTCTTCTGACTCTAAAACAGTAATGTTTCCACCTTTCATCAGTTTATCCCCTTAAAAATAAAAAAAAAATTAAAAGCTTTACAATTTTGGGGGTATCTGTTTTAATTCAAACTTCACCTACAAAGTATACATTTTGGTCTAGGTGAACATTTTGAACAGTCCCTCATATTTTAAGAACTTTTTGTAGTGTCTCACCAAATACTTTTGAATGGCAATACTATTATGTTATGTGTTATTTTTCCTCAGAAAATGATTCACTCTATCTTACACAGATGTATGGACTACATTTTACTGTTTCTAAGCAAAGTTATTAGCTAGGCAGTTGCCAAAGAACATATATACAGATAACTTGCCTTGCCAAGCATGAGCACAGAGCAAACCATACAATCACCTATAAACTACATTTGCACATGCAGGTATACACACACACACACATACACACACATGCACAAGTATATGTCTAGACATATCCATATGGGCAGATGGGTGGCACAGTAGATAGAACAACAGACCTGGAGTCAAGATGACTCAAATTCCTGAGTTCAAATTTGACTTAGATACTTATTAGCTGTATGACCTTGGACAACTCACTAAATTCCATTTGCCTCAGTTTCCTCATCTATAAAAATGAGCTGGAAAAGGTAATGGTAAACTGCTCAGTGTCTTTACCAAGAAACCTCTAAATAGGGTCGCAGAGAATTAGCCACAACTGAAAAGTCTATATTGAAAAATATCAATCAATCAAACAATCTATCTACCTGTCTGTCTGTCTGTCTGTCTATCTATCCATCCAAGGATTCATCTATTTTTCTATCACCAGTTAAGGTTCCCTGTGAATCAACAACCAGCAGACTTTAGGGTAATCTACTTTATCTGATTAAATCATTTGCTCTATTGACCTATTTTATCTCTGTATGTCTCTCCAGGTCCAAACTTCCCAGTTTGGGGGTTTATATTAGAGCACCACAAAGCTCAGAGAGTCAGAGACTGGACTGTAAATCCTCCTTTGTGTTTCTTATGCTGGAATCTGGCTGTTCAAACTGGGAGTGGTAGAAAACCAACCCAAAGACTACCTGAGCTCAGTTTTTTCCTGATAACATAGATGCATCAAGGTCCTGAAAGACTTTCCCAAAGAATTCCAAAATGGCAGCCTCTGGGTTTTCTTACTCCCAGGCCCATCAATCATACCCAAGCTGGAAGATGAACTCCTTTTGCTGCCATCACACTGTGATTTTTTCCCCTCTGCTTGTTAGGTAACCATGTGAACTTACAGTACAATAGGGAAGAAAAATGCTGAACATGCATATGTGTGTACAGACACAGGTGCAAACACGTATTGCATTTATTATTCAGCACAAGGTTACAGGAAGGCAGACCCAATGCCTTGTTCAGCTGGGGCTGGGGGGGGGGGGGGTTGGAGGGGGGAAGAAGAGGTCCAGAAACACACCTACACTCTGGAGATGTGGAGACAGGGAATCTGAAGGCCCTTTTCTCTTGAGTTTGCTAATTTGGGGGGAGTGGAAGGTCATTCATTTTTTATTTTTGGTCCAGTAAGAATAATTTAGGAAGTGATACACTGAGTGGAAGCCCAGAGAGAGGAAGAAAATTTCTGCCAGGTGCTCTCAAGTTTTATTTTCCTAGAGCTGGGCTGACTAGATATTTGTATGTGCCAAGGGTTAGGATTGGAAATTGGGGGGGGGGGTGTCCCTTTCGTCTTACCCTCCACTGAGGGCTTTCCTATAAATATCACATTTGACTTATCACAAATTAAGGACTTACAGAAAATGGGAATGAATGGCATTTTTACCTTTATAAATAGGTAGATCGATGATATATGAAATTGTGAAAAAAATCCGCATTTAAAGTATCCTGTCTTTTGCTCTCTACATCCCTTATTGAGATCTAGAGGGTATGGCTCACTTGCCTACTTCTAGATAAATTTATGAGTCCTCCCTTCATTTTGACCAAATGGTCTTTCCTTCTCATTTATGATAAGATATAGTTTTTAAAAATTTAAACCTGAGATTAAGAACTCCTTATTTAGAGGAGTTCTTACACTAATTGGAAACTCAAATTTTAGATACTGAGATGTTAGGGTTCAACAAAAATAGCCATTGAAGATTTTCTCTGGCAGAAGTATTCATTTGGGAATGAATGAGTTAATAGGAGCTAGACGCCTGAGCCATGCAGAAAGGAGAAATCAGAAGAAAAGAAGAAAAATTGGGGGAAGAATCTCTTCTTGGGCTATGGAGCCATGTGGTGAAGGGGGCGGGGGGAGCCCAGTTAGTCGCCCCTGCAGTGCGCAGCCTCTCACTGCTGCCGCTGGAAGGGCCGAGCGCAAAGAGGTTATTTGTGGTTAGCTTTGATCCCAAGGGGGAACCTGAAACTCTCACATTCCTGGCATAGCAGCCGCCTCTTGCACAGTCCATCCAACCTCTGTGGCTCGCGGTACAGCTGGAGCAGCGCAGTCTCTCTTCCAGCAGTCACAGAGGCAGGATCTCTGTGCCGGAGAGCTCTGAGCTGCGTGCGGACTTTTCCTACTTGCGCTCCTGTGATTTTTCTAGTTCTTCTAAAAACATTCTTATTAAAGTTTTGTTTTGGCACTTCGGCTGTGGGGGTAGGAAGGGGACGCCGCCGATAAGCCAGGATACGCACGCATTCTGCATTTTCTCCTTCCCAAAGAGCTCTCTGTACGGCTAGCTCCCCGGCGACTTCTGTGTGGCTGGGTCAGAAGTTCCAAGGACTGAGGCTCTCAGGCTATGGGTTGGTAAGTTTCACCAGGGAAATGAACGCGTTCCATTTGGAAGCTCGGAGCTCTTAGCTCTTAAAGCACAGCCGGGTGAGAGAGGGAGCGAGCACCCCGGCAATGCAGAGAGATCCTAGGGGAGCTGAGAGCTGAGAAAAGGCTCCATTCTGTCGGTTCTCCCTAGCGATCTCAGTGCTTCGGCAAGACTGGCTTTCTCTGTTGAGGTATTCTTTGGTGGCTTTTTTTCCGGGCTAGATTGGGGGAATCTTCCCGCAGGCTGGATCCTTCCAGCCTGGAGATCTTTGGGGGTTGGGGGGAGCGCTTAGCTCTTGACCCTGGCTCTCGCTGTGCCCTTGAAGCCTGCGAATTTCCACGTCTTCTGGTATTTGGAAACGGGAGGAGAGGGAAGGGGACAGAGAGGGCTGGAATTGATTTAAAAAAAGGGGGCAATCAAGAATTATTTGCTTTAGTTGTGAGTTACAGGTGCTTTTGCCCCCCAACTAGTTAAAGAAATCCTCTTTGTCTTGTTTGGAAAAATGCTTTCCGGAGCCATAAGCCTGGCTCTCACTTAGAAAGAATGTTAATTGCAATCCAAACCCTGATGATGTCAGGGCAGAAATATTTGGAAAACAAAGAGGGACCAGAGGAGCAAAGGAAATATAAATACTTTTCAGATGGCAATCGCACACTTTAGAGGTGAATTAATGCTAGATTGGTTCTAAAACTAAGGAATTTGGGGGGGATTGACTCAGAAGTTCTTTGTATGGGGGATCCGGTTACAATTTTGGAACTCTTGCAGTTGTTAGAAAGCCTGATTCAACTAAGTCACCTAGGAATCTCAGTATTCTGGAGAGAATTTTTCCGGCCGTTCCCTATCCTGATTCCCTCCTTATTTAGTGGAACACTGTGTTACTAGAAGCCAGAAAATACATACTTTTGAAGAAAAGAAAGGTTTATTTTTACGATAATTTTTTAGCTCCAGGAGCCTCCTTAACTTAAAAAAAGGACCTCGAGTTTGTATGGTCTTGTGATTTAGTAACTTGATTATTTGAGATGAGTGTTTTTTCGTCAGATCCAGCATTACACATAAATCATTAGCTAGCCCTCCAGATGGGACAATTTGCATAGTTCACCTTGGTAGCTCAATTGATGAGGTGGGTTCTGGATTATCCTAAAATTCTCTCCTGCTCTCTTCATTAGTGAACCCATTCTTTATTAGACTGATGCTTTAGGAAACGTTCTCATAATTACCAAACCTAAGGGTAGTTTGACTCCTAAGGGTTTCTCTTGGTTCTGGTAAACTGTGGATTTCAGATTCTCTCCATTCGTGATTTAGGAATGAGAAACTGGTATGATGAAGAGACTGGAAGGAAAGGTATACTACTTATGAAAATTTTCTCCTAAGTCAAAGATCCTTCCAGTGTAATAATTGACTGGTAGAGTTTGGCATGGAATGAGCCTAAGGAGAGGGAGGGTGATAGCCTCCACCAGCAGCTGGGTAACACAGTGGATACAGCATAGTTTAGAGTCAGGAAAATCTGAATTCAAATCCTGTCTCTGACATTTACTAATTTACTAGCTATGTGACCCTGGGCAAGTCATTCAACCTCTCTCTGCCTCAGTATCTTCATCTGTAAATGGGGATCCTAATAGCATCTCCTGAGATTTTTGTGAAGATGAGAAAATATTTCTCATGGGCTTTGCAAGCCTTCAAGCTCTATGTAAATCATTATTAAATTATTTTCATGATCAAACCAAACTGGTAATTTCAAGACATGGCATGGGCTTAGAGATTGGTGTGGGTATTCAGGAATACTACAAATTCATCCAGTTGTGAGATGGTCATTTCATCGTGACTTGGGCAATGTGCTTTCCATTTGGAATCACTATCATGGACACTTTAAAAAATGAGTTTAGGGGGCAGCTGGGTAGCTCAGTGGATTGAGAGCCAGTAGAGATGGGAGGTCCTAGGTTCAAATCTGGCCTCAGACAGTTCCCAGCTGTGTGACCCTGGGCAAGTCACTTGACCCCCATTGCCTAGCCTTTACCACTATTCTGCCTTGGAGCCAATACACTGTATCGATTCCAAGACGGAAGGTAAGGGTTTTTATTTTTTTTAAAGAGTTTCATGTTCAGATTGATGTGGTTTTTGATGGCCAAAGCGCTGGGGAATGTTGTGAGGATGATGTTGCTTTAGGAGTTAGTAGCTTTCTAGCTGTCACATTTGCTAACTTGGAAAGTTTCCCTAGAACACCTTCTAGTTGTGATTAGGCCATTGAGTCCCCACTAGACTCGGTTCTCTGCTCTGTTGAAACCTTGGCATTCCTTCACCTATAGGGTTGCCACTCTAGGGAATGTGCTGTTACTGTTAATTATGACAACTGCTAGTAAGAATTAATGTTGACTACCCATCAGCCCAGCGAGGATGAGAGCCAGTTAGACTGTCCAAATAGTGTGGAAAAATTATCCCAGGAAATTAGCTCTTTGTCATCTTGGACTCCCTCACGCAGGGAGTTGCTGTAAGTTGGGCCAGGTGAAAGGGTGTATGGTTTGCAGCTTACAGGAACCATGTGACTTGGCTAGTGCTTGTTGGCAGAACATTCTTGCTCCGGAGGCTTGTTAAAGCCTCAGTTCACAATACCATAATTCATATCCAGTCCTTTCCTCCCCCGTTATCTGCCACTGCATATTCATTTCCTCCTTCCTTGTTTCTGATATTCACTGTCTCCGAATGATCCTCAAGGTCATCCCATGACATCGATCCAGACGGGGAAAGGTTTCTAGCTTGTGCCAGTTCTCTTTGGGGGCACCACTGCCTGGGCAGACCTCCCTACCCCACTCAGAGGGGTGTGAATGGGTCCCCTTCATCAGGGAGTAGTAATGGGCATTTTCTATCACAGTCGCTTAACTCCCTGAACTGCAGAGGTGGCAGGTCCTACAGGACAGTCCTGGGCTTTTAGCTGGGGGCCAGGGCCAAAGAACCCCCTTTTCTGGCCAGACTAGAAGGATGGGGTTCCCCGAAAATGAAAGCCCATTCACGAGTGTCTTATGGAAAGTGCTCGCCATTGTCCCCACCCTTCATGACTCTCTGCTCCTCTTTGCAGGTGCTGTTAACTGTCCAGGTGATCCCTCCGTGAGAGCTTGGGCTGTTTGCAGAAGAGCAGAAGCATGAGAACTGTGGAAGATTCTTCCGGGACAGTCCTGCACCGGCTCATCCAGGAGCAGCTGCGCTATGGCAACCTGACCGAGAACCGAACCCTGCTGGCCATCCAACAGCAGGCTCTTCGAGGAGGAGGCGGGGGCAACGGGAACAGCCCGCGCTCCTCCCTGGAGAGCCTGACCCAAGAAGAGAGTCAGATGGTGCAGCAGTCCACCCGGCAGGAGCCCCAGGGCCAGGAGCACCACGGCGACCATGCCTACTTGGAGAATGCCCTCTACCGCTTCTACCAGCCGCAGAGCAAGGGCGAAGAGCTGCCCACTTACGAAGAAGCCAAAGTCCACTCTCAGTATTATGCCTCGCAGAGGGGACAGCAGGCAGGCCTGCCTTGCCCAGGGGCCCCCGTGGACAAGGAACCCCGCCGGGGCACCGGAGCAAGCAGCAAGCGGCAGGATGATTCTCTGAAGGAGCTGAAGCACGGGCACGTGAGGTCGCTGAGCGAGCGCCTCCTCCAGCTATCCCTGGAGAGGAATGGTGCCAAGGCATACAACCACATGAGCTCCTCCCACAGCTTTCCTCAGCTTTCTCGTCATTACCAGCTGTCCACTCCTAGGGGGCATCATACTGAGGGCCTGGAGCCCCGGGGTCCCCCCCCAGAGTACCCCTATATCATCCCCCCGCAGGAGCCCTTTCCAGGCGGTGACCCCAGGCACTATTCCAGGGGCAACCCTGATTTCCAGCATCCTGAAGTCAGGTAATTCACAGCAGCTCACCTATCTTGATTCTGGGAATGATGGGGTGTGGGGGGGTGTCTTTCTTTCTCTCCCTCTATCCCCATGTTTTAGTTTTCTCAGCTTTTCTTAAGGTCACAGGCTAGAGCTGGAAGGGACCTTAAGAGTCTCTAGACCAACCCCATTGACTTTACAGATGAAAGCACTCATCAAGTGACTTGCTCAAGGTCATATAGGTATTATGGGTCCGAGGCAGGATTTGAACATGTGTCCTTTGACTCCAGAGCCCTCTAACTCCCATTCAGAGAAGCAGTAGTAACAGTGACTGCCATTTATATGTTCTCTTTATACATACGCATCTTCGTAACGACCTACATGGCATCTCATCATCATCATCATTATTAATAATAATGATGTTTTGTATTGGCTTGTTCAGATCACCCAGAGAGGAGGTAACCAAGCCAAATCTCAAACCTAGGACTCCAAAGCTAATGCTTCAAGAAAATCACATTATAAGTAGGAAGGACAGAATTAGTTTAGATATTAGGAAAAAGCTTCTAGCAAGCTTTTAGGGGCTATTGCCTGTGTGGGATGTGTTTCATTTGATAAAACTGATACCTTTTCTTTTTTGACTACATTTCTTGCTGAATATCACCTCTGATAACTGAGATTGGGGTGCGGGGGGTCACCAAAATCAACTACTCCCCAGACACCTAGTTGAAATCAAGAAATTTGATGTTCTTGAGTCTTGAGTCTTAATTTTAAGCAAAGATAATAATAATAATAGCATTTATATTGCACTTATTATGTGCCAGACACTGGGAAGTAGGTGCTATTATCATTTTACTATTGGGGAAACTGAGGCAGAGACTAAGTGACTTTCCCACATTCACCCAGCCAGTGTCTTAAGATCTCCTTGACTCTAGGCTTAGTCCTCTTGTCTCCTGCACCACCTGGCTGCCTTTAGATGAGTCTATGCACAGTCAGCTTGAGTTGGGAGTGCTCCTGTCTGGAGTCACAGTTTCTTTAGGATTGGGGCCTTTCCCTTTCTGCTTTGGCTGCTTCCTTCTTTATTAAGGAAGCAGTGAGAGCCTTTGGGGGTGGGGGTGGGGGATGGGACCAGTGTGTGTCATCTCCATTTCATGCTTGCCTTCTTTGAGGTTGCATTTCATTTTTATTTGAAATATGTGACTTTGTCAATGTCTTTGCAGGCCCTTTCTGCCTATTGTGGAAGGGAGAGCCCTCGTTTTAATGAACTAAAGATAATGATAAAAATAGACTTACAGAATATAAGAGATAATAGTTAGGGGTTTGCAGTGTTGGGGAGCCACTTGTATCATCAGGAACAGGGATCTGTACTCAAGAAATGGGAAAGGTGAAGACCGGAGAGCTTTCGCCTTCTCCTAGCCAGCCCTCTAAGTTGGGCTTTGTGGACTCTTAATTCCAAATCATTGGCACGTTTTCCCAGAAGGGCTGGTAGCCCAGAGCATCTATGTAGTCATCGGAGCAGAGGAGAACCTTAGAGCTCATCCAGCCCGGGCTTCTTAACCTTTTTGGGGTCTTGGACCCCTTTGGCAGTCAGGTGAAACCTGCAAACCTCTTCCCATAATAATGTTTTTGAATGTGTCAAATAAAATACCCAGAATTCCAAAAAGGAAACCAAGTATATTGACATAGTCATCAGATTTAAAAACAAAAACAATTCAGTTCATTGACCTCGGCTTAAGAACCTATGACTAGTCATTCTCTCGTTTGATACTTAAGGAGAGACTGAGGACCCAAGAGTGACTTCACTAGGGGCACCAGCCAATAAGCATTGGATCTAGGACTAACCCCGAATCTCCCGATTCCTAGGCTGCTTTCTTAAATGATGCATTTTTTTCCCTGTTATTATGCTATTCTTAACTCATTCCTGCCATTTTGCATGGCATTAGGAAGACAGGTGTAGCAGGGGTAAGTCAGCCTGGTTTTAATTTGGAGACTACAGGACAAAGTCTAAATAAGTCAAGGAGGAGGGATTTTTTGATGATGAGAATTTTTGGCCAAGTCCCCTTGGGTTTAAAGCCAGGTGCCTTAGGTCAGAACAGAGGACAGGCCAACGTGCTGAAATAATGGATCGGTCTCATATTTATGTATGTGGGACTGTTTTCTACTTATGGGGCATGGAGCAACCTAAAGAAATTGGTATTTCCAGATGGACTCCAAAGGCAAAATCATCTTCTTTCAGATTAGCCATTGCAGAATGAAGGAAAAGAGAGAGGGTGTTGAGAGTGGGAGAGTAAACCAGTTAGGCTACTAACGGATATGGAAAAAAGAGCAACTGAGGAAAAAAAGATGTTTCCCCACATACACATTTACCTGTCCAGTGACTCCCAGCCTTCTCAGTCCCTGAGGTGTCCCTGGTTGTCATCTTTCCATCTCTAGACCTCCAAGATGGTTGGCTTTCCCTTCAGAGAAAATCCATCTGGAATCCCTACTCTGGGTGACTCCAACTCACATTATAGCCAACTAAAAATAAGGTTTTTTCCATTTGCTTTGTTTCTAACTTCCGTCTTTCTGATTCTGCTCTTGAGAGAAAATAAAGACTTTGGAATGTACTTGGTCCCAAGAAGCTCTTTGAACACAGAGATGTATTTATTTTGTTTCTCCTCAGCACTTAGCATCATGCTAAGGGTGGACTTGTCCAATGAATTGTTGTTGTGTTGAAAGTGAAATGGAAGGGCAGGTTGCTCCATGGATAGAGTGCCAGACCTGGAGTCGGGTCCTGGGTTCAAATGTGACCTCGGGTCCTAGCTGAGTGACTCTGGGCAAATCACTTCACCCCATTTTGTCTTAGAGTTGTTATTGGGATTGAAAGTTGGGGTTAAAAAACAAAACAAAAACAGAAAAGAAAGTGATATGGAGGCTAGGAGCCCAGATCACAAAGAGTATCTGGCCAATCCACCTAAACCACCCTTTTGAATTTGGCATCTTTAGTTCCTTTCCTCCCCTTTCACTAAATCTGATCATAAATGACAATTAATATTCACATTATCTAAGTGGTTCATGTCTATTATCTCATTTGAGTCTCAGGACAGCCTTTTGAGGTAAGTGATGCTCAACAGTCACTCTTTGTAAGCAGGGAAATGGCCAGCACAAAGATGGGGGGAGAAAAGGAGGCCATACTGGCCTTGAAAACCCCCTGACCTGAGCAGGATGTTCCAAAGGGGGCCCTTAGTGATAGATAATCGCATCCAAACTTTTATTTGATGGAGGAGGAAAGAGACCCAGAAAGCTCAGGGTAGACTTGTGCAGGCTTCCCCAGATCTTGAGACTGTTGCACTGGCAGGGACTGGCTTTTGCTTCTGTTTGCATTCTCAGTGCTTAGCAGAATTCCTGGAATACAGTAGGTGTTTAATAAATGTTCTGTTATTGATTGATTACTTTCTGACTTCTTCTCCAAGGGAAAGTGTTACATCCTCCTCTCAAGCAGGGGACAGTAAGGAGGGCTTTGCTTTGGAGTTAGGGAACCCCTGGGTTTCCCTGGCACCTCTAGAGTGCCCTTTCAACATCTATCACCTCAGTTTTCCCTTCTATAGACTGAGGGTGCTGCACTAGATACCCTCTGAGGTTTCATTCAGTTCTAGATTTGTGATTCTAGGAATCTGCTTTCCAGGCTTCATTCCAGGGCCAGCCAGGGCCCAGGGTCAAGGGAGAAGGAATTTTTTTTTTTTTTGCCATTTCAGCAGAGATATTTCCTCAGGATAGGAACCCCTTGCTGAGTACAACAGTCTGTGTTACTTATTATAGGATCCCATTGTTCTGTTCCAGCAACCTTGGCCTCGGCTGTTCTTAGACTCAAAGATTTTAGAGTTGGAAAAGCCACGTAGTCCAGTTTTCTCATTTTACAGATGGGGAAACAGAGGTAAATGACTTGTCTAAGGTCACACTAGTAGTGTCAGAACTAGTATTTAAACATAGGTTTGAGTGACTTGAAAATCCGAGTTGGAAAAGCCACGTAGTCCAGTTTTCTCATTTTACAGATGGGGAAACAGAGGTTAAATGACTTGTCTAAGGTCACACTAGTAGTGTCAGAACTAGTATTTAAACATAGGTTTGAGTGACTTGAAAATCCGAGTTGGAAAAGCCTCGTAGTCCAGTTTTCTCATTTTACAAATGGGGAAACAGGTTAAATGACTTGTCTAAGGTCACACTAGTAGTGTCAGAACTAGTATTTAAACATAGGTTTGAGTGACTTGAAAATCAGGTTTTGAGAGGCATTCAGGTAAGCACAATGGATAGAGTTCCAGACCTGAAATCAGGAGAAACATGGGTTCAAATCTGGCCTCAGATACTTCCTATCGATGTGTCTCTGGGCAACTCATTTAACCCCAGTTGCTTTGCCCTTCCTGCTTTTCTGTCTTAGAATTGATTCTAAGCTAGAAGGTAAGGACTTAAAAACCATAATAAAGGTTTGTACCTGTTCTGAAAAGTTTTTTCCAGAAATGATCTGCCCCCCCCCCCAGAGGCATTAACCCCCTCCCTATTTTCCTGTCCTTCAATCACTCTGATCCCACCTCCTTCCTGCTCCTTTTATCACCCAGATAGACAGAAGGCACATTTTTCTCCCTAGTAAAGTCGGGGAATTGGAAGAGGTGGCTTTCCGAGGTCCCTTCCAGACCCAGACACTGAGGTCTCCCATCCCAGGGATTTCCCTGAATACTCAACAAAGAGTTAAATAGGAAGGTGGGCCAGGCTCACTTTAGTTCTCCCAGGTTTCCATTCTGCTTGCTTGCTGCGCGTCTAAATTGTACAGGTTCTTGGTTTCTTAGGATAAATGACTTCACATCGATGGAATGAAATGGGGAAGAAAACCCAGTTAGCCCTCTTGCTGGTCCCTTCTCATCCCTCCCACTCGTCTCCTCCCCCTCCCCCCAAGTGCCCACATTATCTCTGGCTTCTCAGGGAACTGTCTGGGAAGGATATTGGAAACTGAAGTCGTGGTTTCTCCTTTTGGACTAGCCTTATTGAACTCTGACAGGAAAAGATAATATCCGAGAAAGGAAGTGGACTGTTTTCTGGAGAACAAAAAGTAGGGGAAGGGGGAGGAGAAGAAAAGAGAAGGGAAGGGAGGTAGGGGCAAAAGGGAGACTTCTTTATTCTTTCTTGGAGCCAGGTCATCCCAGAGGAATGCGGGCTATGTTTAACTAATCGTCTTAGAGCCAGACCAGGGCCAAATGGAGGTGTGAGTCTCTAAGGAAGTGTCTGTTAGCCAAGTTCCCGGGGAGGAGCCATGTTGAATTCATTGGGGTGTGCCCATCCATTTAACAGGAAAGGGAGAATTTTTTGACTGCAATTAGTTCTATTGACTTTTGGTCCCACATTCCAGCCCTTCTTCACTATCCCAGGTGTGAGCATAATAATCATTGGCTCATAGGCTCCAGGAACATGGATTGTCTTTCTTTTCCTGGATTTTCTTAGTCTTTTTTTTTAACCCTTACTTTCCATCTTGGCAGAAGAGTGGTAAGGGCGAGGCAATGGGGGTGAAGAGACTTGCCCAGGGTCACACAGCTGGGAAGTGTCTGAGCCCAGATTTGAACCTACGACCTCCCGTCTCTAGGCCTGACTCTATCCATTGAGCTACCCAGCTGTCCCCTTTTCTTAGATTTTAATAGCTATCTGGGGGAAGGGAAAAGGTAGCATGGATAAAATTTCCCGCAGGCAGATGTCTTAGACTAAGGATTTGGAGAATAACAGAAATAGGCAGTGGAGTTCAATGAAAAAAGCTTTGACTGCAGAGAGAAGATCTAGGTTCAAATCCTGGGCTATTCATTTAGCATCCTTTGCCTCAGTTGCTCCATCTGTAAAGTGATGTTGGTCTGTGACAGTCCCTTACAGCTCTGAGGCTTGGAAATTGTTTGAGGTTAGACCTTGGTAAGGGCAGTGAAGCTAGAAGCCAAACAGCATCGTTGAAAACTAATCATCTGATTGTTTGGCCTTCGATTCAGTCTCTTCTCTCTGCCCTTCCGGAGCATGTGTTCTAGGAGGATGGCCTCCGCAGGGTCTGGAAAGACCCCTCTGGTAGGGATGATGCTGGACTGCCCGTCCTCTTATCCTTTACTCTCGGGCCATTCTGTCTCCCTGAGCGTTCCGTGTCCTTAGTGACATTCTCCTAGCTTTGTGAAATGCGGTCTGCTTTTCAAAGCCTTTTCTTTTTTTACATAAACCCAAGAGCTGCCCCCTGAAGTGACCTGAAGATGGCAAACAAAAGAGCAGGGTGGCACAGTGCTGCCAAGTAACAACATAGAGATGTGGCTCCTTGAACAAGAAGAGGATTAGAGCATATGTGCCATTGCCTGCCAGCTCACTGCTAAACCCAGGCACAGTAGCATGGCAGAGAGTGCCAAGCTCCCCAAAGAAGCATTCATGTGTGTGTTATTCTTTAAAACTTAAGAATATCAGGGGCAGCTGGGTGGCTCAGTGGATGGAGAGCCAGGCCTAGAGGCGGGAGGTCCTGGGTTCAAATTTGGCTTCAGACACTTCCCAGCTGTGTGACCCTGGGCAAGTCACTTGACCCGCATTGCCCAGCCCTTACCACTCTTCTGCCTTGGAGCCAATACATGATCCTAAGATGGAAGGTAAGGGTTTAAAACAACAACAACTTAAGAATATCTATTCCCCCACCCCCAATCAACTCCATTTGGAACAGTAGTGCAAATAGCCCTGCTTTGTAGACAAGCAAGCTTTAGAGAAGGGAAATGACTTTCCTAAGATCACACAACCAGTAAATGTCAGAGATGGTATTTAGACCCAGGCCTCCTGCCCCCAGCCATCACTCTGTCCTTTATGTTGATGATCTCAGAATGATTGCTTCATTTCCAACGGAAGTTCCCCAAAAGAAGAATAGCAGGTGAAAGTTGAAACCCACCTGAGAGTTCCCCAGCCCTTCAGAAGAGCAGGTATGGCTGCTAGTGAGGCAGTGACTAATGGCTTCTCCAATGGTTTCTGAATCTCTTTAGGATCTTGCAGGCTCAGATGGCCCAGCCTTTCGCGCAGCAGCAGCAGCAGCAGCAGCAGCTCCCACCTCCACAGCCTGCCCTGTGTCACAGCCCCGTGGGGTCCCTCACCCCAGCTGGGGTGGAGGCCCTGATGTCAGCACAGGCTGCCTCCACCACCAGCCACCTGGCCCAGATGGAGGCCATCCTGAGAGACAACGAGAAGCTCCAGAGAGAGAATGAGAAGTTGCTGAGGGAGTTCGAGACGTATAGCGAGAAGGCAAGCCGGATTCAGAAGGTAGGAAGGCTGGGGAGCCGGGATCGAGTCCCGCTGGGGCAGGGTCTGAGCCCTTGACAGGCTCTAAGGGACCAGTACAGGGCAGGCAGACCCAACCCAGAGAGACCAGGGAGCCATGAGGAGTGTCCAAAGCTGAGATTAGTGGGAAGGCTGAAGGGAGCGGGATTGGATGCATAAGAAAAAGGAGCTGAAAAGGATGGATTCCACAGCCTTTCAGTAGCCCATCTCTCAGGTGGAGTCCCCAGGGCCTTCCTGAATTCATCCAGGGTCCCCTCCAGGAACAGGCCGCCCCCCTCAGTCATCACACACACACACACACAGCTGTGAAGGAGCAACCCACAACCTGAGAAGTCTGGAGCAGAGCAGTTGTTGGGCTGATTAGAAAGAGGCCATTCACCATCTCCCTTTGCATTTGCAACTTCTCCTTGTCCCTCCCTGCGCAGGGCCTCCCACAGAGAGCCCTTTGTGTGAAGGCACACAACGGGAAGTCTGTTTCAGGCCAGCTTCAGCCCTCCTCTCCCCCCTCCTCACCAGAACAAATGGGGGACTTGTAGGCCTGCTGGAGGCTTGGGGGAGCACGTGCAGAACCCGTAGTAACCCGAATAAAAATGGAAAATGGAATGGGATTTCTCCAGACTGGGGGTTCTTAACCTCTTTTGTCTCACCAACCCCTTTGGCAATCTGGGGAAGCCTGTGGATCTCTTCTCAGAATAATGTTTTTAAATGCATAAAATAAAATCCTATTTCAAAGAAAACCAATTAGACTGAAGTATAGTCATCAAAAAAAAATTTTTTTTTACGTGCCCAGACCCTAAGTTCAGAATCCTTGATCTAATCCTAATCTGTAGTTTCCCCATGGTGGCTAGATATGGCCAGGGAAGAGAGGAGACTATAGAGGGAGGTAGAAACGGACTTGCTTGGTTTGATCCTTAAGTAAGTCTTACTCAGTTGTGTTTTTTCCCCCATGACTTAAATTCTGAAATTGGCAATTCTGAAATCCAAGACACAGATGGGGAAAGCCCAGAGAAGGTGACTTTAGGTCTGCTGCTATTAAAGGCTCAGAAGACTTTTTCCCAGGAGGCCCGACATAAAACAAGAGTAGGAGACCAGAGCCTCACCCAGACTCTAACACCTCCCATTCCCTGTGCTTCACAGGATAGGCTGGCCTGAAAACCAGCGCTTCTCCCTGGATAGTTTTCCTTATTAAAGGCAGAAAGAAGGTCATGGTGATTCATGTCCAAAGGAGCCATAGAGTGCTTAGAAATAAAGCACCCCACCACCACATGAGACTTCAGAATTGCTGGATGGCATTTTTTTCTTTGTAGAGATTCCAAGAGAAAAGGACAGTTTCAAATAGGGGTCTTTCTAGAACTCACTCCATGAGATCTTGGTGCCATTTTGAATAGGGATAGAGGGAAGATAAGAGATAACCTCATTCATTCAGGTCTTATAGATCAATGATCTCTCCATCCCATCAAGCTGGTTTTTATTCTAAATGTTGGGCTTGATGGGAATTGATAGGATGACGAAGACCATCAAAGCCAATTTTCCTTTTGACTCCTTAAACAAAATGTGTTTTTCCTGCTCTGGGAAATAGTTGATTCTGCTGATTTATGCCTTCAATTTGTATGCTTGTATCAAACAGTCATTCTGTGGTAGACAGGAATGAGAATGCCATGAGTTTATGCAGCTACCTCTTTCTATCCTCTCTGGCTCCTTCCTTAAAGGGCCGAATAGACCTCAAAAGAATTAACTCATGAATTCAGTTAGACATAGAAGGCTGCGGTGGTGTTAGAAAAGGAAGAAAAAAGGCAAATGCTATTCATGATAACCGTGGTTATTGCTTTCCTAAGGAAAGACTCTGATCCCTCATGTCCCACTTTGCTCCCCCCAGCTGGAAACAGAAATCCAGCGCATCTCTGAGGCCTATGAAAACCTAATGAAAGCTTCTACCAAGAGAGAGACCTTGGAGAAGACCATGAGGAACAAGATGAGTGGAGAGATGAGACGGCTCCAAGATTTCAACCGTGATCTAAGAGGTGAGAAAAAGTCAAAATGGTAGAAGGAAAGCAGCATGCAGATACTAGCTTTCTGTGATCCCATGTACCCATGTTCAGTTTTTCCAAAGAGGTCTTCTGCCTCCTTTGCCATGGGAAGTCTCACAATCTCCATGGTCATGGTAAGCCAAGTCAAGCATCTGTCATGTGCTAGGCTTCTGGAGATACAAAGAACAGCAAAAAAAATCCCAGTCCTTGCCCCCAGAGAGCTCACATTTGAATGGATAGAGACAACAGAAAAGCACCTCCTCAAACTCATACATTGTACTCAAGAAGACAAGAGAGACTGAAACTAACTTTATAGGAGAGCCTATGGCATGGATGGATGGATGGATGGATGGATGGATGGATGGGTGGATGGATAGATAGTTATTAGCAGACATTTTTTGGCATTCTAGGTTGTAGAACTTCCTAGTATTCCCTTCTGTCTGCCTAGATTCCAGTAAGCCAAAGGCAATTCTCCTCTTGGAGGTGGGACTCATTTAGACTTTAATGCAGGGGGCAGATGGGAAGCTCAGTGGATAAGAGAACCTAGAGATGGGAGGTCTTAGGTTGAAATCTGGCCTCAGGCACTCCCAGCTGTGTGACCCTGGGCAAGACCCTCATTGCCTAGCCCTTACCACTCTTCTGCCTTGGAACCAATACAGAGAAGTGATTCTAAGATGGAAGGTAGGAGTTTAAAAAAAAAAAAAGCTTTAATGCCTTTTCCTTGAAGTTATCACTAGTCACTACCTTGGGTAGACACAAAGCTTTCAGTCCTTTGATAGTTGATGTGAACTCTTCTCTTTATTTGAATAAAAAAGCATTACTTTAGGAATGAAAAAAAAATCCTAATTCTAGTCCTGGCTTGCCTTTAAGTCACTGGGTAGCCTTGGGAAAGTAATTTCCTCTATTTGAAACTAATTTTCTCATCTGTAAAATGGGAGGATTAGATTAGGTTATCTTTGATCAACATTCTAGCTCTAACTTTATATGTTTCTGAATTCCCATTTCAGCCAGACTTAGTTCAATAGGAATTGTTTGCTTTTCCAGTTTAACTAGATTCTGAAGGAAAACTCATTTTTTCCTCTTTCTCTTTAATATTTGAAACAGAGAGATTAGAATCTGCAAACAGACAACTAGCCAGCAAGACGCAGGAGGCCCAGGAGGGAAACCAAGGCATGGTGGCCAAGCTTCTTGCTCAGAGTAAGTACCAGATACCCTTGTCTGCCCAGTTCAAGGATGTCTTGGTGGGAATTTGAGGCGGATGTTACACTTACTATGAGAAATACGAAAACAAAAAAACCCACTCATGTCTTCAAAGGAGAGAGGTGTTCTAGTAATCCAGGAGAGAATTATATCATGAGGGTTAGCACCAGGATAATAATGTGGTGGTAAGGCTAGACAGTAAAGAATGAAATCGAGAAGGACTTTGAAGGAAGAAACAATAGATTTAATAGCATGTTAGACCTCGAGGATGAGGGAAAGGAAAAAGACAACTGAGATTCCTAGGTGACTGGAATAATCATTTTACTGCTTAGAGAAATGGGAAAGTTGAGAAGGAGTCTGCTTTTGAGGGTTAGTTTAGGCTGGTTGGGAAAGGAAAGAGTTATTGGTTTTTAAGATAGGAAGGAAAGAAGAGCTAGTAAAGGAGGCATCAGAAGACCTGGGTTCAAATTCTACCTTTGTTGATTAGTATCTGATTTGGGGCTAGGTGACACCTGAGGCTCCTTCCAGCTCTAATTCTGAAACAATAAAATCTGAAACAATAAAAACAATGACATAAAGCGGACTTGAGGGGGAGGGACCAGTAAAGTTCTGTATCCAAGAAACCAGGTCAGAAAAGAGTTTTAAGAAATAGTTGTCATTGGTTCAGCTAGGTAGCTCAGTCAATTGAGAGCCAGGGCTAGAGAAGGGAAGTCCCTGGGTTCAAATCTAGCCTCAGATACTTCCTAGATGTGTGAGCTGGGTAAAACACTTAATTCCCATTGCCTAGCCCTTACTACTCTTCTGCCTTGGAACCAAGACAGAACTTCCTTGTAACTAAGATGGAAAATAAAGGTTTAAAAAAAATAAAAGACATAGTTGTTGGTTAGAGGCATCAGCTATTCAAAAGAAGTCAGGGAGGCTAAGTACAGAGAATAGATATTGAGAGAATGGATATTGATCTATTAGTTTCAGGAGAATGGTGGGGATATAAAAGCACCTAAATGAGAAATAGAGGCAGCAGCTATAAACCTCACATTCAAAAAGTTTGGAAATAGGAAATAAATTTGTCTATGAAAGAAAAAAATTAGATGGTGGCTATAGAATGGGTTAGGGACAAGTAAAACATCTGAGTTTTTGCTTTGTTTTTAAAGAAGACTCAGCAAATATTTATTAAATACCTAATGTGCAATTGGAACATGTTGTAAGGTAGAAGAGAGGAAGCCTAGAGAACTGAAGTGGTAGAATTATTAATTTATTAGAACTAGAGTTAATAACAGAGGAGTTAGTGTGATAGAACTGGAGAAAAACCACCTTCTGAGGCTGAACAGAAGAAAGAAATGGAGGCTAGATTTACAAACAGATATATCGAGGTAAAGGCAGGAAAACACAAGGGAAGCTGGGAAGTCGTTGTTTGGGGAGTAGGAAATTAGGGTTTTAAGGAAAAGAAAGAGGGTCCAAGAAGAATCCTTCTGAGAGTATGTGGTTGGGGGAAAATGAGAAAAATCAAAGAATTGTAGGAGCCTCTTATAGGTCATGTTTTCAGGGTTCACCTAATATTACCTGTGACCTAAGGGATGATCCAGAATTGGGCATATTTAACCTATCCTGACCTAAGAGTGGTGAGGTGAGAATTCAAAGAGCTAGGCGGAATCTTGAGGAGGGAAGCAGAGGAGGAGACTAATGGACCGGACCCAATGGAAAGGTCCTAGGGAGAGAGAGAAGCACAGACGTGGGAAGTAGGAGTCATAGAAGGAAGGTAAAAGAGGGAGAGAAGAGAAATAGAAAGCCTAGCTGTGGAGCAGCCTCCTGGTGTTCAGGCTTGGGGTGCGACTCAAGGGTCGACTGAGTATGAATTCGGTGAAGTTTGAATGGAGACACAGGATGGCATATTGGGGCAATAGGCTTCTGGAATTTTGCTAGAAAGAAAGGAAAATGAAAAAAAGGAGGGAGGCAGAGTAAGGTTTCTTTAAGGCAGCAGAAGAGGCCAAGCTGCTCTTGGAAGTTTTTTGAGTTCCCCAGGGAGAACTAAGCTGTTCTTGGCACTTCAGCCAGAGTTATTAATCACCACAGCCATCAGCGTGACCTGGATTCTTCACATTCCAGAGGCTGTTCCTGCTGTTCCACTCTTTAGTCTCTCCTCCCCTCAGCTCTCAGTCCCAAGTCTGTTAGCTTCCTTCTTTTCCTTACTCTATTGTCTTATTTTCCCTCTCTCTCTGTCTCTCTTTCCCTCCTCCCTCTGTCTCTGTCTCTCTCTCCCTCCTCCCTCTGTCTCTGTCTCTTTCTCTCCCCCTCTGTTCTCTCTCTCTCTCTCTCTCTCTCTCTCTCTCTCT
Source organism: Monodelphis domestica (assembly GCF_027887165.1). Taxonomy (NCBI): domain Eukaryota; kingdom Metazoa; phylum Chordata; class Mammalia; order Didelphimorphia; family Didelphidae; genus Monodelphis; species Monodelphis domestica. The sequence continues at coordinate 95,432,332 of NC_077230.1, read as the reverse complement.
CTCTCTCTCTCTCTCTCTCTCTCTCTCTCTCTCTCTCTCTCTTCCTTCTTCCCTCCAAGGGGCTTCAAGTTAGACTTTAGGTTGCTTCATTCATGGCCTTAAAATAAAACCATTTAAAAGCATTTTCTCTTTAAAAAAGTCACTCCATTCCACCACTTTCTCCAGTCACTACCCCACTTATTACAGTTGTGCTCCTTCCTCACCCTCTGTTTCACACTCACCAACAGACACATATGACTTACTTTGATGAACTTTCTTTCTCTAAAATAAAAATTGGGTTACTTTATTCCATCTGACTTTGGGGTCAGTTGAGAGAGAAGATAAAGTCTGACCTTGATTTCCCTCTTCCACTGAAGTGCACATGAAAGGGGTTCACATCCTAAAAGAAAACTCCTTTTAAGAAATACTCTGTAGAACATAGAACTGGGTGATTTGGGAAAGGGACATTTTGATAAAACTCCTCCTGCAAAGTTTTAGTATCCTACAAACAAGGCAGCATTTCTTTACCTCGTTCTTAAGCCCTTCATAGCCCACAGGATGGAAACATTTGAATTTTCACATCAAAAGTCTCCAGTGTTTGCCACATGATTTTTTTTTTAAATTTAGGTTATTCTTTAATTCTTTAAGGGATGATCTGTAATTCGATCTTTACAAATCTTTTGGGTGCTTTGGGGGTTGATCCAAAAATATTTTATGCATTTTGTAGTTATTTGGGATACAATTTCTCATTATGTTATTTATTTTACACTATTTTTTTTTTAAACCAAGAGGCAGGAAGCTGCTTTTAGAAAGGCAGCCATTGTGCCAGGCTTATTCTTATAAAACTTAGATTTAATACATGTGTACACACACACACACAAATGCATATGGCACCATTAATCCTGAGTGAGTGACACTCCATATGGCTACTCTTCTCCTAACATCAATTGAATGGGCCTGGATCAGGCTGACAACATTCTAAGATAGAAGAATCCCATTGGTCCCTGAAGCGTTTCCTTCCCAAAACCCTTTTGTCTACTTCCCTGCATAGATCAAACTGCGATGGGGGTGTGGAGAGGCTGGGGGGATATAAGAAGACATTTAGGCCACATAAAAACAGAGATCAAAATACCTTTTTAGTGCTTGCTTGGACAGCACGTACACAAAATATTTTTAAAAAATATATATTTAAATCCTTTTTTTCTCCTGATCTCTCCTCCCCTAAACCTGTTCTTTTGGATTTCAACCTTCTAATTCTCCCAACAATTAGAATGGACAACTCCATTTAAACCTATTTGGGTATTTCCCCCCAGCCCCCAAACAAACATGTTCCCAAAGAACACCCTTTGTCCCAGGATGGTTTCCTCTGCCTGTATATACATCTGACAATTTCAGTGAATTTCATAACAGAAGGAAACAAAGGGCTGGAATGGGATAGGCCTGCATTCCCCTTCCCCGCCCTTCCAACCTTAAGTAAACTAATCACTTAGGGCATGAGGATATTATTGTGCTTCCCAAGGCTCTCTTCTTTCCTAAAATTCTTTTGACATCAGAGAAAATGCCTTCTGTTGCAACCAGGCTTGTCTTTCAGGAGAAAACCTGTTTTCTAAGCAGTCCCGGGGCCAACAGCTCTGCCCGGAGCCTTTGCTGTATATTTGTCCCCCTGGTCTCTTGCTCCCCTGCAGTTTCAGCTCTCTGGCAGACTTGGCAAAGGAGGGGGACAGGCCATAGTGGAAATAGTCCTGGGTTAGAGTCCAGACCAAGTTTTGCTTAAGCTGTACAACTTTGACCAAGTTTTCCCCTTGCAAAGAGACTCTAAATGAAGAGATTGGACTGCATGAACTCTTCAAGTTGTGCCGGCTTAGAAAATGTCAAACTGGGACTCTTATGGAAAACTAATGCTGATTGAGGGTTTGTCTCTATTTGCGGTGCCTTGGGGTGTCATTTCCTATCTTTTCCTCATTCTTCAGTTCTTAGATTTTAGGGGGAATTCTGCGTGTCTCTTACCATCAGTCTGGGCCTTGGGTATTTATTCTGTCAGCTTCAGCATCTCCACATGGCTAGGAGGGTCACCAACTTTAGGCACTTAACAGGATGCTGATTAAAAAGCAAACGGGCAAAGAATAGGGAAGTAGAGCCTCCCCCTTGTGCAAATATGTGTTTTGAGCTTTGATATGTTCACTCAAAGTTGCATTACCCGGTCTTAGCATAAGCATTCCGCCCTTTAAATTTCCAAACCCATACTTCGTTTACTTGCAGAGTCGCTCCAAGGTGGCATGGAAGGGAGCATTTTCACCCTTCTTAGCAGACTGCCAATGCAACAGAAAGCACTGGCTTTGGAAATGGAAGGCTCAGCTCGTATGTTGTATTCGCTGAGTGACTCTGGGACCACTCCGGGCCCAATTTTCTCCATCTTTAAAATGAAGGAATTAGTTTAGACCAGAAGTGTCAAAACCCAAATAGAAACAGAGGTTACTCTACATAAGGGTTCCTTGTAGGCCATGTACTAACTTAATTTTAAAATGTAATATTAATCTAGATTGTATTTATTTGTTTTGTTCGATATTTTCCAGCTTACATTTACATTATAATCTGGTGTGGGCTGCTCTCTAGAGTATTCTGGGTCCCATGTTTGATGCCTAGGGTCTAGAAATAGCCCAAGGCTATTTTGAACTCTAAATCTTATTCTTTTTGGAACGAGTCGACTAATTCTTTTCTATTTCTTTTTTAAACCTCCGTTTCTGCCTTAGAATTGATACTAAGTATTGATTCCAAGGCAAAAGGGCAGTAAGGGCTAGGCAATTGGGGTTAAGTGACTTGCCCAGGGTCACACAGCTAGGAAGTATCTCAAGGCCGGATTTGAACCCAGGACCTGGCTCTCTATCCACTGAACCACTTAGCTGCCCCTGAATTGACCCGTTCTAATAATTTTCTACATATAACAGACAGGTTAGCAGAATGGAACATACCTGGTTGAAAAAAACCCTAAATAGCTACGTCCCGGAGATCCTCCTAGTAGGAGTGTATCTTCTTGTTTTATTTTTATTTTTTTATTATTGACATAATGGTTTGTACATCAAATATTTGAACAAGGGAGTGAACGGACCTCTTTTTCTTCCTGTCCCTTTCAGACTATGAGTCTCAGCAAGAACAAGAAAAGATGGAACGAGAGATCTCGCTGCTGCGCAGCTCCAACGAGGACCAGCGGCGACGGGCGGAGCTGCTAGAGCAGGCCCTGGGCAATGCCCAGGCCCGGGCGGCAAAAGCAGAAGATGAGCTTCGCAAGAAGAAGGCCTATGTGGAGAAGGTGGAGAGGCTTCAGCAGGCCCTGGGGCAGCTGCAGGCAGCCTGTGAAAAGAGGGAGCAGCTAGAGCTTCGCCTTCGCACCCGCCTGGAGCAGGAGCTGAAGACTCTGCGGACGCAGCAGGTGAGTGAGTGGCCGAGAGTTCTGCTAGGGTTCGGGCCGGGCAAGTCGCCTGATTCCTGCGTCCCTCTGAGGTCTTGCTCTGATCTCTGGTCCCAAGCACCTGGCTGATGTTTCCCTGCAGCCTGGAGCTCCCGTGGACACTCCCCTGAGTGCGCAGCCTCTCTGGCGACCTGACGGTGACACGCGCTCTGCCCATTGGGGTTTGGTTAACGATGAGCAAATCACGACCCCGAAATCCTCTGTTCCTATCATCAGACTTTTCCATTCCCCTAAAGTGTACTTTAGGAGAGGCGTAAGAGTCAGAGAGTGCTGGACCCAGTGTCCAGAAGGCTGCACGGGAGCCCAGCCTCAGATGCTTCATTCTGAACCTCTGTTTGCCTCAGTTTCCTCATCTGTAAAATGAAACTAATAAGATTACTGCAAGGATACAATGAGATAACATAAAGTGGTTTGCCACAACTGCGTGATCACATGGGCCGATGGGGATATGATGGAGGATATAGATTTAAATGATCACTCTGGTGCAAATATCAATAATATGGAAATAGGTCTTGATCAAGGACACGTGTAAAACCCAGTGAAACTGTGCAATGGGGTGGGGAGAGGGGAGGGAAAGAACATGAGTCTTGTAAGCCCGGAAAAATATTCTAAATTACTTAAATAAATCAAATTCCCCCCCCAAGAAAAACCATAAAGTGGTTTGCAAACATTAATATGATATCTAAATGCTAGTTCTTATTATTAATAATTAATTAATAATTAGTAATTATTATTAATAATTATTGCACATTTATATAGTACTTTATAGCTACAGAGAGGATGATGGGCTTTATGGCCTTTATGGCCATCTTGGCCAAGTGCCATCATCACATTGATCCTTTCACAGAGATTATTGTCTTCATTTTACAGATGAGAAAAACTGAGGTTGAGAGAAGTCAGGGACTTACTTGGGTTCACTCATCTACTTCATGTGACTTTTGTAATCTCACTTAGCCTCAGTTTCCTCATGTGTGAAGTAGGGATAATCATGGCCCCTGTCTCCTAGAATTGTTATAAGGTTTGAAATGCTTTTTGCCCACTTTAAGGTGCTATAGCAATTCAAAGTATTATTGTCCTGGGTTCAAATCGGGCCTCAGACACTTCCTAGCTGGGTGACCCTGGGCAAGTCACTTCATCCCCATTGTCCAGCCTTTACCACTTTTCTGCCTTGCCACGGTACTAGTGGGATTTGGTAGGGGGATGAATGTCCTCTCCCTATCCCAGAACCAATGCACAGTATTGATTCTAAGACAGAAGGTAAGGGTTTAAAAATATTCGTTATTTTAAAATACAATTAATTAATTATTATTATTATGATATATTATATATAATAATGTAATTATAATTTTAATTAATTAATAAAATATCAAAAATAAAAAAGTATTATTATTATTATTACTGTCCCTTATAGAAACATTCCTGACCTTTCCTATGATTTGTCCTAAGCTCATTCGTGAGTCTGTAGAGAATTAAACTTGCAAAAGAATCCAGACCTAATCCCTAATTCAAGTCCCACCTTAAAACATGAACTTGTGGGTCAGAGAAGCCCCGAGTGTGAGTCCCCTTTGGGACCCGCCAGCCACCAGTCGGTGACCCCAGCCTCTTCTTGTGCCCACCCAGAGACAGATGGCGGCGCCGAGCAGCGGATCCCCTGAACTCAGTGTGCCCAGGCTGTCGGAGCAGCTGAGGGAGAAGGAGGAGAAGATCTTGGCCCTCGAGGCAGACATGACCAAGTGGGAACAGAAGTACCTGGAAGAATGTACCATGAAGCAGTTCGCCATGGATGCTGCTGCCACAGCGGCCGCTCAGCGGGATACAACCATCATCAACCACTCGCCTCAGCACTCCCCCAACAGCAGCTTCAATGAAGATCTCCTGCTAGCCAACCACAAGCACCAGGAGATGGAGAACAGGTGAGAACTGGTCCAGATCTTCTTTCGCCCTCCCTCATCCGGTGACGCGCCAGACAGAATCTCTTTAGCTTTCGGTGAAACACGAGTTTGGGGCCGTTTTCCCGATCACTCAACCCCCAGGGAGGCTTCTTTGATGTAAGAACTGAAATGTGGCCCAATGGGCTGGCAGGGGGGCCCCCACTTTCTTGTCTGTGCCTTGCCACTAAGACCTTGGGCGAGTCACTGGTCTTCCAGTGATTTGTTTATTTCACTTATAATTATAATATAATTATATATTATATATATATATCATGTTATACATATATAATATATATTATATAATTATATCTTATTTATTCTCACAGAGAATAAATAACAATAATCAATAATAGCTGGCCTTTACATAAAGCTTTCGTGTTTTTCAAAGCATTTTACAAACATTATCTCATTTGATCCTCACAATAACCCTGGGAGGCGGGTATCGTCACTCTTTGATTTTTATAGATGGGGAAACTGAGATAGACCGAGGTTAAGGGACTCAACAAGGGACACAGCTAGTGTCCGAGGTGAGACTTGGAAAGGAAACATAATGATAATAACAGCTTTCATTTATGTAGCCCTTTAAGACTTATAAAGTCTTTTATAGACGTTCTCTTCTGTATGATGGAGATAATCACATACTTGTATTCCCAGCCTCATAGGCTTTGTAAATCATCAAATGCTCTAGAAATAGGAGCTATTATATAGTATTCTTATAGTATAGTGTGTTATTATGCTTTGAAACCTGTAGTCAGTCACAAGTAAAACCCTAAGGGCAGTCAGCAAACACAGCTTTTCAGAGAAGACAGTGATAATGATGGGTCTTTAAAGATAAAGGTTCCCAGCATTATTCACTATTTTTTGTCTCTATAAAATTTATAGTGCACTTGGACAGGCCAGTTTTGCCACCAGGTAAAAACAAGAGCAGCAGATTATCTTTATATAGTGCTTTAAACTTCTCCAAATGTCTCAGATTGGTTTTCTCTTTTGATCCTAACAATGATCCGGTGAAGCAAGGATTTAAAATCCTCCCTTTTGGGCAGCTGGGTAGCTCAGTGACTTGAGAGCCAGGGCTAGAGATGGGAGGTCCTGGGTTCAAATTTGGCCTCATATACTTCCCAGCGGTGTGACCCCGGGCAAGTCACTTCACCCCCATTATCTAGCCCTGACCACTCTTCTGCCTTGGAACCAAGACACAGATTTGATTCCAATACGGAAGGGAAAGGTTTTAATTTTTTAAAAAATCCTCCCTTTTATATGTGAGGAAACTGAGGTAGCCTTGCCCTAAGGTTATAGAGCTCATGAGTGGCATGAGCCCCCACTGTCTTTGAACATTTTAGGCAAAAATCTGATTATGGTTCTAAAAGTGGGCGAATGTTTCATTTCTAAGCAGATATCAAATGATTTGATGTTTCCAATTGATTGACATTTGATCTTGACTCTTTGGTCAGTGTATGGCTTGGCTTCACTTTTTTTTTTAAACCCTTCTGTCTTAAAATCAATACTGTATATTGGCTCCAAGGCAGAAGAGTGGTAAGGGCTAGGCATTGGAGGTTAAGTGACTTGCCCAGGGTCACACAGCTGGGAAGTGTCTGAGGCCAGATTTGAACCTAGGACCTCCCATCCCTGGACCTGACTCTCAATCCACTGAGCCACCCAGTTTCCCCCTGGCTTCACTTTTCCTTCATCTTTGTACAGCCTGTGCAAACCAATATCCCTGCTTGAAGGAAGGGCTGTGTGGATACCACCATTGAAAAAGATTTCCAGCAGTTTTATTTAACAACTTATACAGGTCCTATTTTCAGAGCCTGGATTTTAAATTGTATTTGGAAGTCAGAATGTGATCCTGTATCTAGAGAACCTATAGTGAACCATGGTCAAGAGAAAGCCGCTCCAGCCATTTTCATTCCACTGCAGCAGTCACTGGTTGCCTACTCTAGGCTAAGCTCCGTGCTAGGCACTGGGGAAAACAAAGACAAGGTGGACAAATGACCGTATTCTTTTGACTCTTCTGTGCAGCCATCAGGCAAGAGGGAGGCTGAGAGAAATATCTTCAAGAAATATTGGTTTTGCCATTAAAAGGATGCTTTCTTTGCTCTCCGACCCCAGGTTAAAAGTACTCCATGCCCAGATCCTGGAGAAGGATGCTGTCATAAAAGTACTTCAGCAGCGTTCGAGGAAGGACCCGGGCAAGACCTCGCAATGTTCTCTGAGACCTGCAAAGTCTGTGCCATCCATCTTTGCAGCTTCAGGGACCCAAGGCTGGCAGACCGTGTCAGCCGTCAGTGAAGGACAAGCCGATGGCCTCTCCTGGGGAGTAGCAGGTAGGAGGATCATGGGAATATGGACAGATGCAGGGAGGATTTTGCCACGAGGTCTTGCTCCACAGTTTTTATTTTTTTGACCTTTCTACTTCATTTGGTTCATCTCATCTAAAAATAGAGGGACCTAGAAAGCAAGTAGCTGAGGTCTTGAGAGTCCCCAAAGAAGTCGGAGCTGCTCTATTAAGATTAAAGGGGGAATGTGGATAAAGCTCCTGATCAGGAAGACATGAGTTCAAACGTGGCCCAAGACACGGTCTAGCTATGTGACTGAGCAAGTCACTTCATCCTGGTTTCCTCAGTTTCCTCATCTGCCAAATGAGTTAGAGAAGGAAAGGGCAAACCGCTCCAGTATCTTTGTCAAGAAAATCACAAATAGGGTCACGAAGAGTCAGACACGGCTGAAAATGACGGAACAATAAACAGCATTAGGATTAAGTATGAGGTAGTAGATCCAGACTGGATTTGGTTGGAAAGTTAGGCACTGAGTTCAAATCCCAAATGAGAAAATATCTGTAAAATTGGTATAGATTTGGCATGTAATATAGCAATTCTGTGATTGCTTATTCCCTTCCCTTTCTCCCCAAGAAGAACCATTTTATAGGGGATGCTGATGCCAACCTAAAAATACCTTGTGTTCTTCCGGCAGGTCGGGTCCCAGCAGAGGAGATTCCAGCTGCCCCCCATCCCTCCCATGCCAAACATGGGAGCAAGGATGGAAGTACTCAGACTGATGGCCTTCCTGACAGTGTCATCACCTCCCAGGGACATGCACCCGAGGGCCCCATGGGTGGCAGCAGTGGCGGTGGCAGCAACCATGGCGGAACCTTAACTGGTAAGCACTTCTGCCTTGTTGGCCTACCCTGATCATCTGTCAAGAGATACAGAGAAGAATGAAGGGTGCGAGGCAGAGACAGGAAAGGAGAGAGGGAGGGAAGAAATGGAATGAAACCATCTACCAGCTGTCCAATCCATTGGCACTTGATTGATCTTGAATAGCTGATATGACTTGGCCTTGGTGCCTGTCTTATCTTCCATTGTCAAGAACTCATGATGTGAGGGAGGGAAATAATGTGATTATTGTAACCAAGGAATAATGCTCTAAATTGACTAAATAAACTTATTCAAATGGGGGGTGGAGAAAAGAAAAAAGAACTCATGATGTGTTTGTGTGCTGCCAAAGGTGAGATCAAAGAGCCAGAGAGGTGGAAAAGAGAGAATGATGAGATGAAAGTCAGGAAGGAAAGGGAAAAGGTGGAGAGCAGGGAAGAACCTGGATAAGAATCTGTCTGAGATTTTTGCACAATGCATTATAGCGATGGAATTCATTAGTTTGTTAATTCATTTATTAAACATTTATTAAACACCTTTTGTATACCAAACCCTGTGCTAGATGCCAGAGACAACATACAGTCCCCATCCTCAAGGAACTTACATTCTCCTAAGGGATGTGGGGGAGACAACATGTCCATGTCCGTATATAAGTAAATGTAAAATTATGTTCAGAGTAAATCAAAAGAAATTGTGGAGTGGCTGCTGGAAGGAAGGAAGAGGTGGAGGTGAGAAGGGAATGTATTCCAGGCATGGAAAAACTATACTGACCAGTTCGGCTAATGGCCTTCTCTAATCAGAGGAATTTGTTGTATAAAGGGCCATGAAAGGGAGGAGTCGGGAGCAGATTCCATTTGTCCTCTCCTCACACGCCCCTTCACACCCCTTCTGTAGTAGAATCTGCATAGTTCTGTCTGTGCCTCATCAGTGAAGAGAACCACAAATATGACAGGAATCTCCAGGCTCCCCTCCCTCACATACTGCTTGCACCCTTCCCCCCTTCAGCCAAAGGAGTGGAGATAAGCCCCTCTGCACTTTGGGGGATGCTGATGTGCCCAGGGAAAACAGGCTCAAGTCTAGGAGGGAGGAGGAGCAAATCCCTGTATGTTCTTTGGACGCCAGAAATGTCTGGCCAGGCTTCCGTGCAGAATAGGGATGGCTTATCTTAAAATGTTTGTGTTTTAGAAGAGGGAGCTGTAGTGACCTTGGGAGACTCATTCCTAGGTGTCTTTCTCTCTCTCAGAGTCTTCAGCTACAAACAAGACTCAGGACATGTCTGAGATGGTGGAGATCCTCATTTAAAGAAGAAGCCGACGATGTGGCCCCCAAAAGAGCTTCGTGCCCGCCTCTGCCTCAATAGATCCCAGCAGATTTCTCTCAGACTACTGGCTCCTGTCTGTCCTCTGACCTAGACCTGGGGAACCCTTTACCCTGCGACCTGGCTGGGCACTCACTCTCTTTGGTCAGATTTAGGCCATGGAGTTTGGAAGGAAACTTAATGATGCGGGAGCAGGGCTGCTCCCTCAACAAGCCATGGAAGTCAAGGACTCAGCCTGGACTTGCTGGGCCACATACGATTCCACAGGCAGATAAGGAGAGTTCAGAGAGGGGCTGAGCCCCCCTCTTGATCCTAACATGCCTTGAACCATGAGAGGGAGACCGAAAGACTGGGAAAGTTTGTGGGGAGGGCAGTGTGTGGAGAAGACACCCTCATCTGGGTCCTGGAAGAACTGGTTGCTCAGTTTCCAAGGAGAGCCATCTTGTTGGTACCAAAACCTCAGATGCCAGTTGCCAGAAGTTAGCCTGTGCTTGTGTTTTGCTGGCTCTGCGAGATTCTTACTCCCCCTCTGTTCCACTTCTGCTTTCATCTTACAAGGACTGGAATTTGGTGGGGTGGATATGGTTTTTATTGATTTATCAACTGCCCCAGCCAGCTTGCTAAGAGGAAAGTCCCTTAACTCTCTTAGATTGGACTGTGTACCCTTGGGCTGCACTAGGAGACTTTGTGCTATTATTTGTATATAATTCCTTCTTGTGGGGAACAGAATGGATATTTTTCATTTCAGGTTCTTTCCCACATGCTTTGTTTTCCCTGTCCCTGTCAGCTGCTGTCTTTGTCCCTTCCTTGTCCTGTTCCTTAATATTTGACTTCTTCGTTTTTTTTAATCCTTTTGATTGTGGACACCCTGATCTTTCGAATGTTTGCCATCTTATCCTTTTCCTCCATTTTACATCCTGTTTCTTTCGAACTTTAAATATCCATCTGAAGAGCCCTTCAGATGCCATTGCCTGCCTTTTGGACAGTCTCCACAATTCCTGTCAATGGAATTTCCCTTCTGTTTGTCTGGTTATAAACCATGAGCCAAATGGAATGTATCCGTGTGTATATCTGAGTGTGCCCCCTGTGTGTGGTGGATGTATCCCAGTGTTCCCTTCTTTCTGTTTCCATTCAGGGAACAAATGGCAGCAGCCATCTTAAGTTCAGCTGAGTTTTTTCTGAGGTCAAAGAACCCTGAGCTAGAAATGGGATCATAATTTGGAAAAAGAAAAAGAAAGAAAAGAAAAGAAAAAAGAAAACCACCCATCGCAGAATTACGAGATTTAATTTAAATCAATGACCAACAAAACAAAAAAAGGACTTCTGAGATGGAGCCATTTATACAGGCAGAGGATTAATTGGATTTTTTTGGCTGCACATTTTGGCCCTCACACTCTGAAGTAATACTAAATGTACTGATATTGTGAAAATTCTCTTACATGCCCTTGGCTACTGACAGCTGGCTTCTGGCAGTAGTGGATTTTGACTTGTGTATAAGTCGTTCAGCTCAGACCCCAGGAAAAATGATATTTCCCTGGTTTGTCCTTCTGGTTTTCAGCTCTATCTCTATATCTATATTCTTCTCTTTGTTTTTAGATTTTATATATATATATATATTTTTTTTTTCTGATTCCTTCAGTTTCCTTTTTAAAACATCCATGCATTTGCTGGACAACTGCATTTTTTATTATCTACCCTTCCCCACACGCTTTAAAATGGATTTGGTTCCTGTGCATTGTTTACAAAGCAAAAAACAAAAAGCAAAACAAAGCGGAAAAATATTGTGAAAGAGGAAGACAACTTAATATATTTTGGATTAATATTGGTATTTCTTTTAAAAGTATTTTTTCGTGCTGTGAACTTTTTTCTGCCAAAGACAATGATGTTTGTTTGTATGTTTTAAGTTATCTTAAGTATTTAAAAATGTAAACTTGGCTGTGTTGCTGTGCCACCCTGTACCAGGACTGCTGTAGCATTCCACTTGGTATAACAGTATTTTAATTAAAAAAAAAGGTAAAAATGTTGCCATGGACTGTTCTCTGTTTTGTCCCTTCCTAGAGAGAGACCCTAGGGCAAAGAGACCTGAACTCCAGATCTTAACCTTCATTCCAGTCATATTTTAAACAATGGCCAGGATATTTTCCTGAACAACTGATACAAAATGATTGCTAACTATTTTCCAAAAGGGAAGTGGGCCGCCACGGTAGGCTTTTGGGGGGTAGCTGCTGGCTAATGCAGCCCCTGAGATCATTTCCAACTAGGAGTGTCTCTACGTCATGTTGACTAAAGAGCAATACTGTACTGGGCTGGAAAGGGACCCATCAGATTCCTTAAAGACTACTCATCCAGTAGATTGGGGAGTTAATCAAATTGATAAGAGAACTCCTCCTAAATAACTTCTCTGTGCATATCTATTTGAGTCTCTAGGAAGTCTGCCGGGGAAATGGGCATGCATCTTTGGTGATAGGCATCTATTTGCAATGCATAGATAAAATATGGTTTAATCACCTGGGAAACAAAAGACAAGTTAAGCATTTAGTGATGTAGCTTACAGGGAAGGAGTTCTCTTTTAATTTTAGTCCTAGGAGGGGTGAGAATATGGGTACAGGAATGTGTGTTTATCTACTATATTGTTCCTCCTTGCCGTCCTCTCCCTGCCCCACCCTTTCAAAGATTAGCTCAAATTCCTTCTCTTAAATGAGGCCTTTAGGAATTCCCACAGTTGCTACTGCTTCCCCTCTGCCTCCAATGGAAAAAAAAAACCCAACAACTTGCCTTCAAAGAGCCTGCATTCTACTGGGGAAGAAATAAGTGCACAAGTGAAGAAATCTAGCTCAATAAATTTTAATGGGGGAAAGAGGGAATCAACTGGGTGGTGAGGGAACACAAAGTCTTGTAGGAAGTAAGCACTTATGCTGAGCTTTGAATGAATTCAAGTCATCCAGCATTTACTAAACACTTAATATTCCAGGCACTGTGGTAAGTGCCAAAGATACAAAAAAAAAGGCCAGCAGTCCCTGTTCTCAAGAAGCACACAGTTGGATGGGGGAGTCAGTGCACAAATGATTATGTACAAACAGAATTTATATAGATGAATTGAGGGTAGTCTCAGAGGGAAGACATTAAGATTAAGGAAGACTAGGGGCAACTAGGTAGCTTAGTGGATTGAGAGCCAGACCTGGAGATGGGAAGTCCTGGGTTCTAACCTCACCTTAAAATACTTTCTAGCTGTGTGACCCTGGGCAAGTCACTTAACCTCCCTTGCCTAACCCTCTCTGCTCTTCTGCCTTGGAACCAATACAGAGTATTGATTCTTTTTCTTTTTTTTTAAACCCTTACCTTCCACATTAGAATCAAATGGTTCAACCATCAGGCTATTATAATAGTTCATTTGTGAGTTGCTGAAGACCTACTCCTAGGGGATGATGGTGTTAGAAGAGAGGAGGAATATACTAATATATTACAGGTAGAAACAAGCCTTGGAAGCTGAAACCTAGGTTTCTAGCCTATATGACTGAGAGGCTAGTGGTACCCTCAACAGAAACAGGGCAGTTTAGGAGGAGAGAAAGGATTGGATCAAAAATTGAGTTCCATTTTGAATATATTGAGTTTGCAATGGGACGTCCAATTAGAGGTGGATACTAAGCATTTGGAGAAGCAAGGCTAGAGATTGGGAGAGGCATTAGGGCTGGATAAGTAGACTGGAAAGTCTTTGGCATAGAGTTGATAATTGAAACCATAGTAACCAATGAGATAACTAAGTGAACTTGTATAAAGGAAGAAGAGAAAAGGATCCAGGACAATGGTTAACTCAATGGTTAGCGGTATACACTGGATAAAGTTCCAGCAGTAGAGACATAGAAAGACTTGTAGTCAGAGAGATAGGTAGGAAGAAAACCAGGAAAGAAGTATCAGGAAAAACTAGAGAGGAAAGAATATCAATGTCAAAAGACTATAGAATGGGGGCAGCTGGGTAGCTCAGTGGATTGAGAGCCAAGACTAGAGATGGAAGGTCCTTGGTTCAAATCTAGCCTGAGACACTTCCTAGCTGTGTGACCCTGGGCAAGTCACTTGACCCCCATTGCCTAGCCCTTACCACTCTTCTGTCTTGAAGCCAATACACAGTATTGATTCTAAGACAGAAGGTAAGGGTTTAAAAAAATACTATAGGCAGGTCAATAAGGATGGAGATTGAGAAAAAGGTAATTAAGTTTGACTATTAAAAGATCATTGAGAACTTTGGAGAAAGTAGGTTCAGCTGACTGATGACAATCGGGAATCAGTTTACAGAGTTAGAAAGAGAGTGAGAAGAAAGTGAAGGTACCTGTTCTAAATGACTTTCTCAAGGAGTTCAGCTGCAGAAAGAAAGAGGGGGGGATGGGGGGGATAATAGTGGAGATGGAGGCATCCAGGGAGGTTTTCTGAGGTTGGGAGAGACATGGATATATTTGTAGACAGCAGAGAAGCAACCAGTTGACCTAGTGATTAAAAATTGGGGGAAAAGCAGGAAAATGAGGGAGTTCGACTATTGAATGTCTGGCTCCTTGTTAGCCCTGAATCCAATCTTTAGAAATTGTCTTGACTAAAATCTCTTTCCAACTCTAAATTCTATGATAATCTACTCATTGCCTATTACTGCCCAAGCCCAGCACAGATTGCTGGAAGCAGGAAGAAGTGGTATCATGGCTAGTTGATGGACTTTCGTTTCTGTCCATGATTTAGTCTTAATGTAATGTCGATGAGGTGGAAGTTTTTCCTTGATCTTGCTAGATAGGTGCCCAGAAGTTTTTTACACAAACAGGGCTAGACATATCTTTGGCAATGTCTGAAGAGGACCCAGAAGTTGCAGGCCATTTCCTCTCTCTTGTACTGCCAACCAAGGCTGGGTCTACATAAATCTGTTTCTCACTCAAAATGCTGGTGTCGAAATAAAAAGGGAAGACCATCAGTTGGGAAATGGCTAAACAAGCTGTGGCATAGGATTGTGATGGAACACTATTGCACCATAAGAAATGATGAACAGGCTAATTTTAATTTATTTTTTTTTTATTTTATTTTTCTAAAACCTTTACCTTCTGTCTTGGAATTACTGTGTATTGGCTCTAAGGCAGAAGAGTGGTAAGGGCTAGGCAATGGGGGTCAAGTGACTTGTCCAGGGTCACACAGCTGGGAAGTGTCTGAGGTCAGATTTGAACCGAGGACCTCCAGTCTCTAGGCCTGGCTCTCTATCCACTGAGTCACCCAGCTGCCCTCCAGGCTAATTAAAAAAAAAAAAACATGGAAAGACTTACATGAAATTATGAAGAGTGGAACGAGAACAAAGAACTATTTTCTGAAGAATGACTTGTGTATGTCCACCTCTAAAGAAATAACTGATAAATAGAAACAAGCAAGGCATATCTTTTTCAAATGATATCTTCTCTAGTGCAGGGAGAGGAGGAGAGGAAGTGAGATAACTGGGAACTTTAATGTAACAAACAAATAAATAAATTTAAAAGAAAAAAAAAGACAGATGTCACCTTTAAACCTCATCACAGCCAACTCCCCTCCTTTTGTGAACTTCTGATCCTTATAGGACTATGAAGACAATGGAAACCCTCTGTGGTCAGTAAAAGCCAATGAAACATCCAACTTCTCTGCTTCCCAATACTGACCTCAAAACTCATAGAAGTTTCCGTATAGATTCATTGGGAATATTGATGGTATTTTTCTTTTTATCAAGCGTCATTTCAGGTTTTCTTTAGGACAAACTGGGAAAATCAGCACATTCCAAATTTCCAAAGCATCTGATTCTTCAGGGTGTATATATGAAAGCTTATTTATATGTTCATCTCACTCCAATAGCTCTTTCTTGGCAGGAATCAGACAATGAAGTTTCATGGGAATAATAACAATCGTAACTTGCATTTTTGTGGCATCATAACATCTACAAAGTCCTTTCTTCACAAGTTACAGGGAAGCACATTTTGGCTCAGTAAAAGGTTATTTTGAAAGAACTATGGATTTAGGAGCTGGAAGGGATTTTAGAGATCATCTAAATCTCTTATTTTACAGATGAGAAACCGAGGCTCTAAAAAGCCCAGAGTCCCACAAGTCTGTTGGCTACCAGTAGTTAAGTCGCGGAAGTGAGATTTGAACCGGAGTCCTCTGAAATCAAATTTAGTGCTCCTTTCACATGTTACCTCCCTGACTGCTCTTCAATGACCAAGGAGATAAACAGCTTTATGTGGTTGTGAGGCCTCAGTCACTGAAAGTAGGTAATGCAGTGGTGCACTGAACACCTCTTCTTTGATCTCCAAAAGGCTCTCAGCAAGTTTTCCTCATCATTTCCCACTTAGATACTTTCCTGGACTTTGTGCTCTCCAGAAACTCACCATTCTGCAAGATGGAATCAACTCAGAAACTCTCATCTCCTCAGATCCATCACCATGCTCTTGAGTTTGAATAACTTCCCTTCCCTTGCTCCTTTTTAGCTCTTTTTATGAGTCATCTCCCATTAGAATGTGAGCTCCCTGAGGGCAAGGACTATCTTTTGTTTTCCTTTGTATCTCTAGGCTTAGCATGTAGTAGGTGTTTATTAAATATTGACTCCTTTGAGGTTCATGCTCTTCATATCTACCACCTAATCAAGATCCTGGTAGCTGTTGTCCACAGACCTCCCGGCCACTTCCTTTCTTGATGAGTTTGAAAACTGGCATACAAATTTCCTCTCCTCCTCAACTCCTGCCCTCATACCAGGGGACTTCAGCAA
Source organism: Monodelphis domestica (assembly GCF_027887165.1). Classification (NCBI taxonomy): domain Eukaryota; kingdom Metazoa; phylum Chordata; class Mammalia; order Didelphimorphia; family Didelphidae; genus Monodelphis; species Monodelphis domestica. The sequence continues at coordinate 95,415,735 of NC_077230.1, read as the reverse complement.
ACATATTGTCTCTCCTTCAAATATTATAACCATTCAGTTCCTCAACCTACTCTCCTTTCATGACTTCCACTTCCACCCCATCTCAGCCACACTTTAGGATGATCATACCTTTGATTTTGCCACTATCCACAAACATATCACCTCCATGTTCAAGAATCCCCAAATTCCCTTATCTGACTACAAATTAGTGACTTTCTACCTCTTCTTCTGTCCTCCCTTACAAACCCTACTCTTCTTCCATTCAGTTACTTGATCTGTCATTTATCTCTCAGACCATCTCCCTTTTGCTGGTCATTCTCTCTTCTCCCAGTCTTGACCCCTTGATGAAACATTTAAACTCTATATGGTTGCTTCATATTTTAGAGAAAAAATTGAGACAATTCACCATGTGCTCCCTCTTCTCCCCACCACTTTCTCCTCTTGCACTCCTGTTTTACATGATAATGTGATCCAACTCTTAACCAAGACTAATCCTTCTACTAGATCAAGTGAACTCATTCCATCTCATGTCTTCCAGCAGATTTTCTACCCCCTCTCTCATCCTCACTCTTACATGTATTTTTTATCCTTCCCTTTCTACTGGACACATTTCCTATTGACTACAAACATGCTCATATTCTGTACTCTCCCCCATCCTAAACAAACACTGAATTGATTTTTTCAACCCTAAGAACTCTCATTCTATGCCTCTTCTACCCTTTATAGTTTTAACTCCTTGAAAAGGCCATTTAAAGTCTAAATTGGTGCCTCTACTTTTTTCCCTCTCATGCTATCCTTAACTCCTTACAATCTGACTTTGGACCTTATTATTCTACTGAAACTGTTCCCTCCAAAATCACTAAATAAACTCCTATGGCTTTTTCTCTGTCTTTTCTCTTTGATCTCTCTGAAGTCTTTGACATTATTGGTCACTTTCTCCTCCTTGATACTTTTTTTCTCTCTAGGTTTTTGGGACACCACCCACTCCAGGTTCTTCTACCTATCTTTAACATACTTCTCTGTATCCCTTGCTGGACCCTCCTTCAGATCACACCCACTGACCACAGACATCTCTCAAGGTTTTGTCCTATCTAGATCTTCTTCTCATTTCCCTCTGTTCTACTTTACTCAGCAGTTGCTATAAATTTAATTATCATTTCTGTGCTGACTAATCTCAAATCTACCTTTCCTTCCCCAGTCTCTTTACTGATCTCTAATCTTGCATTTCCAGCTTCCTTTCCAGATATTTTGAATGAGATGTCCAATAGACATTTCAGTATGTCCAAAACAGAACTCATTATTTTTTTTCCTAAACCCTCCCCCACTCTACCTTCCTAATTACTGTAGAGAGCAACATCCTCCTCCCAGTTTTTCAGGCTTTTAAAAAAATTATTTTTATTGTCATGCAAAACACACTTCCATATTGGTCATTGTCATCAGTTCAAACTCATACACAACCAAAACCCCAAAGTACAACCATAAATACACTGATATGAAAGATGACTCCAATGGTTCTTTCTCTGGAGGTGGACAGCATTCCTGATCCTAAGTCTTTCAGGATTGTCCTAGATCATTGTATTGCTGAGAGTAGCCCAGGTTCACAGATAATCATTGTCCAATATTGCTATTATTATGTACAATGTTCTCCTGGTTCTGCTTATTTTGCTCTGCATCAGTTCCTGCAGATCTTTCCAGCTTTTTCTGAAACTGTTTTGCTTATCATTTCTTAGAGTACAATAGTTATTCCATCATCAAAATGTACTACAATTTGTTTAGTAATCTCCCAATTGATGGACATCCCCTCAATTTCCAGCTCTTTGCCACTACAGATAGAGCTGCTACAAATATTTTTGTACAAAGTAGGTCCTTTCTCCTTTTTTATTATCTCTTTTGGATACAGACTCAGTAGTGGTAATGCTGGATCAAAGTGTATGCACAATTTTATAGCCCTTTGGGCATATTCCAAATTGCCCTCCAGAATGATTGGATCCTTTCACAACTCCACCGACAATGCATTAGTGTCCCAATTTTGCCAAATCCCCTCCAACATTTACCACTATCCTTTAATGGCATATTTGCTAATTTGATAGCTATGAGGTGATACCTCAATTTTGTTCTAATGTGCATTTCTCTAATAAAGAGTAATTTAGAACATTTTTTCATAGGACTATTGATGGCTTTGATTTCTTCATCTCAAAATTGCTTGTTTATATCCTTTGACAATTTTTCAGGTTTTCAATAACACCTTAACTCCTTATCATTGTGAATCTTTAAACTACTCAGACTCTACTTTAGAAGATTTGATTAAGCTAGTCCCCATTTTTAACAATGAAGATACTTAATCAGGAATGTATTGGGAAACTTTTAAATTTACTCCACCCTACTCAGACAGTGCCTTAGGGGAAGATAAAGTTGAAAACTCCTGATTGAACAATGAAAAGTCCCTAACTCATACTTATAGTAAAGCTAGACCCTTAAGCTAGGTCTATTTTTAGATTTAATACAAAAGGGTGCTAAGTACCTATAAAGGTTAAATTAGTATCTAAAAGGTCAAGCAACTCATAAAAGGTGAGCTTAACAAAGAGGTGTGAAGTACTCAGAGGATTTAATCTAACTAGAGAAGGTGAGAACAAAAGAAGATGAGAATGAAGAATGGGCAGTCCTGGAAAAAAGCGTCTACTGTGATTGGTAGATGTGAAGATTTAGGGGAGGTGACATAAAAGAAAATTTCTTTAAAAGGAAGGGGTAAGAGGAATTCAGGGAGGGTTATTGAATTTGAGTTGAATTGAGTTGGAGTTCAGAATTGAAGTGAGCACATTTTGAATGGAGTTTGCAACTGAATTCAGTGTGGAGTTAGACTCTGAACTCAGTTCAGGAGATTCAGTGGAGAACTGGAGCTTGCTTGGAGATGATCTTGTGGTGAGTGATAGGACATTTTGGCCTATGCCTTTTTTCTACTGCCTGACTATTCTCTCTCTCTCTCTCCCTCTCTCTCCCCCCCTCTCCTTCCCTTAATTCCTTCATTTATATTAATTAAAAATCTCCATAAATCCCCAGCTGACTTGGGTATTTTTCATATTTGGGAATTTTCCATGGTGGTTTTAAGTCAAAACACTAAAAACAATCCTTTACAGTTTGGCATTTACAGTTTTTAACATTTACACCATTTCTCACTACTCTATATCCAAGTTGTTGCCAAAGTCTCTCCATTTCACCTTTGGTGTATGTCTTGAATATAATCCTTTTTTTCCTCTAACACTGCCACTAGTCTAGTGCAGACCCTCATCACTTCATGCCTTATTATTGTAATAGCCTGCTGGTGGGTTTTCCTCCCTCATATATCTCCCCATTACAATCCATCCTCCATTTAACCACTAAAATGATTTTCGTAAATCCCAGGTCTAATCATGTTACCCCAGTGGCTCCTTATCACCTCCTGGATCAAATACAAAATGTTTGGTGTTCTAAGCCCTTCATAATCTAGTCTTGGCCTACCTTCTAGTCTTCTTCTACCTTACTCCCTGGTACTCTTTGATCCTGTGACACTGACCTCTTGGCTGTCCCATGAACAAGACTCTTCATCTCTTGACTCCAGCTATTTTCAATGGCTACAGATGACTATATATGGTTCCCTTCTCTGCTCCTGTTTACTAGCCTCTCTGGCTTTATTTAAATACCAGCTAAACTCCCACCTTCTACAAGAAGCCTTTCCTGATCCCTCTTAATTCTAGTGACATCCTTCTATTAATTATTTCCTATTTATCCTTCATATACCTGGATTTATATGTATTTATCTTACTTGTTGTTTTCCTCCATTAGAATGTAAGCTCTTGAGGGCAGGGACTCAGCCCAAATTCCACCTGAAACAGATCTTTTTGGTTTCCTACAGGTGCTAGTGCCTTCTCCTCTGCCATTATCTTCCATCTACTCAGTACAGAATTAATCCTGGGTAATGGTGGTGTTCTTAGAAAATGGCAAGAAAATTAAAAATGTAAATGTTGATACATTGAATTTACAAGAAAATTTCACTAAAGAGTACAGAAAACATACTTTTCTGCACAAATCCTTTACAACAAAGCATTAATTCTGGTACAATGTATTTTTTCTAATACAATAACCACAAAATAACCTATAAAATGCAATATGCAAAATAAAATTGATAATATGAGAAACCTTTTTTCTTACTAGTAATTCCCTAGAATTCTGTGACTTTTTGTGCTAATATCTCAGTAAAAACCCCATTGATTTCAGACAATATTCACTTTTCATAATATAAGAACTCTATAGGACCATAAATACTTTCCTCTTTTTTTGCATATATAACAGATCATCAGTTAGTTAACTCCAAACTCATAGCTCACAGAGGCTTTGGACATCTGGCATGAAGTTTTATTTAATACTTATGTTTTCTCTCCAAGCCACATGACTGACTTTGCATGCTTAGGCCTAGAGCCCAAAGAACTTGCACTATACTTTGGGGGCATGATTACAACACAAAACTTGAGTTTTAAAGACAAATAAAAACATGCCTCGAATGTATTAAGAGCTAACTTCCCAGTAAACATGGTAGCAGTCTAGACACAGGACTCTTCCTTTCCTCAGTACCTACCAATATAAACTACCTCAAAAGGCCAAAAAAATGAAATTCATATGAACAAAGGGACTCTACAGTAGGGCACAGCATTGAAGGTACGTGGGATTTGGGCATTTCCACAGTATAAGGGGGTTAAAAAGCTTCCACCCTCCCCCACCCCACCTATGGAGCCAGAGTCAGAGTCAGGGCACTAGAATCAGTGAATGAGCGAGGGGCACCTCTAGGTCCTTGGCAGATAACTAAGACCACCAAAGACCTACCCCTGATAGCAGCTAAACCTGAAACCCCAGCAGGCTGAAGAGCACAGACTGTGGGCGCTCATAGGGAGATAGCACAGAGAAGGGCAGCAAACAGCAGAAGCTGCAGAGACTTGAGAGGCAGGCAAAATCCTTGCTCCTTAGCTCCATATACAGAGAGCTTGCCCTCCTCACTTAGATTTTTGACTGGAAAGGGAAGGAAAAATCACCATAGTGATGGCAAACAGTGCCCAGGAATAACAAGAAAAACAAGAAGAAGGGGTTGACCTTGAATAATTTTTATGGAGGAAAAACCCAGGCTACAGAGGAAATAGCAGAAGAGGAAATACAAATAAATGTGCCAAAACCTTCCCCCCAAAATGGAAATTGGCCACAAGCTCTTGAAGAATTTAAATTGGAGCTTACAAAAAAAAAATGGAAGCCTTCTGGCAAGAAAAGTGGGAAATAGTTCAAAAAGAAAATAACAGTTTAAAAGACAAGAACTCCCAAATGGAGAAACAGCTGGAAGCCACGAAAAGCAGGATAGACCAAACCGAAAAGGAAAACCAGTTCTTAAAGACCAGAATTAGGCAATTAGAAGCTGATGGTCTTGCAAAACAGCAAGAATTAATAAAGCAAAGTCAAAAGAATATATTAGGAGCTCTTTAGAACAGGTCAGATGAACTCAAGAGCAGGTGAAGTACTTAGTAGGATACCATTGGCTTCCCAAACCTGTATTCATGGAAATCATAAATGTGCATACTTGCTAAGGGAAACGTGAAATAAATTTTCTAATAAAATCCTGTAAATTCTTGACATCCCAAAGGCAAAATTCTGGAATGTTGATTATTTACCTGCTGTCTTCCTCATTAGAAGGGGAACTCCTTTAGGGCAAAGACTGCTTTTGCCTTTCTCTGTGTCTTCACAGCATTTGGCATAGCATCTGGCACATGATTATTCATTTAATAAATTCCTGTTGACTGACTGACTGGTGTCTTCATTCTTTAGGCTAAGTATTCCCAAATTTTTTAACTCATGCTTCTCTGATACAGTTTTGAATTTTTTCTCTAACCTGATTGGCCTTCATTAGATGGTTTATTATTGTCTTTGCTAAAATGTGATTCTCAAAACTCTTCACAATATAGTGTAAACCTCAAAATTTCTTAGACTTATAAATGTTGGAAATTTCACCATTGGGAAATTTCATACTTGAAAAATTTCCTATTGATAGTGGGTCTTGACTATTGGAATGTGAACCCCATTGGCATGGGAGGTTCCTTCTCCTCCCTTCTTAAGATTACTTTAGGACAATAGGGACAGTTAGGTGGTTCAATGGAGAGAGAGCTAGCACTGGAGAAGAGAGGTCTTGAGTTCAAATTTGACTTCTGATATTTTCTAGCTGTGTGACCCTGGGCAAGTCACTTGATCCCTGTTGCCTAACCCTTACCACTCTTCTGCCTTTGAACTTACAGAACTTATAGGAGGCAAACAAAACAAAATTCAACACAATATTTCAGATGAAGTCTGACAAGAACCAAGGATGGAAAAATTATAACCTCAATTATTCTGGTCATCAATTCTAGTAGAATTAAATTTTTTGACTGCTATGTTTTACTGTTGGTTCATATTGAACTTCAAGTGCAATAAAATACTTGAGTATTTTCACACCCAAAAAAGTCACTACTCTCCTATCCCATATTTGTCTAGTTGGTTTAAAAAAAACAAACCCAAGTGTTAAACATTTATCACTACTAAATTTCATCTTATTAAACTCAGCCCATAGCCTAAACATGCCATAATCTTAGGACACCTTCTCTGGTGTTATAATTATTCATGTATATGTTCTTTATAGAGTCAATTGGTATCTGCCTCAATTTCTTCAGCAATAAAGTGGAAATAATAATAATATCTACCTCACAGGGTTGATGTGAGGATCAGAATAGAGCAGACATCTCTCCTGATCTCTTCACCCCACATGGTGTCTTAGTAAAACTCCTGTTTGGGGTGCCTTGGCATTTTTTTAAACCCTTACCTTTCATCTTAGACTCAATACTGTGTATTGGCTCCAAGGCAGAAGCATGGTAAGGGTTAGGCAATGGGGGTTAAGTGACTTGCCCAGGGTCACACAGCTGGGAAGTGTCTCGGGCCAATTTTAGCATTTTTCACAAGACTATTTAACTGGAGAAGTTTTCCCCCACTCTGCCTGCTTGGCACCCCTGCCCCATCTTTTTTCTGAAACTTTCCACTTCCAGGATCTTTCATGAGCAAATGTTCTGTACTAAATGACATTATATTTGTAAAAAGCACTTAACACTGTGCCAGGCACATAGTAAGTTCTACATAAATTCTTATTCTCTTCCCTCTTCTTCTCTGCCTCCCTCCATCCCCCAAGCCCACCACGGCACTTGTTGTATGTTCTTGAGAGCAAGACCCATTTCGTAGTTACCTTTGCGTCCCCAGAGCCTGGAAAAATAGCTTATACACAGTAGGAACTTACGAAATGCTGGAATTCCATTAAATCCCGATCCTTCCTCCAGTTTTTGGCTCCATTCACAGACAAAGTGCACCTGTGTTTCCAAGAAAAACCACTTCTATTTCACCTCCAGATAATTTCTAAGACTGCCCTATCCAGGCTATTTTTTTTTTTTTGGACAGAGAGAGCCAATCTGGGATCCAGAAGTCAGCAGCCAGAATGATCAAGAGAACTTGAGAATTTGGTACCCCAGGAACAGTTGAAGGGACTGAGGAAAAGAAAGAGTTCTTAGAAGGGACAGGGCCAATCTTTTTGAATATCTAAAGGGTGGCTGGAAGAAGAGAGACAATTATCTAGACAGTATGAACTACGAATGCATGGTTAGAAGACCTGACAAACCTCATCTGTTCTCCCTTCCTCCTTCTAATAAGACTTTCAAATCACTGGCAGACTAATCTCTATTATGCATAGATGTCTATCCTGTCCGTCCCCCACCCCCCCCCCACCCCCCCCCCCCCCCCCCCCCGTTCAAAAACTTTCATTCATTTCCTATTGCCTGTCAGTTAACATTTGAGTTCCTTTACCTGGACCCTGCACAATCAGCCAACTTTTCCAACTTTGCTAGATGGCACAGTGGATAGATCCCTGGACCCGAGGTCAAGAAGACCTGTGTTCATATCCAGGTCCAGGCACTTACCAGTTTTGTAACTTTTGGAAAGCCATTTAACCTTAGTTTCCTCCTCTGTAAAATGGGGATAAAGGGAGCAGCTGGGTGGCTCAGTGGATTGAGAACCAGGCCCAGAGACAGGAGGCCCTGGGTTCAAACTTTGCCTCAGACACTTCCTAGCTGTGTGACCCTGGGCAAGTCACTTGACCCCCATTGCCTAGCCCTTACTGATCTTCTGCCTTAGAACCACTACACAGTATTTATTCCAAGACGGAAGGCAAGTGTTTTAAAATCAAATAAATAAATAAAATGCAGATAAATTGGAAAATCATTTAACCTTAGTTTCCTCCTCTGTAAAATGGGGATAAATGACCTATCTCTCAAGATATTCAGAAGTAATAAATATTTGTATTTGAAAGAATATTTTGAAATAAAGCAAAACATGTTTTCAAAAATTCATAGGATTGGGGACAGCTGGGTAGCTCAGTGGATTGAGAGCCAGGCCTAGAGACAAAAGGTCCTGGGTTCAAATGTGGCCTCAGACACTTCCTAGCTATGTGACCCTGGACAAGTCACTTAACTCCCATTGCCCAGCCCTTATCACTCTTCTGCCTTGGAATCAATACCCAGTATTGATCCTAAGATGGAAGGTGAGTGTTTAAAAAAATTCACAAGATTACAAAAGAAGAAAAAACAGTTATAGTGAAGTACAGAGATCAAAGTGTTAGAAAACAAAAACAAGTCTGTAGGCTTCAGGTTAAGAATCCTTGCCTAGAGTCAGAAAGACTAGGCATGGAATCTGCCTCTGACAGTAACTCTATGACTTTGGGCGACCTACTGGACTTCTCCGGGATTAGGGTTTCTCTTTTGTTAAGGTGTTGGGACATGGTGGCTTGTGAAATCTATTCTAGAAAAATCATCCCATCTCCCCATCGTCTCCTTGCCTCATTCTATTTACCTACAGAAAATGGGGGAATGCCCACCTATCAATGATTAACTTCCTAGTTAGTCCTTCTGCCCTCCTGTCGTTGGCACTGAGAGCACCTAAGGGTGATTCAGCCAGAAGCAGGGCAGTCCCCCACCCCCACCTCGCTCCCTGGGTGCCACCCTTCCCCCATCTACCCTCTCCAGCCAGATTCTTTTTCACTTTTATTCACTAACCAGGCATTTGAAAGCTCATTAACATTTTCTGCTTCCTGAGAATTATTAGTGTCCTAGAACAACGTGCTTTCTGATTAATGTTTAACTTTGTCTTCTTCTCTGGTATGTACCAGGATTCCACAAGTCAGTCAGTCAACAAGTACTTAGTGGACAAACAGCACAATAAATGGCAAGTTGGCTGTGCTATACAGGACCTGGCACTACACAGCAATATCAGATTACAGCTTTGCCAATTTCTCAGGCCACCAAAGCCCCGCCCCGAAGGTAATTTCACCCAATCCGTATTTCTAAATTGGACTAGTTGGACAGAACTCTCTCCTGCAATTCTTACCTCTTTAGTCCCCTGGGACACTTTGGGAAAAGCTCTCTTTGGGGTATCTCAGCATTTCTGGCTAATGCGGTCTCTGAACCAGATGTCCCCCTTTTCCATCTGCTTGTTGCCTGTGCCCTTTCTCATCTCTAAAACTTTTCATGTTTGGAATCTTTTGAGCACAAATAGTTTATATAGAACCTTCTATAATAAACCTCATAGCCAGTATCCCTAATAAAGTCCTACTGCTTTTAGCATCACTAGCCAATGGGCTTCTTCTGTCCCCAAGAACCTCTTAAGTTCCAAAGAGTAGCTGCCATGGATCCCGTGGGCCATCATTTTCCCCCAATGAGAGTGAATATTGGATAGTTGCTACAGTACCCACAAAATATTCATTCTTTTATGTGATTCCCTTCGAGCTTTGTCCCAGGAATGTAACCTCCAAATTGCCTCTTCTGCTTATTTACTGTTACTAGATTTAAAACATGTGATAGTACCACAAAGAGACTTGGCTACATGGAGTTTGCAACATGAAAGCCCAGCTCATCCGGTTTGCATCCTGTTTAAAATAAGAACCGTCAGTTGAACATCTGATACCCTTAGAAAATATGATCTGGTCTGAGAATATTTCTAACTGTCTGGCACATTCTTTAATGCCGAGACGAAATTGTAAGTATGCAGACATTCTCATTTAATCTGTGACATACCTTGTTGCTAGGAAACATCAGTTCTACCTAGGTCTTGAACAGCATCTGCTCTGAATTAAAGCATGCCTACATTTTCATCATTAATTCATAGGCTCTTAGGATGATAGATCTAGAGCTGGAGGACTTCAGAGGCCCACTAGTTTAACCCCCTCATTTTACAGATGAGGAATGAAGGCTCAGAGGCAGATATTAAGTGACTTGCTCAAGGTCACACAAGTTAAGTAAGAAGCAGGGCCAGTTTTTCCGTCCAATACATTATAATACAATTCACTAAGGATTTTCTATGTATTAGGATAGAGTAGTGCTTGGTGCTGGGGGAAAAAAGAAGATAAAAAAATTCCTATCTTCAAGTAACTTACATTCTACATGGGCAAGCCAACATTTAAGAAGATAAAAAAATATAATAATCAACATGTCCAAAGCTGAACTCATTATTTTCGCCAAGAAACCTTTTCTCTTCATAACTTTTCTGACATTTGAAGATGGCACCAAATTCCAAGTCACTCAGATCCTCAGTCTAGGTGCATTTCTTCAGGCATCACTCTCTCTCTCATGATGTCATATTCACTCAGTTGCCAGCTTGGTGGGGGGAGATGGAGAGAGGGAGAGAGAGAGAGAGAGAGAGAGAGAGAGAGAGAGAGAGAGGAAAGGAAGAGAGGGAGAGAAGGAGGAAAGAAGAAATATCCTTCTAACAAATATGCAGACAAAATGCCCCAAAATATGTCTCATTCTGCACCTTGAGTCCATCACCCTCTGTAGGGACATAGATTGTTTGCTTTACCATCAATCCTCTAAAATCAATTGTCCAACTAAAGTAGTTATTTTTTGTCTCAATGACTTATATTTTTATGGAATTGCCAACTGACGCAAACTGAGGCCCAGAGAGGCATTCAGATAGGTGATTGGAGTGTCAGCCTTTAAGGTCCCTTCCAATGCTGATTCTAAAACCATATGGTATAGCAGCAAAAGCATTGGCTCTGGAGTAAAAGGGTTTATATTTAATTTACTGCAGATTAATAATTTTATCTACAAGAATTTTCATTTATTAATGCCTCTCTTCCTTCTTTCTTTCCTCTCTTTCCTCACTCAGGATGTATTTATTATATTCCTACAGTGTGTCATTAATGAATGCACTGGTAGGCAGTAGGGGAGATAAAAATGGTAATAAGGGGTAGAAAGATAACAAAGTAAAGCTGTTTTTTATTTTAACAATTTGGTAGTTTTCTTTATACAGTAGCCATTCCACTGAAAATAATGGCTATATTTACAATAGGTACATATATGAACATATGTATATAGAGGTGTGTGTATATGTAGATACACACTTACATTATATATTCCTCTCTATTTATGTATACATTCTCTCTGGCTTTCATTCCTGAAGTTTGTAAAGATTAAAATTTAGGGGAGATGGGGAGACTGAGGCAGGTAGAAATTAGTTTCTCTCTGCAAGGAGTATTATATTTTTTAGAGGTTTATTAAAGGTTAAAGATTAAAGAATATACAAGTAAGAAACATGTGCCTAGGCCAGAGGCCTAGACAAAATAACCTCACATCACGCAAGAGACCGCCTGCTCCAAAACGGAAGTCCAAAAAGAGCCGAGAGAGAGAGAAAGAGAGCCTCAAAAGCCTTTGAATCAGCTTAAATACCTTCTCGATCTCGGCCCAGGTGAGATTACAAGGCATTCTGGGGAAGTGGAGCAAAGGCTCGTGGGGATTGTAGTCCTGTATTCGAGTCTATTTTTTACAAGTTCATATGCTAGCACATATCCAACAATGTATTCAACATAAAGTTCCTCCAGAGACTGGTTAATCAATCAACCTGAATTATTAATCACTTGTAGACTAGCCGTTACACTAAGAATTTGAAGAATCAAAGCCAAAAAGGAAGCATTTCCTGCCTTCAAGGACTTACATTCTAATGGGGTAGGATTATTTTAATCTATGATCCTTTGGACAGATATTGAGATATATATGCATATGTGTGTGTATATATATGTATATATGTACAAGATGAACGCAAGTTAGTCTGGGGTGGGTGTACACCAATAGCTGGGGTGGAAGGACAAGAAAGGCACGACCCTAACCCTAACCCTTACCTTCTATCTTAGAATAGATACCAAGTATTGGTTCCAAGGTAGAAGAACTATAAAGGTTAGGCAGTTGAGGTTAAGTGACTTGCCCAGGTTCACACAGCTAGGAAGTATCTGATATCTGAGGACAGATTTGAACCCTGGGCTTCTCATCTCTAGATCTGGCTTTCAGGCCACTGAGCCACTTAGCTCCCCCTTTGAACTGAGTCTTGAAGCAAGCCACAAATTCCAGAGGTGTAGAGGAGGAAGTACATCCCAAGCAGGGAAGACAGCCAGATTTCCCATTAAAAGACTAATCTATTATTTACAAAGGTTGTAGAGTGTTCTTTTCATGCAAAGATGAGGCTACTCATCCATGCGCAGTCAGGTATGCAAGTTAATTCAGCAAATGGAATTCAGCAAATATTTATTAAGCTTCCAATATGCTCAAGGCACTGTACTGGGTACTGGGCATACGAAGACAAAATAAAGCAATTTCTGCTTCAAGGAGGATACACAGAGAAGTAAAGGGAAGTGAATTATGGGAGCACTGATGTTTTAGAGGAATCAGAGAAGGCTTCAGAGTGGAGGAAAGACCTGAAACTGAACAAAAGACAAGGATTCTAAGGGACAGAGATAGAGAAGAAGTCCATTCCTGGCATGCATGACATTTCACCATTTCATGGGTAGGAGATGACAGCCAACTTCAAAGAACATCGACTAGCCCCATTTGTCTGGAACAGAGAACAATGTGAGAAGGGACTAGTATAGAATAAGGAATCTATATTTCTTCCTAAAGGCAAAAGAGGCAATGAAGGTATCTGAGCAGTGGAGTGACATGGTTAACCTGTACAATGAGATTACTACTTCAAAGTGGATTTTGCAGTAGTGGAAGGGCTGTTTCAACTGAACCATCTGCCTTCTCATTATAATAAGCATAAATTTGAAAGATGGCTGACTAATAGTAAGGGTAGAGAGTTTAACCAGGGAAAAGAACAATTTTGATTAGTCCATATGGTAATTTAGCCTATTAACTTATCCTCATTGCATCCTTCCCTACCCAAATATGAAAACTCATCACAGTCAGAAACCAAATTCCAGTTAACTGTTGTAAATTTATTAAAAAAAATTTTTATTTTAAAAATATTTTTCCATATTTAGATATTTTTTCCCTCCCCTCTACTCTCCCCCTTCCTGGATCCAATAAGCACTTCCAATGGGTTATATAAATGTTATCACTTACACTTATTTCCATACTATTCATTTTTGCAATAGAGCAATCTTTTACAACTCAAAATCCAAATCATATATTCATATAAACAAATAATAAGTCCTTTGCTTTTCTTCTGTATTTCTTCTCCCACAGTTCTCTTGATGTGGATAGCGTTCTTTCTCATAAGTCCCTTGGGATTGTCTTATAGTATCAAAGTCCATTACATTGTATTGTTCCACAGTGCTTCGCTTTCTGTGCATAATGTTCTCCTGGTTCTGCTCATTTTACTCTGCATCATTTCCTGGAGGTTCTTGAAATTCTCATAGAAATCCTACAATTCATCATTCCTTACACAACAGTAGTATTCCATCCCCATCATAAACCACAATTTGTTCAGCCATTCCACAATCAAGGGACACCCGTTCATTTTCCAATTTTTTACCACCACAAAGAGAGTAACTAAGAATATTTTTGTACAAACATTTTTCCTTATTATCTCATTAGGGTACAAACCTAGTAGTGGTATTACTGGATCAAAGGATAGACATTCTTTTAAGGCCCTTTGGGCATAATTCCAAATTGTCTTCCAGAATGGTTGGATCAATTGCAATTAAAATTGTGACAAGAGACTTATTTGGGGATAACAATGTAAGTTTATTAATTAGGTTTATTGGTTAGGCCAGCATCATAATGGATAAAGTGTGTAGGTCTCCATGGCCCTCTTGGGACCAGGGATGATCTAAGCTAGGCCAGGTTGCTTAATATTTAGATTTTAAGGAGCCCATTATTCAGCCCTTCCCTTGACTATCCCAAGATCTCTTTAATTCATAATGACTAATTAAGAGGTTGTCCATCAACTTCCCCATCCCCACAGTTGGTCGGGTCACATACGTAAGAAAATAACTCTTCTTCCCTTCATTTATTAAATTATTAAATTCTATTAGAGAGGAAGACATTCCTTGGGATTACCAAGAACAAAGATAATGCAACAAGCAGCAACCTGGATGATATCTCTGACTCAGATTCCAGAATCAGGAATGCACAGTAATTCTTCTTAATATGCAGGAATAAATACAGTATATGAAAAATATTCTCACACAAATCAATATAAAGTTCTGAAGCAGTCTAATATAGAGAGGGAGATTGTTGGATTAGGGAGTCTAGAGAACTCAATTCTAGTCCTCTTTCTCCAACTGACTGACTCAGTGACCTTTGAAAAGTCATTCAATAGTAGTAATATCTATATATAAACACACATCTATCTATCTATCTATCTATCTATCTATCTATCTATCTATCTATCTATCTATCTCTTTAGGGTTTGCAAAGCACTTTTGATCCTCTCAAAAATCCAATTAGACTTCCTTCCTTCCTTCCCTCTCTCCTTTCCTCCCTCCTTTTTTCCTCTTCCCTTCTCTCCTTTCCTTCACTCTGTTTCTTTCTTCCTTATTTCTTTCTGTCTTTCCTTCCTTCTTTCCCTATCTACTTCCCTCTCTTCTTCCCTTCACTCTCTCTTTCTCCTCTCTCCTTTTCTACCTTCACTCAATATGCATTTATTGAATTCCTTCAGCGTACCATTAATGAATTCAATGTGTTGGGTAATAGGGGAGGTAGAAGAGCTTTGGGTTTGAAACTGGAGGATCTAGGTTGTAACCCTGACTTTCCTACTTACTACCTGTGTAACTATGAATGAGGCATTCATTTCCTTTCTCTTATATCCATTTCCTCACTTTTAAAATGAAGTGGTTGCATTGTGAGCTCTAAATTCCCCCCCAGCTCTAAATCCTGTGGAATGAGATGGTCTTCAGAGTCCTTTTTACAACTTTAAAATTCTGTGACTCTTGCTAAGCTCAAGGGAGAAATAATATCTGGGACCATAAAATTCCCTTGCTTGGGAATTGGGAATAAGTTCATTATATTCATGAGAGGTCCTTGTTCCTCTATTCTTTTCTGAGAATAGTTGGAGAAACATCTTTGGGTATGATGGTCTCAGCCAAGGTCATCTGACTTAAGGCCCCCTTGTCCCCTCAACCCCTTTATGAGTTATATTATTGTCAATTAAAGATAGCCTCTTGCTTGTTGATTTATTTCAGGAATTCCTTGTGCAACAAATAGTAATATTTTCTGAAATTGTTTTACCTCTTCCTGGATCACCTTGGCCTTTCTTTCTGATTCCCTTGAAGCCTTGCCCAATCATCCCAGAGAAACTTGTTTGTTTGATGTTAAAAAAAAAATGTGATGTAGAAATTTTAATGGTTAATCTTACCAAGGGCAAAGACACCTAACCCTCACAAAGAGAATGACTAATGGCACAAGCTGGAACTAAAACTCATGCTCAGACTTATGGTTCATAATTTAAAAAACAAAATAAAAACTGTCCTAATCCCAAGGTGCCTTCTCAATTTTTTTATGTCCTAACTTTGGTGAGGATGATTTATTTTTTTTTAAAATTCAATTCAACAAGTATTTTTTTTCAGGTACTTTATTTTAAATCAAGAAGAATATTTGTAAAAATACACAACAGTCCTAAATGTACCTTCCAACAGTGTATTTGGGAAGTTCGTTAGCAAGCTTCTTTTGATTTCTAATTGCCTTTTTACTTCAGACTTTTTCCTGTTTGGAGTTGGCCTGCATTCTTGTTTTCTATGGATTTTCTACAGCTAGGTGCCAGGTACCTCGGAGATCAGCATACAATGACAAAAACAAAACTCCCTGCCCTCAAGGAGCTTATAGTCTATTCAATAGACAGAACATATCAGCTAATAAGGAACTACAAACTACAAATTACAGTGATCCCTCACCTATTGGGAGTTAAGTTCTAGAGACCCTGGTGATAGGTGAAAAATCTGTGAAGTACAGTCACTGAGCCAATCAGCACCCAGGATATAGAATATGGAGCTGTGATTGGTCACTTTTCATTCCATCAGCCAATAGTGTGCCCTGTACAATCTCACATTGGCAAACTTGCTCAAGGGGTAGTGGAGTACTACTGCATGTCCTCTGTGTACGATAAAAATCTCACCATATAGCGAAAAATCCCCAATACAGAATTATATATATATATATATTTCTTTTCTTAAACCTGATACAGTGAAGCTGTGGTAAGTGAATCTCCATATAATAAGGGGCAACTGTATATATATATAAAATTACAGGTACATTTCAGGACAGATTGAATGTTAACAACTTTTTAGGAGAATCAGGAAAGATCTCTTTAAAACTGCTATTCGATTGTGTCTGACTCTTCATGGCCTCTTCCCACCCCTACCCTCGAATTTGGGCCCTTTTTGACAAAGATACTGGAGTGGTTGGTGATTTCCTTCTCCAGTTGTTTATTTGCTAGATGAGGAACTGAGGCAAACAGGGTTAAGTGACTTGCACAGGGTCACAAAGCTAGTAAATGTCTGAGACTTGATTTGAATTCAGGAAAAGGAGTCTTCCAGATTGTAAGTTGCCCTATGAGAAACACACACACACACACAAACCTATTTAAAATTGTGCCTGGAAGGAAACTGAGTATTCCAAGAAGTGAGAAAGGAAAGGGTTACAGATAGGAGAGACTCCTGCAAAAGCATGGAGTAGGGAGATAGAACATCTTTAATCCATTGCATTTCTTTTTTTAAAATAGATTTCCCCCCCTTTTTTAAATATTCTTATCATTTCCCAATAAATCCCTTTTCCCTCTCTCTAGAGCACTCCCTGGCAACAAAGAAAAACAAACTAAATAAAACAAACCAAATTATAGATCATATCTCTGAATGTATTTAGCATTTTGTAAATCATAGCAATCTACCACATCTCACCCAAGAAGAGGGAAGCATTTTTTTACATCAGATGTCAGGAATTCAGATTGCTACTTTCATCTGAATTTTGTTCTTTTGGCATTGTTTTCTTTTACATCATTGTTATCATTGGGGGTATCAATTTCACTAGGCAATTAGGCGGCACTGTGGATTTGGAGTCAAGAAGACCTTCAAATCCTGACTCAAATTCTTAGTAGAAGAGTGACCCTGAGCAAGCCACTTAACTTCTCTCAGTCTCAGTTCTCTTATCTGTAAAAAGGGGATAATAACTGCACTAACCTCCCAGGATTGTTGTCAGAATCAAAGGAGACCCCCTAGGTAAAGCATTATATAAATGCTAACTATTATCACTCATTATTATCTTTCCACTGGTTCTACATTGCATTTAACAATGAGAAAAATTCCTTTCTGCAGGACTCTGTCTCTCTCTGTCTCTGTCTCTCTCTCAAAGATAACTCTTCAGGACCAGACAAGAAGAAAAGTGAGCTGCCAAGCAAGAGGGTGCTAGGTGGCATAGTGGATAGAGTGCCCTGGCTCAGTCAGGAAGATCTGAGTTCAAATTCAGTCTCAGACACTAGCTGTGTGACCCTGGGCAAATTGCTTAACACTTTTGCCTCAGTTTCTTCATCTGTCAAATGAACTGCAGAAGGAAATAGCAAACCACTCTAGTATATTTCCCAATAAAATCTCCAAAGGTAAGGAAGAGTTGGGCATGACTGAACAACAACATTATATTCGTTATAAAAATCAAGAATGGCTATCCCAGTACCATGAACTGATGAATATTAGATCTGGAAAGAACTGTAGAGCTCATATCCAATAGAGAAGAAGGCCAACCTATCCCACAGAAAGGAAATGACTTACTCAAGACTACATGACTACTCCCTGCTAGAGCTAGAACCAGAGCCAAGGATCCTATCAGGAGTCAATCACTGATTAACTCTGTGCTAGACTCTGTATAAGACAGACAGAAAGAAAAAAGTCACTGAATTCATGGGTTTTGTTTTGAATTCATTTCTTCAATCTAAAAGCATGGGGAGGGGGGGGCAGCTGGGTGGCTCAGTGGACTGAGAGCCAGGCCTAGAGACTAGGAGGTCCTCGGTTCAAATCCCAAATCAAAAAAACCCCAAATCAAATCGGTTCAAAGCCAATATACACAGTATTGACTCCAAGACAGAAGGTAAGGGTTCTCAAAATAAATAAAAAATAAAAGCATGGGTGGGCTAACAAATGGCAGGCTTATTACCAATTCAATTCATCCAGCCAACACTTAGTCAGCGCCTGTTGATTGCAATGCCTCATTTGTGAATTTTGGTCACACATCAGCAAGTCCTATAGGTAGGATTTTGCTTGCAGTCTTGCTGGGATTTGTTTAAGGATAGTGATTGATGATTGCCTGCTTGGGGTCCTCAAACCAAGAATTTCAAGCCAGAAAGGCTTAGTCCATTGAGCACCCTTATTTAATGAGGAGGAAACCAAAGCCAAAGAAGTGAAGGGTCTCAAGGCCAGTTTTCCATTCATTCTAGCATAATCTTTCTTTTCTGCTGTCATAGCCCTGCCAGATAAGATGAAAACTGTTCAAGTCTTCTGACCCTGAAGGGTTTTCTGCTGCTCCACCTCATTTCCCTGTATTCCCTTTACCTTGGCACTGGGGCCACATGAGAGTTGTGTGTATATGTGTGTGTGTTGGGGGGGTACATCAATAAGGTGGCCCAAATCTACTGAAATTAAGTGACCGCGAAGGCCAGAAAGACACTAAATGGAGAGAAGCCCACTTGGATCCTTTGAGGGAGAGTCAGAGGCTCATGGGCTTTGGGTTGTGGGAAAGAGGCTTCTTGGCAAATGTCTGTATGTTCATTGAGAACTGGTAAGGCAGGGTGACTGTGTTTGTGAGTCAAGGTCTGGGAAGCTTCAGGGTAGCCTCTGGCTGATATATGTCTGGGGCCAGCCCCACCTGTGGGAACCAGCGAGAGAAATCCAAGTCTCCTCCCTTCTCCTCCTTCTCCTCCAAGGCCTTTCATGTCACCGGTCCTTCCACGGTTCCTTCTGCTCCAGAGGGTGGGGTGGGGGCTAAGGGAGGTGGTTTATTGGAGCACCTGTTGCAGGTTCAGAATACAAGTGTGTCATGCTTCTGTCAGAGCCAGCATGGCAGCCAAGCTGAGGAAATGTGGCTCAAAGGAAGGAACAAGTAAGGAGAAGAGGCTGTGGCTCAAGGTGATTAGAGAGCCTCTGGAATTCTGGGAAAAAGTTACTGCTGCATGAACAGGAATGCGGAAACAGGACTCAGGGAACAGGGCACTTTGCCCAGTTGGACAACTCGAACTGAAGGTTCTATATAACATTACTGCATCAACCACTCCCCCTCTCCTTTTTACTTGCTAGAAGCAAGTTTAGTGGGGAAGAAAGCAGGATATTTGCTCTTGGAAAACAGAGTTAGGATCCATTAGCCCTGATTTTTTACATTGAGTCAACAGGAAAAGTCCTTCTTCAAAGAACAGGAAAATAATTTCTTTTTTCAAAGGATTATGAGATCTTAGAATGTGAAGGACTTGAGATGTCATTCAGTCCAGCCCATTCATTTTAAAGGTGAAGAAACAGAAGCCCAGAGAAGTTAAGTAAATTGCCCAAGTCTACAGAAATAGTTTAATGGAGCCAGAAAGAAAGCCCAAGTTTTCCCATTTTAAATACAGAACTCTTCTTAAAATTAAATTTTATTTTTTCAATAATCACATTCTTTTCTTCTCTCCTTGGCTATTCACCCTTGAAAAAGGAAAAAACAAAAACAAAGACCTTGTAACAAATATTTAACATAGTAAATTAAGTTGCTTTGTTGGTTACATCCAAAATACATAAACATAAATATATGAAAGAATATAATATAGTATGTATATAATATATGTTACATTATCATATATTTCTTGCTAATGGTGAAATTTAAAATATTGAAATTATAACAGTATAAATGTGATTGTAAGGACTGTATCATATCTCTACTAATTCCAGCAGCAGAGGTCCAGGGCTTCCTTTCCGGAAGAATTTCTGGCAACGCTAATAAGATCAGTTGAACAGACAATGCCCAACCAGTCAAAAAAAGACATCTTTCTGAGTTCAAATCTGCCCTCCAACACTTCCTAGCTATCTGATCCTGGACAAGTCATTTTACCCTGTTAATCTCAGTTTTCTCATCTGTCAAATGAACTGGAGAAGGAAATGGCAAACCACTCCAGTATCTTTGCCAAAAGAAAATCCCAAATGGGTTCACAAAGACTCAGACACAACTAAACCAACTGAACAACAAGGGTACACCTGACAGGCATGGCTAGGAGTTAGAGTCAATGGATAGGCTTGGACCTAGCATTAATAGGGAAAGCTCTATTATTGCAAGTCAACAGCTTCTCTGCAATTTAGAGTCTCAGAGGATGGCCCAGAGTGCTAAGAGGTTAAATGAGTTGCCCAGGGTCACATAGTCAGTATAATGATAATTATTAGATCTCATACATAATATCATTATTATTATATCTCCCACATCTCATATTTATATAATCAAAATGATGATAATTATAAAAATAACTAGCTAGCACTTATGTAATACTTCATTTAAAGATTTG
This sequence comes from Monodelphis domestica, assembly GCF_027887165.1. Lineage (NCBI taxonomy): Eukaryota > Metazoa > Chordata > Mammalia > Didelphimorphia > Didelphidae > Monodelphis > Monodelphis domestica. The sequence goes on along the minus strand of NC_077230.1, from coordinate 95,394,912 downwards.
CAAAATGCTTTACAAATATTATTTCATTTGTTCCTCACAATAACCCATGAGAGGTAGGTGCTATTAATACCCCTATTTTACAAATGAGGAAATTGTGGCAGACAGATTAAGTGACTTTCCCAGGGTCCCAGAGTTACTAAGTGTCTGAGGCAGGATGAGGCTCAGATATTCCTGACTTTAGCTTCAGAATTCTATCCAATGTACTACTCATGGCTCAGAGGTAGGACTTGAACCCAGATCTTTCTGAGTTGGAGGCCAAGGATCCATCACTATGTCACATTGTTGTTGCCACTGTCCAGTGGTTTCAGTTTTGTCTGACTCTATGTGACTCCATTTAGGTTTCCCTTGGCAGAGATACTAGAGTGGTTTGCCATTTCCTTCTCCAGCTCATTTTACAGTCAAGGAAACTGAGTCAAACAAGGCAAAATGACTTGTCCAGGGTCAAATAGCTAGTAAGTGTCTAAGAAAGAATTTGTACTTGGGAAAATGAGTTCCTGACTTTGGGTCCAGTATTCTATCCACTGTGCCTCCTCACTTGCCCCTACCTGAATCCAAAAACCTCCTTCAAATTCTAGCTCTGCTTCCCTATGTTACTTTGGGCAAGGCATTGCCATCTCTATAAAATGAAGGAATCCTAATAGATCTGGAGCAGATCTTATCTCTCTTCCAATTCTCCCATTCTGTAGATGAGAAAGATGAGGGTAAGTGGCTGGCCCCAGGATACCAGGTAACAAGAAGCAGCTCAGCATTGGAATGAAGGTCTTTTAACTCTAGCCATCATGGCTCTTCTCCCTCCTACCACACTGGGGAAGGGCATCGCAAAGGTTACTTCCAGCTCAAAAGAATCTAGTTCTTAGGAAGTCTGAGACATTAGGAGGTGAGGTGCTAATGAGCAGAACCTGGATTTGGGCACGAGTCCCCTGACTCCCAAATCAGGGCTTTTTCTGCTACTGCCTTGCTTTTTAATCAACTTTAACACTCCCCATGACATAGCACATTGGATATGTATTCACACATTCAAGCATTCAGACCTCTGGCGTGCTCTCGCCGATTCCACGCTGAATTCCATCATTTTTGAGTTAGCACTGGAGTGATTTTTCAATGTTGCAACCATTACAGGTATCCTAAGGCAAAAGAACAAAAGGGAGTCCAAATCTCGGACTAGGTAAATAACTGGAGTTGGCTTTACACACAAGTATTCCTGTGCAGGGACCAAAGTTCACATGTTTATCTTTTATGGCTAGAGTGATGGGAACCCTCCCTTTTCTTTTTAGTTGTTTATGATGCTGGATGAAAGGCCTCACCACCTGCCTGTCTTCACATTAAATGGCACCCCATCACCTTCAAACAGCACAGGAGATTACGGTGGGTTGGGTGTGTGAGCGAGCACTGGGACATGGTTAAGAAGAAGGAACAGGAGAGGATTTTGAACAAGACCCAAAAAACCCAGTCTTCTAGAGGTCATCATTTGTTTCCCAATTTCTAGCCCTATGGGGATGACTTGCAGTTTTAGACCCTGGAGACAAGAAGCGATCAACTTCTCTAAGTATGAGGAATTCAGGGAAACATGGAAAAACTTGTTGGAAATGATGTAGGATTGAATAGACTGATGCAGAAGAAAAGTATATAATGAATATGACCTTGAAAACAAAAAGCCTGAAAATAAAGCTGAATGCAACTGATCTTTAAAAAAAGTAAACTAATTAATTAGTTTGTTATATTAAAATTTCTCAGGTTATCTCTTCCCCTCTCTCCCCTCCTATTAGGCAAAATATATATATATATATATATATATATATATATATATATATATATATATATATATAAAAACTATAAAGTACTTGTTTCTATTTATCAGTTCTTTCTCTGGAGATGGACATACACAAGTCATTCTTCAAACAGTATTCCTGTTGCTGTACATAATGTTCTCTTGGTTCTGTCTATTTCACTCCTCACAATTTCATGTAGGTCTTTCCATGGTTTTAAAAAATTAATCTTCATTTCACTTCTTACCACACCGTAGTATTCCATCATAATCATATGCCTCAACTTGTTTAGCTATTCCTCATTTGCTGGGCAATCTTTCAATCATCAGTTCTTTGCTACCACAAAGAGAGCTGCTAAAATATTTTAGAACATGTTCTATTCCTTTTCCCTTGATCATTTTAGGAAATAAACCTAATAGTGGTATTGCTGAGTCAAAAGGCGTGTACACTGTTTTATAACTCTTTGAGCATAATTCCAGATTGTTCTCCAAAAGGGATTTGATCAGTTCACAGTTCCATACGATTGTATATTAGAGTATATTAGTATCTCCATTTTCCCATCTCCTCCAACATTTGCCATTTTAGCCTGAGATGAGAAAATGTACTTCCCTTCTTTTTTGGAGAAGTGTAGGACTATAGGAAACATTGCATAAAACGTCAGATATTGACATCACAGCATTTATTGGTTCTGTTTAACTGGTATTCTTTTTTAAAAAGAGAAGAAATATTGAGTAAGGGAAGGAAATATAGCTAGACATTACCCTGATGTAAAAATAAAAGATGGAAATAAAGCACACAGAGAAACAAAGAGACAGAAAGAGAAGCACTTGTCTCCATGGCCAGGGCCTTTCAGGGCTGGCATCTAGAAAATCTAGCAGTATTTGTTTTCTCTAGAAATAAGGAAGGACAAAAAGATTATTTTTTAATGTGTTAACTAAACAAAAGGTATCTCTTCTAGTATCTTAGCTTAATGAGACTGTAAACAGCAAAATAGAGGAATGTCTTGAAGAGGAAGAGATAGTCCTGGGAAATATAGGTGGAACTGATGGCCTGTTGAAGGAAGAATTAAAGTACAAGTTCCCAATCCTTTACAAAAGAGTTTGAATTTAGGTATTTTATCCATAAATTCCTCTTCCATGTGCAGTGAGTAAGCATATGTTTGCTTCTGTCACATGTTTCTGTGGGAACTCTATCCCCAGCTGCTGCTGTCTCTTGGGCCAAAAACCCCTCCATTAGGAATTCTCTTCTCAGGCAGTATCAGCAATTACTAATCTACCATTGCCAGGTGTTTCTGCTGCAAATCACAATCAACGAGCTATCTCGGGATGAGAAAATAAGAAATCCTTCCCCTCTCCTCTCCATCTCCTTCTCTTGTTCTCTGTCTCTGTCTCTCTTGTCTCCCTTCTCTCCTCCCCTCTCCATATTTCTTCTTCTTCTCCTTCTCCTTCTCCTTCTCCTTCTCCTTCTCCTTCTCCTTCTCCTTCTCCTTCTCCTTCTCCTTCTCCTTCTCCTTCTCCTTCTCCTTCTCCTTCTCCTTCTCCTTCTCCTTCTCCTTCTCCTTCTCCTTCTCCTTCTCCTTCTCCTTCTCCTTCTCCTTCTCCTCCTCCTCCTCCTCCTCCTCCTCCTCCTCCTCCTCCTCCTCCTCCTCCTCCTCCTCCTCCTCCTCCTCCTCCTCCTCCTCCTCCTCCTCCTCCTCCTCCTCCTCCTCCTCCTCCTCCTCCTCCTCCTCCTCCTCCTCCTTCTCCTTCTCCTTCTCCTTCTCCTTCTCCTCCTCCTCCTCCTCCTCCTCCTCCTCCTCCTCCTCCTCCTTCTCCTTCTCCTTCTCCTTCTCCTTCTCCTCCTCCTCCTCCTCCTCCTCCTCCTCCTCCTCCTCCTCCTCCTCCTCCTTCTTCCCTTCTCTCCCCTCAAGAAAAGTAAATTAAAAAAAAGCAAAATAAATAGATAAATGAACAAATGAACAAATAAAGATAAAAGGCCCCAAAAGTCTAGACCCATGGCAGTGAACCTATAGCATGCATGCCAGAGGGGGTGCACTCAGAGCCTGCTCTGTAGGCATGCACACTGTCACCCCAGCACAAAGTTTGCCAGAGTTTGTTACTAGAAAGCCAGGGGGACACAGGACTTGGCTGCTCCCCTCTCTGTCTCCATGTGTGCCTGAGGACATTTCTCATATCATCTGCCCCTCTAACTGGTCTAGACTGTCTCCTGAGCTCCAATTCCTATGCCACAAACTCTCATACCACATATTTAATCTATTTGTAAATATCATCATTTCTACCTTTACAACATCTCATATTCCCCCTTTTCTCCATTCATCATCAAATGAGATAGTAGCCACTATCTCATTTCAGGTCCACATCATCTCTTACTTAAAGTATTTCAATAGCTTTTATTTTTAATCCTTATCTTCTGTACTTATTATTGATACCCTTACTTAGTATCAATTCTAAGAAAGAAGGTAAGAGTTTAAAAATAATAATAATAATAAGCTAGTAAATTTTCCATTTTAAAAAATATTTAGTGGAGCTTTAATGATCACTTCCTGTAGATGTGGTAGAGAGAAATCATCAGGTCATAGGATTTAGATTGTAGATTTAGGTTCTGTGGGATCTTAGCGGTCATTTTATCCCAAACCCTCATTTCATAGATAAGAAAATCAAAGCTTAGCCAGTTTATCAGTGGATAATATATGTCAAAGTCAAGATTTAAATCCAAGACTTTTGACTCAGAGAAGGCTGAAACTAAATTACCTGAGTCTGCTTCCTACAATTCCATTATCTGAATAGCTTCAGAATTGAGACAACCAAGACTTAGAGAACAGAAGCAAAACAATTCAGAGTATGAATTTCTTTGTCTGGAGGCAGTTGGCTTTTTTCTTACACCTTTACCTCTTAATTTTAAGGATGCCATGCTGAACTTTTTATTATTTTATATCTCATCACCCATCATCTGAAATATCTAGAAATACTTTGATTGGAGTTTTTTTTTTCCTTTTAATCAAAGCTAAGGCCAGCAACTAACTAGCATTTATTTGCTTGGCTAGGCTAACCCAAATTGCCCTATCAAGAATTAGTAGGAACAAAAAAAAAAGAAAAAGAAAAAAAAGAGGCAGTTAGGTAACACACAGAGGATAGGACTGGAGTTGGGAGGACCTGGTTCAAATTTGGCCTGAAATACTTCTTATTTATGTGACCCTGGGATTTATTTAATCCCAATTGTCTAGCCCTTATTGCTCTTCTGTCTTAGAATTAAAAGTAAGACAGAAGGTAAAGTTTTAATGTAAACAAACAAACAAAAAAGAGTTAATAGGAACACAGGATTACAGATTTAGATCTAAAAGGAACCTTAGAGATTTTTTAGTCGGGGTTTAGGTGGTGGATCTAACTCCCTCATTTTACAGATGAAGAATTGAGATCAAGGGAAAATAAATGACTTCTGTAGGTTGAAGATGGTATTTGAACCCAAGTTTTTCTGACTTTGAGTCTACCGCTTTACCCTTTTTGCAAGGCTACCACTCTTGGCAGAGAGGGATGTCCACATAATGGAAGAGAAGAGAAAAACACAAAGCACTCTGGGCATAGGGAAGCAGAGGCTCAATGATCATGGCCCTTCTCATTAGAAGAATCATCTGTACATCTATTCTAAAAACCTAGGTGACCCTTACACTCATTTTTTCAGTAGAGGGAACACTTTTTGTATGTGGTAGGAAGGCTGCCCTGCTACTTTTTGCTCAGACTAGAAGGAGCCTGTTTTATCTCTTTTTATGAGCACTGTCAAATTAGAATGGTAGAACTATGCAGGAGAAATGAGTTCTGGGTGTGTGCCTTCATGTAGCTGTTGCCTTTTCTCTGTCTGTTTAATGATGTTTCCAAACCTCATAAAACAGAGGAAATGCTAGTCTTCCTCTACTCTGTTGGTGAGACATTGGAAGGCCTTAGCCTGTTTGTAGTTAATTGTTTGCATGCTGTCGCTCCATTAGACTGTAGCTCCATTGCCTTTCCTTGGATCCCCATTGCCCAGCACGCTGAATGCCACACAGTAGGTGCTTAATAAGTTTTTACTGACTTATTGACCGACTGACTGACTCCTTGAGAGCTGGGATTGTCTTTTACCTTTGTATTCCCAGTGCTTAGTCCAAGACCTAGCACTGGCATGGTAACTTAATAAATGCTTATTGACTGACTGACCATCATGCTCAGTTCTGGAGAGCACATTTTAAAAGGAATAATAGCAAACTGGGAGAGTGCAGAGGGAACTTGCCCATGGTCACACAGCTGATATGTCAGAGGCAGGACTTAAACCTGCTCCTTAGACACATTATCTTCAAGACAGGATTTTAGTAAACATATTTGACTTTTCAAATTAGTTTCTTAAAGAAACTTCACATTGAATATTAGTATAAATAACTAAATTAGTTTACTATTTACATGTGAATTTATTGTAATGCCTAAAGTATCACAGTATTTTTTCAGTGCCTCCCACTAAGGATTCATCAGAAATCTTTGTTCTGTCAACAGTAGTTCATTTTTCTTCATATAGTAGTCATTAATGTGCACTCCATTCTTCCAATTCTTTATTCATTTCCTTCCTTTTTACCTTTCTTTCTTTCTTTCTTTCTTTCTTTCTTTCTTTCTTTCTTTCTTTCTTTCTTTCTTTCTTTCTTTCTTTCTTTTTTCTTCCTTCCTTCCTTCCTTCCTTCCTTCCTTCCTTCCTTCCTTCCTTCCTTCCTTCCTTCCTTCCTTCCTTCCTTTCTTTCTTTCTTTCTTTCTTTCTTTCTCTTTCTTTCTTTCTTTCTTTCTTTTCTTTCTTTCTTTCTTTCTTTCTTTCTTTCTTTCTTTCTTTCTTTCTTTCTTTCTTTCTTTCTTTCTTTCTTTCTTTCTTTCTTTCTTTCTTTCTTTCTTTCTTTTTGTCTTTTCACATTATTTCATAAAGATCTTTCTAGATTTCTTTACATTCTTTTTATTTACTGGCTAGTATGAACTATATTAGTGGTCTGTAATTTCCTTAATCATTCCCCTCCTTTTGGACATTTAGGTTATTTCCACTATTTTGAAATTATGTAGAAGGTTGCCATCAAGCACTCTTTGAACAGATAGTTCTCGAATTTGTTTTCGATAATACCTCCAATAATTATGTTCAACATGACATATTTAACTTTTAATATAAACGCATTCACAAAATGTCATTGTGGAGACGACATGGCTGAAGGAACTTTCCAGTCAGGGTGAGGGATGACAGAGTCCAAAGCAGGAGTTTCAGATGCCTGTTGGCTCCAGTCTGAGATTCCTTGTGTGACTGGAATTCCTTCCTTTAGCCTTCTGTACTACGCCTTCTCCAGTGTCTTATCTCCTCCAATTCCAGCTTTATCGGCACAATCCAACTGAATGCTGTCCTTGGCTCCGCCAGGAATGTGTTTGTGACCCTTACTGCACAAGCCATCACCTGGGCTATTCAGGGCACCAACTCCCAGTATGAAAAGCAAAGATCTGCTCTCTGGTTTTCGGGATCTCAGAGATAGCCAAAATGATATTGGTTACCATATACAGTTTATGGCCAGACAATTTTCATTAAAAAATAATATCCGACTTATTTGTACTATCTTTGTTATATTTAACATCTTGATGTTAATTTGCTATTATATCACAATTCAATAACTTCTATTTTTCAGTCATTCAAGAGCTTTTGTTTTCTCCAAGCTTCAGTTTTTCTTTTTCTTTTTCTTTTTTTAAATCCTTACCTTCCATTTTGTAGTCAATACTGTGTATTGGCTCCAAGGCAGAAGAGTGGCAAGGGCTAGGCAATGGGGGTTAAGTGACTTGCCCAGGGACACACAGCTGGGAAGTGTCTGAGTCCAGATTTGAACCTAGGACCTCCCATCTCTAGGTCTGGCTCTCAATCCACTGAGCTACCCAGCTGCCCCCTAGTTTCAGTTTTTCTTAATCAGCAGTAACATGACTTTCTTTGCCCACCCTGAAAAGGTTTAAGGATCAGATGAGATCATTTATGTAAACAGTTTTGTGGATTTTGGGGGTAGGGATCTGGACTCCTGGTGTGGAAATTTCCTTTACTGTTGCAAATATGCCATCTCACCTGTAACTTTTTATCTTGGTTCCCAAGGGCATTGAGGAGCAAAATGACTTGTCCCTAGTCATTCATACAGTCAGTAAGTACATGTGAAAGGCAGGGCTTGAAATCAGAGCTTTCTGACTGCTAAGTCAAAAGCTATTATTCTCCCTATTTTAAAGATGAAGACACTAAATTTCAAAGAGGTTTAGTGACTTGTCTGGAGTAAGACAGCAACTGAGTGTCAGAAATAGGATTCAAAACCAAGTCTTCCTGACTCCAATTCCAGTACTCTTTCCATTATTTTAGGCATAGACACAACATGAGCAGAAATTCTGCTGTAAAAATGGGCATGGCAAGTTGACAGTACAATAATAAAACAGCAGCCTGACTTGATGAATAGAGAATATGCATTATGGAATCTTGGGATCTACAGTTAAGAGACATGTTTGGGGTGGCCAGATTTTGGAAGTTTAGATTTAATTAATATAGACCAGTCACCAAGAAATGGAGACCACTGAGGATTTCTGACATGGGACATAAAGCTAGATGAAACTGAAGTTACAGAAAATATTGTCTGGCCATAGTAGGCAGGATGGATTGGAATGAGCAGGCCCTAGAAACAAGAGAGGTCAACTAGGAGTGTTGCAATATTCCAGATGCAAGGTCATAGAGGCCAGACATTTTGAAAGAAGCAAGAACAGGACCTGGTGCCTAGTGGGCTATGAGGAATGAAAGGAAAGGATGAATCAAAGTTGACTACAGATCTGTAAGCTTGGCAGACTTGAGAAATAGTGGCACCACGGAGAGAGACAGAAATACGAAGGGAGGCAGAGTGGAACATAAGGAAGAGGAATAGTTCATTTAGGGACATGGGCATCTAAGAAACTTTTATGGAGTATCTACACTATGTTTAGTGTTAGGGACACAAAGCAGACACAGTGCATTAGAGGCGATGTCAGCGTGTCCAACTAAAGATACATTTCAGGAAGATTTATAGAAAAAGTCTAAGCAAAAAGGACTTTGAAAGGCTAATCCCGACTGTGTTCGAATTCAATTCCACTCTGATAGATAAAAAGCAGGATATTCAGCTAATGTGCTCAATTGTGCACACTAAAAGCATCATCGGGTCTTCCTGTGTCTTTCTATATCTTTCAGAGACTTCTGGAACTTCTGCAGGTATTTCTTCTTATAATAGGAATTTGCACTGGGGCAAGAAGTTCCATAGACCCACAGGACAAGGTTGTGCCCAGCAAAGTTATGATGATTTTCTGCTCCTCAGTCACATACTCTCTGCCCCAAGTAACCTGGGAAAGTCAGATACACAAAATCAGCATATCACTCTAGGACTTTGATAGTAAGTAGGACGCAGCCACTCACACAGGTAGAGAAAAGATCAGGTCTTTAAACTTCATCCTAACATAACTTGAAAGAAGAAGGAAAATGTTCACGTTCATCTATCTGACAAATATTTATTAAGTTCCCAGCATGTACACCTGACATTCAAGGCCTTTCTCAACCTGGTACCACCCTATCTTTAGTTGGACAATTCTCTTGCCCCAAATATTCAAGCTCCCATATCTTATTTCTCTCTATTTGGAATGCCCTCCCTCATCACTTTCTCTGCCTAAGGAAATCCTTGATGTTCAGTCATTCAGTCATAATCAATTCTTCATGATTAGAACAACAGGTCCTTCTCTCATTCCCTGTCTCTCAAGGCCATCCAAGTCCATGTTTATTGTTTCCGTGGTAGTATCTATCCATCTCAATCTCGGCCATTCCCTTCTCATTTTGCTTTCAATCTTTCCCAAAATTATGGTCTTTCCCAATGAGTCCTGCCTTCTCATTGTGTGGCCAAAGTATCTAAGTTTCAGCTTCAGTATTTGACCTTCCAGAGAATAGATGAAACTAATTTCTTTAACTATTAATTGATTTGATCTTCTTGCTAACCAACTTCAAAGCTCAAATCAGACACCACTCTTACTCCATAATGAATTACTTCATTAGACTTCACATAGCCCTTATTTGTGCTACTTCGTAAAGCATTTAGGTAATAGTGTGTTATCGATTGCTGTGTTTATGCCTTATCCCCTTTTTCAGTGCAATTCAATTCTAAATGCATTGATTAAACCTTGTGTTCATGCCACTCTGTTAGGTACTGGACACACACACACACACACATACACACTGAAAAAGAGTTCTTCAAGAAATTTGCATTCTATTATAGGCTTCTTTTTGAGGGCAGGACTATGTTTTTTTGTTTTGTTTTGTTTTTTTAAACCCCTAGCTTCCATCTTGGAGTCAATACTATGTATTGGTTCCAAGGCAGAAGAGTGGTAAGGGCTAGGCAATGGGGGTCAAGTGACTTGCCCAGGGTCACACAGCTGGGAAGTGTCTGAGTCCAGATTTGAACCTAGGACCTCCCATCTATAGGCCTGGCTCTCAATCCACTGAGCTACCCAGCTGCCCCCAGGACTATGGTTTATGTAAACTTTTTGCCTACTTCAGACCCAACAGTGGACTATGTACATAGTTGCTGCTTAATAACTTTTTTAAAAATTGTGTTGCAAGGTACTGTGGGGGACAGATGCTCTCAGAGTTTCATATATTTATGATCTCATCCATATGGGCATGTCTGCAGAGATGCAGATCCCAACCTATCCATTCCCTCTCATCCCATACAACACTTGTCTTCTCCCATAAATCCTCCATAGGTGACCCACCCAACATGCTGAAAGCCTTCCTCTAGTTCTCTTGACATTGCACAAATATTTCCCTCTTTCTACAGGATTGGCTCACCTTCTCTGGTTAGACTTGTCTCTGATGACATAGTCTACATATTTCTCTTGCATAATTCTTGGTTGGTAAAGTGTTACAGCCAATTCCCGCCCACCATGTGTCTTTCCACTGCCCTCTGGGTGACCCTCAACTTTAATTCTTTGAAGACTTGGTATGCCATGGTAAATAGACAAATACCACTATTGAGCCTAGAAGAATATGGTAGTTACAAATTGGATATTTGTTCTAGGCATAAGTTTGGAGTAAGTAAAAGCACTAGACAATTGACCAAAGGCAATCTAGACTATTCTCTTCCTCCTCTTTCATTCTGGATCAGTTTGTAATTCAAATAAAGTGTCTGTCCATAATATAGTCTACCAATAAACTAGTGCCATGAAATGACCATCTAACTGCATATCATATAGGATAACAGGTATTTTTCATTACTTGGTTTCTCTATCATGGATAGGTAATCTGGATGTTTTTCTTTGTTTGTTTTTGTTTTGGGTTTTTTTTTTTAAACGTTTACCTTCCATCTTGGAGTCAATACTGCGTATTGGCTCCAAGACAGAAGAGTGGTAAGGGCTAGGCAATGGGGGTGAAGTGACTTGCCCAGGGTCACTTAGCTGGGAATCTCTGTTTTTTGAATGATGGTGGATCTTATTAAGGAGGCTGTCAAATATTTCAAGGTTTGGTACAAAAATTACAATGTCATCTGAATGCAGAATATTTAGAATATTTAGCCTTCTCTGTGAATTTCTATTCCCTCTGGACTCTGTGCTAGATGTTCTCCATGATGGTGGCACAACATCTTTAGTGAGCTTATTTTATTACTTGTTTCATATTAATAATAAGATGGCTGTCTAATAACAAGGTTTCCTTTATGTAGTAGACAGAGCACTGGACCTCGACTCAGAGTGACCTTATTTGAAATTCAACCTCCAACACTTACTAAATGTGTGACTTTGGGAAAGTCACTTAACCTCTATTTGCTTCATTTTCTTCAAGTGTAAAATGGAGATAATAGTAGCACCTTCCTCCCCAGGCTGTCATAAAGATTGCATGAGAATAATATTTATAGAGGACTTAGAGTAGTGCCTTGCACACAGTAGTCACTATATAAATGTTAGCTACTATTATTTCTAGTGATTGTCTATCTAGGAATTTGAATGATTTTGTCACATACATGGGAGACACCTTGTTGGAGAAGAATCTTTAAGGATATACTATATCACAATTTTTTAAAGTCAGCAAATGATAAGGACAGAGACCTTTAAGTCAATTATGTGACTATAAAGACGTATTGGGCCATCTAGTGCCATTTTTGAAAACTTGTCTGTTCTTTTTCTCTTATCTTCTCTCATCTCCAATGCACTAAATATATGTATTTTTTCCTTAAAAACTTTATACATCTTGAAATAAACATGAAAAAAATATAGTCCTTGGTCTTAAAGAGGTTACAATCTAGATGAATAAAAGACAATTTCCCCTTTACCCTTAAGTGGGAAAAAAAGTATCTTACCTTATAAGTTTCCTCCACTTTCGTCAGATCCTCCACTTATTCCACTCCAAGACACCATAATCTAAGGAATTCTTGGATTTCATGTCCCTCATGTTCCCTATTTACCTATTCCCACCCAAAAGAAGCAGTCCTAAGTATCCTGGATAATAAGATCTTGGAGTAGGAAAAAGGTGGTCGTATAAGGCTTCAGATAAGATCTTAGACATTATCTGGTTTGATCCTTCCCTCCTTGGATAGATGAGGAACTGAAGCTTAAATAAAGGGAGTGACTAGGAGGCAGAATCATGGCAGTGTCTGGCAGCAGGGAAAAGTGAGGAAATAAGGACAGGATATATATGGAAAGCCCACCCTCACAAGTGGAGTACAAAGGAGAGGAGGAGTTGCAGTGAAGATAGCTTCTGGTCTTTGTTTTGGTTTTTGTTTTGTTTTATTTATTTTTTTAATTTGGAAAATTGTATTTAATTAGTTAATTTAGAGTATTTTTTCCATGGTTATGAGATTCATGTTATTTCCCTCCCCTCTCTCCTTTCCCCTCTCATAGGCAACACACAATTCCACTGGGTTTTACATGTGTCATTGATCAAGACCTATTTCCATATTTTTAATATTTGTAATAGAGTGATCGTTTAGAGTCTATATCCCCAATCATACCCCCATCAACCCATGTGATCAAGCAATTATTTTTCTTCTGTGTTTCTGCTCCCACAGTTCTTTCTCTGGATGTGGATAGTGTTCTTTCTCATGAGTCCCTCAGAATTGTCCTGGATCATTGCATTGCTGCTAGTATTAGAAGTCCATTACATTCAATTGTACCACAATGTATCATCACTTCCTGGAGGTTGTTCCAGTTCCCATGGGATTCCTCCACTTTATTATTCATTTTAGCACAATAGTATTCCATCACCAACATATACCACAATTTGTTCAGCCATTCCCCAATTGAAGGGCATCACCTCATTTTCCAATTTTTGGCCACCACAAAGAGTGCAGCTATGAATATTCTTGTACAAGTCTTTTTCCTTATTATCTCTTTGGGGGTACAAACCCAGCCATGCTATGACTGGGTCAAAGGGCAGACAGTCTTTTATCACCCTTTGGTCATAATTCCAAATTGTCGTCCATAATGGTTGGATCGATTCACAACTTCTGGTGGAAGTTTTAAAGAAATAGCAAAATAGAAGTTTAAAAGATGCTCTGAGTTGAGAAGGCATAGAGTACAGCAGCTCCAGATGAAAGAACCAAAACCCATCATTCATCCACCCTTAGTAACTCTGGGAGAATAAGCTGGTTGTTGGAGAATAAGAAAGGGACCAAGGAAGACGGCAAAAAAAAGTCAATTCACATTTAGATTTAATTTAATTTAATAGAAATATTAAATGCTTGTTCCCAAAGCTCTGTGTTAGGTGCTAAAGAGACAGAGGTAGAATGAAACATACTAGTACTTGTCAACAAAGAGTTTTTATTCTTTTGGGGAGGAGAGCCAGGGAGCAGTGCAACATGTACACAGATAAGTGTAATTGGGTAGAGTGTGCCAGAAATAAAGACAAAGAGCTCTAGGAATATTTGAGAAGGGAGGAAGGACTAATTGGTGAATGCATCACAGAAGACTAATGATATGCCATATCCACCATGTCCTGATGTTTTCTCTCTTTCTTGTGCTATCTTGTAACTCCTTTCCTTTTTTTGGTTTGTACATTTGGTTTTGGTGTAATGAGTTTTCTGAAAACAAATCCACTTGGGATTAACTCTATTAAAATTTTTCTAAATAGTAAAATATTTACATAAGGTTAGTGACTTGGATTCTTAATTATGTAGGAGAGGGACAGTGGTTGTTGGTAAATGATATTGGGCTACTATGCACAGTGAATATACTCTGGCCTCATTCTACCAGATCAAAGCCTTGCTAGAACTCCTCCTGAGGATTCTAGAGGGTTCAGGATAATTGTTATCTATTTCCATTTGGCTTGGGATTCCTGTGTTAGGGATCAATGACTAGCTCAACCACCAAATACAAATTAGTTTTACAAAGGAATGTTTACTTCAAAGATACAGCAAGAGCAAAAGCATGAATATTTTCAGTTCACATCTCAGGGAAGATATTAGACCATGAATCTGACAAAAATAGAGAAGGCGTGGAGAAATTATTAATGTAGATAGAAGTAATCTGAAAGATAAAATCATGAGTCCATTAAAGTATGAAACCATAGAAAAATATATAGTATGTGGTACAATAATGACTGTTCAGAATTAAATATATATCAGATTCATTTTATTGTAAATTGTATTCCATTATAACACTAGACACTCTCTCTTATGATCTGTAGCTAAATTTTGTAAGTTTTATCTTAAAATCACCTTCTCCCCTTGACCATCTCAGCTGGCAAGGAGTGAGGCTTCAGATTTTGCTCAGTTCCTACATACCATGGATCTCGCCAAGCCCATGCCCAGATGTAGCATCACTGTTGGTTGAGTTCTAATCTAAGCTACTATAGGTCTGGATTTAGAAGATCATTTTTGGCTGATACTCATTTTCTTGGAGCATTGATACTGTTAAGAATCCAAAACCTGGCATTAACGCAGACTCCCAGACTCTTAGAAGTTTGTTCTCCTCACCTTTCAGAACTCACAACAATGGAGTCTCCAGGCTAATCTTCTTTTCCTGAAGCAGAAAATAATAAATAATGAAGCAAAAGGACTGAGGACTATTTCCTGTAGACCACATGCCAGCCTAAGAGAAGAGAAAACCAAGGCACCTTCCTCTATGCAACATTCTTTCTCACCAGACACCATCAATGAAAAAGCCACTCCAGGAGAGAAAAGCCAAAGAGAGTAGCTAAGTTCAGGTAAGACCTTTGTAAAGGCATTCCCCCCCCCCCCCCAATTGCAGGTTCAAAACTGCAGTTATGTAATTAGGACACCCAAACCAGTTACAGACTGTCTACACATGCTCCAATGTTTTTCTGAATAATTTCCATTGCCCATCATCATGACTCTCCCAGAAGTGGACACCAAATTTTCCACATGGGGGGATGCCATTAGAGGCATTTTTTGTGACTTTGTCAATCTCTGTATGTACAATAAAGCAATCTATGTATGAATGCCAGTATCCATGTGTAGTATGGATCAAAGTGTAAAAAAGTAGAGATTGTTTCGTTCTTGGTATTTGTATCCCCAGCACTTCACTTAGCACTATGTCTCGCATAAAGTATATACTCAATAAATGCCAGTTGATTTATAGTATCGGGGAAGTAGGTGATGATGAAGATTTAATAAAGGGGAGAAAAATGGTAAAAATGTGATTTTACAGTATGGGTAGCACTAGTTATAGTTTTTATATATTTTGATATTTTGAATATATTTTATATTGTTTTTAATATTTATTTATAAATGTAAAATACTATTTATAACAAATCATTATATAGCAAAAGATGTTATATATGTAACTACGTACCTATATACCACGTAGATAACTTGGTCACTACTTAGTAGTAGTCTCTCGGTAACCGAGGATGACGATTGTCTTTGTGCGTTTTCATCTATGGTGTATAGATGAGTGTGCACAAAGACACTTGTGCCTGAAGGAGATTTAAGTGGAAAAGTCGATGCACAGAGACAGTCCCACTCTCTCGGCGTTGGAAGCCTGGGTCCAGTGGCACATGAAACTGATAAAAATTGAGAAGGGAAGGAAAAATTATAATAAAAAATAGGAAGAAGTATCCATATGGTTAAAATTATGAATCTTTCGAAGTATGAAAGCAAAATTTATAGGAAAATGGATAGTGCATAGCACAATAATGACTCTTCACAATTAAGTATATATCAGTTTAATTTTATTGTTTTATTCCATTATAACACTAAGTATTGTCTACTTGTGATCAGTACTTATATTAATGTCTTTTTAAAAAGTGGGGAACCATGGCCTCTCAGGAAAAAAAAAAACCTGAAAAAGAAAGGCATAGGTGTCAGCACCTGTATTCAGGTAGTAGCAGAACAGGCCAGACTGTAGGAGTCTAGGAATTAGAATCCAGACAAACCAGTAGGGTGAGCTAGGAATTAGATATCCAAATGTGTTCACAAAGGCACATAAAGGCACATAAAGATGGGAGTCTGCAAAGGAAAACTGAGAGATCATTCTAGAGAAAAAAAAGCGTTGGGGATAGAAATATCCTAAGTCAGGACTGAAGCAGAAGGTTCAGAGCTCCAAATACAACATGCACATTTAGTTAGGAACTGGAATGAGTAATCAACAGAAGTTTAACGTGGCTCAGGAATCATAGATCCAATAGGCAGCTGAACTGTCAGGTACATTGGCAAATTGAAACAATCATGGGTTAAGCATCTTTTTTTTTTTAACCCCTTACCTTCCATCTTAGAATCTATGCTGTGTATTTGTTCCAAGGCAAAAGAATGATAAGGGCTAGGCAATGGGGGTTAAGTGACTTGCCCAGGGTCACACAGCTGGGAGGTGTCTAATGCCAGATTTGAACCCAGGTCCTCCCATCTCCAGGCTTGGATTTCAATCTACTGAGTCTGCTGCTCATTAATTAGGCATCTTTAAAAAAAAAAGGCACAGTCTGGACTACTGGTGCAAAAAAACCCATTGAATAGTGTAAAGAGTAACAAATCAAGCACCTATCATGTGTCAAGTAAATAAGTACTTGCTATGTGCCAGGCACTGTGGTAGGCACTAGGGATACAAATATTGCCTTTAGAGCAATTCCAAAGTAACATTGTCAAGTGAGAAATGGAATCTAACACAGTGCTTGGTTCATAGTAGGTGTTTAAGATATGTTGGAGGGTTTTCCCCACTCTTATTTTGCTTCTGATTTTTTTTATTCAACTTTTTTCCAATTACATTAAGAAACAATTTTTGATTGTTTTCTAACATTTCATGCTTTCAATTCTATCCTTCCCTTTCGCTTCTCACTCCAGGTGGCAAATAGTATGATAGAGTTAACATAGGTTGTTGATAGGTTGATTTGGAATCAGAGAATCTGGATTCAAATCCTTCGTCCTCTACCAATTTCCTGTGGGTCCTTGGGAAGTCATTTCTCTTCCTCTGGCTTCAGTTTCTCATCTAAATAAGTAGTTAATTAAATGGTATCTAAGGTCCCTCCCAATTCTAAATCTCATATATGCAAGTAAAAGTATAAGTTCATGTTGTTCAGTTGTGTTCAACTCTTCAGGACCCCATTTGGGATTTTCTTGGCAAAGATACTGGAGTGGTTTGCCATTTCCTTCTCCAACTCATTTTATGGATGAAGAAACTGAGGCAAACAGGGTTAAGTGACTATCTCAAGGTCACACAATTAGTAAATATCTGAGACTTGATTTGAACTCAATCTCCCTGACTCCAGGCTCCCCACTCTATCCATTGCATCATTTTGCCATCTATAAAAGGACAGGAGCCAGAGTCATAACCAGGAATACTTTAAGCTAGGGCAAAATTAGTTAGGGAAGGGGGTACAGTGGCAGTGCTGATACAGAGTTCAATACTGGCTATAGTCATCTCAGGAGAAGGGACAACCAATCTCCAAGAATTGGAATTAGGAAGGAAAGTGCTTCCTTGGAGAGAGTCCGTCGCAAAAGAATCTGCAGGTGATTTCTAAGGTGGCAAAGGATTATGAAGTGATATTGCTGGGGTTGTAGTTGTCCCAGGGAGGAAATTCTACCTCCATGTTGGTCCTTAGGAGCAGAGGTCTGGTTGCCCCATGCTAACTATGTAGGCTCTGAGACGGGAGTTTTAAAGAGTTGGATTACCTCGATAGTGAATGAAGTCGCTGATTAAAAACAAGGCTCGCTCTATCTCCATCTGATTAGGTCTAAACTTCATCTCAGAGAATGAGGTGAGGCTGTATCAATGGCTGAGAGTTAAATCATTAACTAATTATTAGAAGAATTTGAAGGGGGTGGAGGCAGGTGGCCCATTACAGTTGTCCTATATCTAGTAACTGGTACCCAAGGTTCAAATCTGGGATGCAGCAGCAGTTTCAGCATCCTACTTGTTCTTAGCCTTCAGTAGAGTGGGTGTCAAGGAGGATTTTAGGGAGCAATTTGAAAATCACAGAACATCAGAACTGGAAGGGACTTCAAAGACATCTAGTCTAGCCTATACTTGACTGGAAATCCCCTCTACTATATTTCTCCACTAAGTACAAATCCTGCCTCTGCTTGAAGATTTTTAGGGGGAAGGACAAAGCCAACGTGGCTGAGTAGTAGGAAGAAATACAATTGTGTTGGAGGCCACAATTTCTCTAACAAGATCTAGAAAACATACCAGACTACATTCTGGTCAAGAAGTCTAAGGAAAAAAATCATAGTGAGTAATTTTTCCAGCTCAGGTCCACATAGAGAGACAGATGGAGAGGTCCATGGACATAGTAAGGGGTGTAGCCAGGAATGAAACGAAAAGAATTACAATGCAGAGAGTCTGTACCCTATAAAAAGAGAGGTGTAAATATATGTGTGGTGGAGGAAAAGGAGCCAACTGGCTGCTCTATTGCTCATTATCTAATTCCAGGTCATAGATTCAGGGCTGCCTGAGGATGGGACCTATGCTTAGGCATGCTGTTCCAAGGTAAGAAGAGGTTGCAAGCCCTCAGATGTGTACTGAGTTAGAAACAAATTCAGAACCAGAAAGTAACTGGGTGGTGCTGACTCCAGCATCTGAGTGGGGTCTCAGTTTTAGCCTCCATCCCAGTAGGAAGCATGCAGTAGAAATCTTAAATCAAAGAGAAATCTGAAGTATTATTACTCTGAACCTCACAGCTTTCCAGCTGTCTGATAGCGAATGAATCCATCAGCAGACTCCTGGAAGTCCAAACAGGGCAAGTTCATAGATGTGTTGCTCAGACCCAAATTCATATCAGGAATTTGCAAAGCTCAGGTTATACAGGCAGCTATTAGATGTTCAAGCACTGAGAAGCCACAATCAAAATTATGATTTTGCAGCCATCACTAAAAAGGAATGGAGAGCTTGGAATACCATATTCCTGAAGGCAAAAGATATAGGTTTATAGTCAGAATAATTTACCTACTGAAACTGAATATAATCCCACAGAGGGGGAAATGGATCTTTAATGAATAAAAGATTTAAAACATTCTTGATGAAAAGAAATTTTTAAGTGCAAACAGTGGAATCAAGAGAAACTCAAAAAAGAGAAACATGAATGAGTAATCATAAGGATTGATGAGGATAAATAAGTAAACAAGGATAAAGTATTTGCATTTTCCTGTGGGAAAATTATACATGGGTCCCCTATGGAATTCAAAGAGGGAAAAAGCAGCATCAAAAAGCTTATATACCCAATGAAACTTTTTTTGTGGTAAAAAGCAGTAGGACAATAATTAGGAGCCTTTAAAATTAAGGTCAGGACTATGAGGTATGACCAATACAAGCTCAGAGTATGGGGCTCTAGATACATGGCAATAATTCTTTTTTATTTAAAAAATATATTGCTCTCTTTTGATTTTACATCACTTTCATTTCTTCAAAAAGGCTTTAAAATATTTTCAGCTAACAAAAGTTTTTTTTATTTTTCCGATCTTCTCACATTGATTAAAAAAGAAAAGAAAACAAAGGTTAAAAAATCCTTGTAACAAATATCCATAATTCAGCAAAAAAAAAAAAATTCCCCAAATACATCTCATCCTGTATGTTGAATCCATCACTTCTATGTCATGAAGTTGGTAACATGGCTTATCATTGGTCCTCTAGAATTATGGTGGGTTATTGTACCGATCAGTATTTTTTAAATTAAACTTATCTTGAAATTTTAAAAAATTGGGGAGACCCTCTCATGTTAAGGAAGTTGAATATAGACTTAAGGAGGATAATTTTTTTTTTAAGGCTCCACTCTTAAAAAGTATTGTTGGGGAAGGCTAGGTGACTCAGTGAATAGAGAGCCTGGCTTAGAGATGGGAGGTTGTGGGGCAAATCTGGTCTCAGATACTTCCTACCTGTGTGACCCTGGGCAAGTCACTTAACACCGATTGCCTAGCCCTTACCTGTCTTCTGCCTTAGAATCAATATGTAGCATTGATTATAAGTCAGAAAATGAAAGTTTAAAAAAAAACCCAAACAATTGTCATTTGAAAGGGAACTCTTGACAAGAAATTTGAAGTTTGTGTGTCAAAATGCAATTTTCATATTTACATTAGTTCTTCCTATAGTAAATCCAACTAGAAACTAAGAGGGGGCCTACTTATTAGAGAATGGCTAGACGAATTGTGGTGTATAAATGTAATGAAATATTATTGAGGTACAAGAAATGAGAAAATATGATGGCAGCTAGGTGACTCAGTGGAAAAGAATGAAGTCTAGAGTCAGGAGGTCCTGGGTTCAAATCTGTCCTCAGATACTTCCTAGCTCTGGAACTCCCATTGTTTAGCACTCTTCTGCCTTAGAACCCATATGCAGTATCAATTATAAACCAAAAGGTAAGGGTTTTTAAAAAAGAAATGATGAAATGGACAGTTTCATAGAAAACTGGAAAGAATTATATGAATTCATACTGAATAAAGTGAGCAGAGCTGGGAGAGCAATTTATACAATGATTTTTATAAAAGCCTTACCTCCCATCTGTGAGATTAAAATTAATTTACAATAACTCCAAGTATTATATAATATTTATTAATAATCACTTGAAGTAAAAGAAATATAAGGACAAAAATAAAAACCTGAGTAAAGAAAAGTTTTCCCAGCCTCTTTTGTGTGAAAAGAGAGGGAGATGGGATCACATACAAACTTTATCTCCAAAACATAAGGACCTAATGTAAGAGCAAAAGTGGGATGCTAGGATTTAGAGTTCTGGGGAATAAATTCTAATTACACACATCTGAGAGTCAATACTGTGTATTGGTTCCAAGGCAGAAGTGTGGTTAGGGCTAGGCAATGGGGGTCAAGTGACTTGCCCAAGGTCACACAGCTAGAAAGTGTCTGAGGTTAGATTTGAACCCAGGACCTCCTGCCTCTACATCCACTGAGCCACCCAGCTGCGCCCCCCCCCCCAATTTATACAATGATAACAAGAAACAAACAATTTTGAAAGACTTCAGAATACTGAGTGTACATGATGGAAGAGAAAACAGCACTGACCTATTGTCAGGAAGTTAATGGGCTTAAAATACAGAATAAGATTAAGTGTACTTGGATATGACTAGTGTGGGAACTTTTCTTGATGGACTCTGTATAATTTGTCATGATGGTCTTATTTTTATTCTGAAAGTTATTTAATTTAATTTAATTCTCTGCAACAAACACAAATTCTGCTCAGTCACGTGAGGAGAAATGGGAATTAGAGTATGCTGCCTGCTTTCTGGAGAATTCCCCCCAAGATTCTGACTGGATACTCTGAAAAAAAATCACCAGAAGATGATCTGACCTGGCCACAGAAGGAAAGGAAGAGACAAGGGAAGAACTAAGCCAGGGAAGCAGTGGGAGTTCTTGTATTGAGCAGGAAGGAAAGGAGACAGAATTCCAATTGAGGTCAGTGCTTCTCAGATACTATTAAAGGTCTGCCAGACCATTGAACATTAAATCACCCAATATGAAAGGAGTCGAAAGTCATTTTGTAGTTCAGTTTGGGAGGGAGGGTGAGGAGGAAGAATGGGCAGGGAGTACTCAACAGTATGGGTGTCAGATGAAAATGAGGAGCCAGAATATTTAATAGCAGGTAAATGTAAAGACAAAAAAGGATGAAACACTAACAAAAATTTTAAAGAAGAACATGACCCAATAAAAACCCAGATTATTTGACCAAAATGGATGGAAAAATTAGATAGCCGTTTGGCAGAAACTAGGTATAGATGACTATCTCACACCTTGTACAAAGATAAGGTGAAAATGGGCACATGATTTAGACATAAAGAGTGATACCATAAGCAAATTAGGGGAGCATGGAATATATTAACTGTCGGATTCGTAGATAAGGAAGAATTTATGACCCAACAAGAGATAGGGAACAATGCAGGAAGTAAAGTGAATAATTTTGATTATATTAAATTTTAAAAATTGTGCACAAAGAAAACCAAGGCAGTCAAAATTAGAAGAAAAGCAGAACACTGGAGGAAAGGTTTTATAACAAATTCCTCTGATAAAGGCCTCATTTCTCAAATATATAAAGAATAGTCAAATTTATAAGAACACAAATCATTTCCCAATTGATACGTGGTCAAAGGATCTAAACAGACAGTTTTCAGAAGAATCAATGCCATATTTATAGTCATATGAAAAAATGCTCAAAATCACTCTTATTAGAGAAATGGAAATTAAAACAACTCTGAGGTACCACCTCAGACTTATCAGATTGGCTGATGTGGCAGGAAAGGAAAATGTTCAGTGTTGGAGAGAATTTGGAAAAAATTGGGACCCTAATGCACTGTGTGCGTTTTGAAATGGCTCTGAAGTCTAGGAGACTACATCTCCCAGGACTCTCTACCCCCGCTTCCTCAGACACCTTCCGCTTCCTTTGTGGGAGGTGTCTGAGAAAGTATAAAAGAAAAGAGAAGCACAGGTTTGGGCGCCTTTTCTGGAGAAGAGCCTTTCTCCCTGAGACCCTTTTACCCCAGGCTGGAGATCTAATGTTCTCTAGCTTTCCTAGATCTTTATTTTCCTGGTCCAAATAAACCTATCTAACTATCCCTAGAGCCTGGATTGATTAAATTAATTAATTAATTCCCTAGCCATAATTAGAGCTAAAAAGAAAACCTGGTCAATTTCCCTTCTGGTGTTACTGGAGCACGTGGGGACCCCCGGCTACCTTCCTTTCCCTACCTTTTCTCTCCATTTTCCAATCCACAACTGTTAAAAGTTGTGAACCACTCCAGAGAGCAATTTAGAATTATATCCCTTTGAGGCAGCAATACTCCATCTATAACACAAAGAGCTGCGGTTTTTTTTGTTTTTGTTTTTTTTTTTAAGGCAAAGGACCTATATATACAAAACATTTATTAAAAAAAAGTATTGCAGCTCTTTCTGTGGTGACAAAGAATTGGAAACTGAGAGGATGGGAATCAATTAGGGGTTGGTTGAACAAGTTGTGGTATAAAATTGAGATAGAATACAGTTATGCTACAAGAAATGATGAGCAGGATGCTTTCAGAAAAACCTGGGAATACTTACACAAACTGAAGCAAAGTTAAGTGAATTTCAGAACCAGGAGAATATTGTACACAGTAACAGCAATATTGCAAGATGATCAACTGTGATGACAGCTATTTATTCTTAGCTAAACAATGACCCAAGACAATTCCAAAGGACTAATAATGAAAAATGCTATCTTCCTCAAGAGAAAGAAATGAGTAAACCTACATGCAGATCAAAGCATTTTTTTACTTTATTTTTCTTGTTAGTTTTTTTTCAGTCTGTGTTTACTTTTGCAACGTGGCTAATATGGACATATATTTTGCATAACTGCACATGTATAATTTATGTCAAATTGCTTGCCTTTTCAATGGTGGGGTGGGAGGGATGAAGGATAGAAGGAAAGAATTGGGAACCCCAAAAAAATGTTCTGAGGGCAGATAGATGACTCAGTGGATAGAGAGCCAGGCCTGTAGATAGTAGTTCTAGGTTAAAATCTGACCTAAGATACTTCTAGCTGTGTTGCCCTGGACAAGTCACTTAACCCCCATTGCCTAGCCCTTACCACTCTTCTGCCTTGGAACCAATACACAGTATTGACTCAGAATAGGAAGATAAAGAGTTTTAAAAGGGGATAAAATTTATTTTTATATGCAATTAGAAAAAATAAAATAGAAAAATAAAAACCTAGCATACAGAAAAATGAACAGAGAGTATATTGGAATTAGGATACCTAAATACTAAATATTCAGAAACAGTACAAAGCTCTCTTAACAAATATCATAAGACAATGGAAAATGAACCAATGCCTTATGTAACACCATAACTTGTGATATACTGAAAATGAATCGTGGAAAAGTCAGGGGTAGTAGTCATGATCTCTGACAGAATTGAAGGTAAAATGAATATAATTGGAAGGAATAAACAGGGAAACTATATTATGTTGAGGGCTACTATGGATAATTAAGCCTTATCCGTATTGGACCTCTATGTACTAAGAGTCATAGCATCCAGATTTTTAAAGGAAAAACTAAATGAGATACAGATGGCAACAGATAAGAAAATAACAAGGATGGGGTACTTTAATTTTCCTCTCTCAGAACTAGATGAATCTAACAAAAAAGAAAGAAAGAAAGAAGTTAAGGAGAGGAGAAAAATAGAACCTTAGATAAGTTAAATAAGATAGATATCTGGAGAATACACACACATCTGAAGAAAGCTAATAGCAGTTCTAAGCCTGAGCATATACATAATCCAAATGTAGTTTTTGGTGGAACAACAATGATTTAGAGAGAATAAATATTCTGCAAAAGTCTTACTTTAAAATTCATCATACTATGGAGGCAAGTCTGCATGCTTGAGGGGTTGTGGTATTAGAACAAAAATTTCACTGGGTATGACCAAGCTGGAAAGATTTAGTTTTGGAAAGCAGATGGTCCTGGCAACAGATTGTTTCTGCTGCCTAAGGACCAATCTAGTTAAATATGTCCCTGGCAATGTGTGTTAACTGGGAACTTGGGAAGTTGATCAAATCAAGTGATTATAGGAACACAGAGAAGCAGGCAGAATATTATATTGTTAGAGTAGCTGTGAATTGTTTTTTAGAAAACAAGATATAAATATACATTAAGGATTGTAAAGCTGTTTATGCTCAGTGATCTAGGGATTCCATTATTAGGATTAGACCCTCAGGACAATATTGAGAGGATAAAAAGTGGTGTATGCATGAAAATATGGCAGATTGGTTTTTAATGACAAAATAACCAGAAAGGGCACAAATGCAATGAGTGTGAGAAATGGCTGAATAGACTATGATATTTGAATTTAATGGATCATATTATTAGAAATGACAAATATTGGAAATAATATGCATATTCAGAGAAAAAAGAAAAGAATGAAGTAATAATATAAATAATAATTACATTAAAAAAATAATAGGCATGAAATCAAGAGAAAAAAGTAGCAAAGTAAAACAAGTCTAAAAGGAACCCAAAAGCAGAGATTTATATTATTACACATATATAATTTATATTTTTTACACAAGTTATAAACAATGTGAAGTTTGTAGTTTTGTACATAATTTTTTATGCATATGTTTATTTAAATGTTTTTCATTGTTGGTGGTGGTTACTCGGTATTTGATTTAAAAAAAGTGGGGGAAAAAAAGGAAAGCAATAAAAAATTCCAGAATAGTTCATCAGACTGAATTTCTTCCATAGCCTTTTGATCTTCCTTTACCATTTGGTCCATTCTGGTTTTCATGGCACTCTCTCCTTCATTGGATTTTTTTGCCTCTTTTTCCAGTACATCAATTCTATTTTCTTGAAAACTCTTTTCTTCTTTGGATTTTTGTGCCTCTTTTTCCAGTTGACCAATTTTGCTTTTTAAGCTTTTCTTTTCTTTTTCTTTTTTTGCATTACTTTTATTTCTTTTCTCCATTTTTCTTTTACCTATCTTGTTTTATTTTTTATTCCTTTTTGAGTTCTTCCAGAGCTTGAGACCAATTAGTATTTTGTTTGTTTGTTTTTTTAAGTTTTGCATGTGGTTATTTAGATCTCCCAATTTTTTTGTTCTGTACTTTGCTCTTTATCCACATAGAAATTTTTGAGGGTTCTTCTGTTTGCTCATTTTCCCAGCCCTTTTTTCCCGTGGACTGGGAATTCTGAAAGTTGCTTGCTGATTCTGTCTCCTCTGCTGACTTGTAGGGATCAGCTGTGAGCTATTTTGTCCTGGGGCTAAGTCTTCACCACAGCAGAGCAGGCTTGTAAAAGGTCCAGCACTATGAACTTCTGGGCCTCACTGCAGGCTAGTACCAGGGTCTGAGACATCAAGGAGTGTGACTGAGGTGCTCTTTTTTGGTGTAGCTTGTGTCCTGGGATTCTGAAGTTAACCTATGCCCAATCACACATTCTGGCATAGTAGGTGGAGGGGGTGGTTTGGTCAGCACTGCTCTGCATGCAGTTTTGCTTCTGGTTCCCCCTTATCATGTGAAAATCAACCCTCTCTGCTAACCTTTTAAGTTGTGTTCAGCAGAAGAGTTTCCTCACTCTGTCTTGCTGCTGGTTTTTGACTCCTGCTGTTTTGGTGCACTTTAAAAAATTCATTTGGAAGGATTGTCAGAGCAGTTTTAGTTTATGCTGGTACTGAGCCACCACCTTGGCTCCACCCCATAATGGTTCAAAAAAGAAATTAAATTCATAGGAGAATTAGGAATAAATATTTCAGAATATATAACTCTCAATGTAGAAATTTTTTAAAAAATAACTTGATTAGGAATTCCATTCCATTGGCATAACCTTCAAGAATGCAGGCTTACTTACTTGATATGATGAGACAGAAATTGACATTATCATTTATGCGGAAATGCAGAAAAAGTTATTGGCAAAATATAGCATACTTTAATGTGAAAAAAACAAAAGTTGGTATTAGGTGTAAGGGGAATACTAGAAACTTTCAAAATAAAATCATAAATAAAGCCACAATATCCTATTTCACTGTTATTATTTGACATTGTTTTACAAATGTTAGCAAAATCAATAAAAGACAGCAATTGCTAAAACATTAAGATAGGCAAAGAGGAGACAATAACCATATTTACAGATGAAATAATGGCTCACTTAGAAAATCCTAAGAAACTGGGAAAGTAACTGATTGGCAATAGTTCTAGTAAAGTTGTAAGCTATAAAATTAACCCATAAAAATCAATAGCATTTCTATTTAGCAATAACAAAATTCATGAGGAAATAATAGAAAGGGAAATTTTATTCAAAATAATTACACAATGCATAAAACATCTGGAAGTCAATCTACCAAAGCACATTCAATGCATATCTAGATAGCATTATGAAATGTTCTTTTAAAGAATTAAAGAACAATTTAAATGATATTCAGAACCATTTGGTACTGGTTTAAAAAACAATAAAATCAATGAAAGGAAAAGACTAGTCAAGGAAAATTCAGAAATAATGAAACTCATCAACCCAGTGTTCAAAAAACTCCAAAACATATATTACCAAAGAATAGATTCCCTATTTGACAAGAATTTCTGGGAAACCTGGAGAGTAGCATGGCAGAAATTAGATTTAGGTCAACAAATATGAAATTGACATGGGACCTAAATATTAAAGATAATGCCATAAAAAGAGGAGTAAAACAAATCATTTATGTTTCATACTTACAATTAATGATAAATTCTTAATCAAACAAGGGACAGAAGTTATTTGGGGAGAAAAAAATAGATAGTTGTGATTATGTGAAATTGAAAAGCTTTTGCATGAATAAATCTAATGTAATTAGGATAAGAGGGGAAGTGGTTCATTCTGAAAAATATAATTTAATTAACTCTGATATGAGTCTGACATACAACAGAGACAACTATAAGAAACATAGCAGGCCAAAAGCTATTTCCCAAATAGATAGGTTATCAAAAGATATTCTGTAATCATCATTTCTTAAAGAATTGCAAACTATTGACTATATGAAAGAATGTTCCAAATCAATAATGAGAGAAATGCAAATTAAAATAATCCTAAATTTTCTACTTCATACCCAGTAAACACGATGAACATAGTAATAATTAGAGGGATTTTGTCAAGATGATTATGCTAATGCAGTGATGGAGAACCGTTCAGAGGTTGAGTACCCAAACTGCAATCCTTACACTACATGTGAGCCCCACCCTACCCCATACCTTACCCCAGACAGTGGAGAGAGGAAGTGCTCCCATTGTGCTGTTGGGCAGAGGGGCTACTAGCTTTTGAGTAACAAACTGTAACAAACTCTGTGCGAGGGCAATAGCACATGTGCTCACAAAGAGGGCATGATGTGCCATAGGTTTGCCATCACCGCACTAATGGATTGTGAGTAGAACTATGAATTTGTTCTTCTGTTTTGGAAAATAATGTTGAATTTTGCAAAGATTCCAGTTTTCAGAGCCACAGTGTATCAGTCTCTGTGTACAATTGTAAAAATTAAAAATAATGTACAATAATTTCATATTTATATTTTATAATATTTATTAATAATCACTAGAAATAAAGGAATAAAAAGGTAACAAAAAAACATCATGTGCCTATAGCTAATCTACCTGTTCAAATAGCCTGCTCCACCATGTCCCACCCCAGGAAGGAAAGAGAACAAGACCAGGAACCTCACCTAATTGATCCTCTGTCAAGGTCAGCATGTAAGAACAGGAAGTTAGTGGGCTCCTGGGAAATGTAGTCCAAAGGCACAAGATTTCCAATTACTCATGATTAATATGCCTATACCTTTTGATGCAAAGATTCCAAAGCTAGGCATATATTTCCTAGGTGTGCCTAAAGAGTGCCACCATCTTGGAGAGAAGAGGACATCCAAATCCTGTCATTTGGACAGAAAAGGGAAAGTGCCTAGATACACTAGCCTTTTGAGAAATATTATCATATGAGAGGAGGAAAAGATCTAAATTTTTACCTCTGATGCTATAGGGAATTACTTGAATAGTGCAGGTCCAATGGGAAGAGAGATGGTGCTCTGTATCTGGGATATTGTATAGGACCTTTGTCTGGGGATCAGGAAGAAGAGGTGAGGGAAATGTAATTTACTAAATAGGGAGGAGAATTGTTCCTTTTTTAGGAACTAGATGGTACAGTGGATAGAGTGTTGGACTTGAAATCAGGAAGACTCATCTTCCTAAGTTCAAATCTAGCCTCAGATATCTAGCTGGGTGACCCTGGGTAAGTGACTTAATCCTGTTTTCCTCATTTCTTTATCTGTAAAATGAGCTAGAGAAAGAAATGACAAACCTCTTCAGTTTCTTTACCAAGAAAACTCCAAATGGATCATGAAGAATCAGATCCAACTGAAATGATTGAAATAGGTTATTTTGTTATAGGGTTATACTTTCTACATTCTGTTTGTAAAAGTAGAATAAAATTTATCCTATATACAATGTATGCATTGTTATCTCGAAGGCTTATTTAAGGTCTAAGACTCCTTTTGCCCATATAGCATGGTGTGATGAATCTAGAAGACTAGAATACTTGGAGATATCAAGACACACTGGTTTAGCAATGGCAGACTAGTCCATTACCTACATGACTACTATTCCTGCTTCTGCCCTACCTTCTCTCTGGTCTTTCTCGAATTTATACAAGAAATATGAAAAATGTAATCAGGAACAATCCTTCTGTAGAAGCCTTATCCCCTCCCTGCCCTTGCCTAATGGATTTGAAATCATTTTTTGTCCTAAGTAGCCCAACCCCAAAATGATGGTCAGCGGTATTTCCTGTGGTGTCAACCTGGACATTCCAACTGTTAATCTCCCAATAATACCAAATTGAAGAAGGACCCAAGGGGAACTGGTCAGGGTCAGAGCCTGGCAAACCTGTCCAGTGCCAGCACCACCCATGGTTGGCACTAGTTCAAACGTCTTGGACATCTTTCACTACTAGTCAATCCCCGTGGGAGGGGGAAGTTCAAGAATGTCTTCAGAAGAAAAATGACTGTGTACATTTTTCTAGCCTTAGAGGAAAATTGGCCCTTACCCCAAACTCACTCTCTATTTTATGTTACTCCCCTATCCCAGAATGGAGTCCCATTTTAAAAGGTGAAATTAGCTCCCCCCCTCCTCCCCTTCTATAAACTGGAAAGTAGCTGCCTTCTCTCCTGGGCCCGTAAGCACTTCTGAAATGTAGCTTCTGGTTCTTCCGGTCCCACCACCATGGGACCAGCAGCTCTGCATACCCAACCCTGCCCACGAGTCTCCTCCTTCATATTTGTATCTGCATAAATTAGTTGGCTGCCAGACCTTTTATTCTCAACTGTTTTTCAGGGATCTGTGGGATTTTACTCTTAGGGATCTGTCCAAGGTCTCTTTGATACCATTTCTAGCTCAATGACACCTTTTCCAAGCTGAGATTTCACATCAACATTCAAGTCTCACCTCATCCCCTTCAACCCAAATGAGGTCTATATTCCACATCTCCATAACCCTGAAGCAGGATTATATTCCTTAGCACTCCACCCTCTACTACCAGCCCAGCCCCAGCCTCTACTTAATACCCACTTAAGCAGGTGACACCTAACCCCCTAGGGGACCCCACCTGTGTCAAAGTTCACATTTGGCACACCCTCTACAGGCCCTGCCTCAAGTATCCACTTGCCTCTGCTACTGGCAGAAGCCCACAGCAAGGACAACAGAAGATGCACCGATACATCCATTCTACACCACACACTCACTGTAGTCTTTTCTCCCTTTTCCTGGGAGAAATATGAGCCACAGTCTGTCGTCTACGTCTACGGCACTTCCTCTGTGACGCAGAGAAATCATTCCAGGGATGGGGTTCTTTGATTTGGGAACAGGTGAATCACTACTTTTCCAAAACAGCTAGATGACACAAATCCCAACAGACCCCACAGGAAGCTTCCTTGGTTGGCAGGCCAAAAGCAAAGGGGAATGACACAAGTCTGGGTGGGGTTGGAGAGGGAGAAATGGGTGAGTGAATATCCAGCAGGGAGGGGTCCAGTGAAGGTTTCCTCCAGAAAAGACTATAGAAAGATAGTTCTTTGGTTAAATAATATATGAGGGTAATTATATTGAGAGGAAGTGGGGGCATAATCACCTCAAGAAAGAATGTATCTTCTGTTGAAACACTTACTAATGATTCTCCATATTATCATCCAAAGAATCCTTTTCCTTTCTTGATAGTCAGGAGCCCATACATGGGATCCAGGGGATTTTTCAGGGCTTGTCTCTACCCTCAAAGAAGTGTAACAAATTGCTGCTCCTTCATTTCTCAGAATCGTAACAGAGCTGGAAGATCGTTCAATGCCTTCATTTTACAGACAAAAATAGGGGACAGAGATTAGATATAAGATAACGGAACTCCCAGATGAGGGAGCTCCATCCACCAATATGAATCAGCACTCTCTCTGAATCAATCATAGAGAGTTGCTTACAGCATTTGTCAGAGACTGAATTTGAATTCAAGCCTTCTAGGATTTGAAGGTAACTCTCTATCAACTATTTTCTACTGCTTCTCTAGAGAAGGAAATTAAGACCCAAAGAGAACATAGAAAAAAATAGGGATTTAGGACAAGAGGGAACTCAAAAAACAGAAATCTCTTTACAATGGAGAAATCTTAAAAATAGGAAATGTGTTCGCTCTGGATAACATAGTATCTAAGTAATGGACTGGACAATCTTTACTATTTTATTCCATTATTGTTTCATGGGTCAGTGCTAATGCTTAAAGGAGTATAAGGAGGAAGCAAAAGGGATCTTCTTTTATTCTTACTTTTGTAGAAAAAAGGGACCACCCAGAAAACTAGACTCAGGGAATGAATTTAACCACAAGGACTTGAGGATAGAGGTAGGTTTGGGGTTGTTATTTCCTTGTCCACCAAGTATAAGAAAGGAATATGTGCAGGTATGTGGGAAGGACAGAGGTATTGGGCAACCTGGCCCAAGGGAATATATGGCTTCTAAGGGTTGTTAGGATAGGAAGAAGAGAAAATGATGGGGTTGTGGTGTGTGGGTGTTAAAGAGTGGAGGAAGGGAAATCAGGGTCAAAGTGCCCTAGGTCTGAAGTCAGGGGAGCTGAGTTCAAGTCCTTAGGCAAGTGACATAATTGCCCTGGGTCTTTTTTTTCTCATTTTTATAATGAAAGGTTTGGACTAGAGGATGTCTGAGGATCCTTCCATCTCTAAGTCTACAGTCATAGCTAGGAAGGTGAAGGTAAGACCAATCAGTGTTGAAGGCTGATTTAAACCAGACTTGTCATCTCCACATGGAGGAAGGTGGCAGATTAAATAGCCCCCAGGGAAAACTTAAAGCAAGGTCTGAATCTTTCAAAGTTCCCACATCCCTTGACTTTCAGTAAGTCCTCCCCAATTCCCTTTTTATTTTATTTTACTTTATTTATTTTTTTAAACCCTGACTAATACTGTGTATTGGCTCCAAGGCAGAAGAGTAGTAAGGGCTAGGCAATGGGGTTTAAATGACTTGCCCAGGGTCACCCAGCTGGGAAGTGTCTGAGGTCACATTTGAACCCAGGACCTCCCATATCTAGGCCTGGCTCTCCATCCACTGAGCCTACCAGCTGCACTCCCCTATTCTCTTTTAATACAAGGAAGTCAATTCTAGAATTGATCATACATATATATATTTATATATATATACATGTAAGAAATAACATGAAGAGATTAGTTGCTCATAAAGAAATCTTTGCTCAGCACACACACACACACACACACACACACACACACACACACACACATTTGTAGGCACTTCCTAACACTCCAACTCAGGATATTTCATAGTTATTTGGCACATATTCCCTATACCTTCTTGACAAGGCTCTAGTACCTTCAGCCTGGATATCTCTGACTTGAAGTCTCAGGGACAGAGAGGATAACTGCCTTCCTCCTTCAGAGATGGAGATCTGGCTTTTTCATCTTGTACTCCTAAAGTCCTGGCACTTTCCTAGGACTCATAGCAAGAAATCCTTCTCAAATTTTCTCCCCTCCAACTTTCCCCTAGGAAAGCTCCAAGTTATATAGTCAGTTAGATTCTTCATGGCTGGTATTCCATTTTAGTCTTCTTCTGTCTCACTCCCTTCTACGATTCAGTGACCCTGAACCAAACACTCCATCCCTGGGCACTTTTGCTGGCTGTCTCCCAGGCCAGGAATGTTCTCCCTCCCCATCCTTGCCGTCTGGCTTCTTTCAAGTTTCATTTAAAATCTCATCTATAAGAAATCTTTCTTTTTCCTCTTAGGCACTGGTGACTACCCTCTCTTACGTCCAATTTATCCTGTCTCTGGTTTGCACCCAGCTGTTTGTGTTTGCATACAGCCTACCCAGAAGACAGTGAGCTTCTTGCAGCAGGGACTATCTTTTGCCTTTTTGTGTGACCCCAGAACTTAGCTTCCTTTGAGGTACATAGTCAGCTCTTGATAAATGCTGGTCACCTGACTCATGTCTGAATGGAATGCTCTCCTTTTTAATCTCTGTTTCTTCAAAACCATAATATAGAGAGGTGAGTAAAGCGAAGGCACAAGGTCAATGCTTTCTTCACCCACATTGCGCTCTTTATCCTGGCTGAAATGCCTTGTATTTATTCATTCATTCAATAATTTAAACCTTCTGTCTTAGAATCCATACAAGGCACTTTTCTATGGCAGAAAAGTGGTAAGGGATAAGCAAAGGGGGCTAAGTGACTTGCCCAGGGTCACATAGCTAGGAAGTGTCTGAGGTCAAATTTGAACCCAGAACCTCCTATCTCTAGACCTGATTCTCAATCCACTGAACCACCCTAGTTGCACCTTCTCCTCCTCCCTTTTCCCTTTTTAACCTTGAATTTACTTTTAATATAAACTACCAAGAAGCCACATAACATGGAAGATAGAGAAATGACTTTGGAAAAGAGGAAACCCTGGGTTCTAGGCATGTCTTTAACATAGCCTTTGCTATATGTCCTATGAAAGTTACTCAACCATTTACTGTTCAGGGCAAGTCTCTAAGATGCTAAGTTGTAGATAGAGTGCAAAATGTAGTGGTAGATGGAGTTTCCTATGTCAATTAAAGAATAAGAATCATAGCTAGGATTTATATAGCTCTTTAAGGTTTAAAAAAGGACTTTATAAATATTATCTCACTGGATCTCTACAAAATCTCTGGAAGGGAGACACTATTATTATCCCCATTTTATAGATATAAAAACTAAGACAGACAGAGATTAAGTAATTTTCATACTGTCATAGGGCTCCTATCTGTGGCCACATTCGAATTCAAGTCTTCCTGTCTTCAAGTCCAGGGTTTCATGTATTGCTCCTCTAGCCATATCTTCCTAATTTCTCCTAGGTTCAATCTTTCTACCTGTGTTAATCTGTGAATATGTTATTTCCTCCCAGTATAACATAAGCTCTTTGAAATCAGAAATGGCTTTCATTACTATCTTTGCATACCCAACACCCAGCATTGTGGGGCACACAGAAGGTACATTATAAATAAATCAAACAATACTTTGATTAAGAAATGGAATCAAACCAAATTTCTTCAGCTGGGAGCACCTATATAAAAGATACATCTTAAATTTAATTTAATTTTATTTCATTTGCAAAGTCATATTTTTTCTGTACTATATATCTCTTCTCCAAATAATAATATGACTTAGAAATGGATGATACTTTTTTGCTGTTGTTGTTCAGTCATTTGAGCAGTGTCTGCCTCTTCCTGACTGCATTGGGGATTTTCTTGGGAAATATACTAGAATAGTTTGATATTTCCTTTTCCAGCTCATTTTTAGATGAGGAAACTGAAGCAAACATAGTTGAGTGACTTGTCCAGGGGCACACAGCTACTAAGTGTTTGAGGTCAGATTTGAACTTCAGTCTTCCTGACTCCAGGCCTGAAACCTCTAACTACTGTACCACCTAGCTGATCTAAGAAAACTCCCTCATTTTATAGAAACTGAGGCTCCGGGAAATTCTTACTTGCTTGAGATCACTTATCCAGGTAGCATCTATATAACATTTTAAGGTTTGCAAAGCTCTTCACAAATATTATCTCATTTGATCCTCCCAACAATCTCAGGAGGTAGGTGCTATTATTATCTCCATTTTAGAGATGAAGGAACCAAGGCAGACAAAGGTTAAGTGACTTTCCCAGGATCATACAGGTGGAAAGGTGGATTTTGAGGTCAGATCTCCTGACTCCTCTATCAACTGCATGTACTGGCTTCTTCATATAAGCAGTAAATGATGGAAACAAGATTCCAATCCAAGTCTTCTGACTCCAGATATAGTAAAATGCTCTTTCCACAATTTTGCAGTTCCATATTAAACCCAAACTTGTATCTAATCATCTTTCTATTGTCTACCCAAGAATTAAGCCGAGAGACACCCAGAAGTTAAACAAATGGTGTCCAGAATGTTGTCTGTTTCCAGATGATGAGTTTTAACCAATGTGACCTCCCAGAAATTCCTTCCTCATCCCCATCTCCAACTCTGAATGGCATTTTCTTGGCTACTGGTCTACTTCCTGCTCCCTAGATACAACATTCCATTTCCCATTTCCATATATAAGCGACTAGTCACAGGATCTGGAGTATGCATCTTCTGCATCTCTACTGTCTAAAGTCTCTAGCTTTCCTCAAGGTTCATCTCTGGTATCCCTTGCAATTTAGCCTGACTCTCCCTGAAGGAGAAGGGAATTAGCCACTCCATCCTACCAATTACTTTGTACATATTCTGTATTTACTTATCTGTGGCATGTTCCCCAACCTCACAAGAGAATGTTAGTTCCTTGAGGACAGACCCTAGGGTTTTTAAACTTCTGTCTCCTTTAACACCTAGCACATTCCATGAACCATAGAAGGCATTGAAGAAATGCTTTTGAATGAATGAATGAATGAACTACATAACTTGGTATGACATCTCCAAATCTGGCTCCTGTGTGCCTAGGGTGAGGGAGGACACTGATAGTCTGCCCCTATGAGGCATACTCATCCCAAACACATATATATCATAATTGCAACCCTTTTCCAGATAGATTAGAGACATATTATGCAGGTAGGTATGATGCGAATGTAGATTTTGAGAATGTTAATGTAGGGATGGGCCAGGAATTTTACTGAGAAGAGTCAGAACAATGATGGGAGGGATCATTTAGGGCCAGCGATCTGTGGGATAGGAGGTATGAACTTGTCCAACAATCTAAAGCTGAGTGATGAAGCCAGGAACTAGGGCAGCAGTTTTAAGGAACCCAAACAAGGCTTGGTGCCTGGGAAAGGGATTGGAATTTGAGGTGCTATTGTCAGAATCAGGAAAGATAAAAGAACTTTACTGGTGTCAGGATTCTGAAGATAACATATTTCCCTCCATCACTGAGTGATAGTCATTGCTTCATGCAAGTGGCTGGTTTCCTCAAGGACCTGAGCAAAGCAGTAGCCAAGATAGAGGAAAGTTGCCATCAAACATTTATTAAGCACCTACTAAGTGCCAGCTACTATGTTAAATTCCAGGGACACAAAGGAAGGCAACACACACACACACACACACACACACACATACATCCCTACAGCTCTAATGGGGGCAACAACAAGCCAATAAATATGTATACACAAGATGCAAACAGGATAGAATGGAGCTCATCATAGAGGAAATGCACTGGCATTAAGGGTAGACTAGGAAAGGCTTTCTGGAAAAGATGGAATTTTATCTGAGATTTGAAGGAAACCAAGGAAGCCAGGAGGTGGGAATGAGGAGGGAGTGAATTCCAGGGAGAGAATTGAAAATGCACAATTAGGGGGCAGTCAGGCTTGGAGATAAGAGATGCTCAAATATTTCCTAGCTGTGTGACCCTGGGCAAGTCACTAAACATCAATTACCTAGCCTTTACTACTCTTCTGCCTTGGAATAAATATATATTATTGATTCTAAGATAGAAGAGAGGATTTTTAAAGGAAAAAAAAAAGAATGAGCAGAAGCTGTCAGGTGGTTGGGCTTTCTTCCAACCTCCTCTACTCTTTAGAATTCTGGGGTTTCTGATTCCCTTTCCACCAGATGAATTTATCTTAAGAAATTGATTTAAGGATTCCTTCCATTTGGCTTCACATTTTTTTTGCTTCTTACCTCAAAAATAGTCAATTCTGATCAGAAAAACCTGACTGGATTAAGGGTAAATGAGGGTTAAGTGAAGAACTAAAAAGCCAGATTGTGTGAACCTGGATCAAATTGGATTTTGCAAATAACTCCTATGCCTCGATTTCACCCACCTACGGCAGGGTTTTTCTCCCAAGTTGCCTCACACCATGATGAATAACTCCATACATTCCAGGACAGCACAATGAGTTATGTGAGTTGGTAGAGGAGGACTGACCTAAAGTCCAGATTACAGTTTAAAGAAGAGAAATCTTTCCTCTCTTTCCCCTCTCCCTACTCATTCATTCATTCATTCCATGACTGGTAGTAAAGAGCCTTTTGATGGCATATGCTTCTTGCATATTTGCCATAACTATTGGCCAATACTCAACCCAGAGAGGCCCCATTGGAGTTCAACACATCCGAGGAATCCAATTGCCCTAAATCTTTCCAGGTATCCAATAACTCTAAGTCTTGCTAATCCTCATCAAAAGCTGCCTGGGAGAAACTTGGAGACTCCCCTTCAGGTTTCTCAGTCCTGCTGACTTACATCACTCATACCATCCTTATTGGGAGTCAGCTGTGATGCAGGGATTAAAGAGAAAAGGGGATGCATCTTCTGACCCTCAGAGAACTCCATAAAGTCGTTACCAGAGGTGGTCTCATCTCTTTTCTTCCTTCTCTGATGATGCCAATTATTCCTGAGTCTATGTGCACCTTTAATTATTTCCTATAATATTTGTCTATCTGGAAAGCATCGCTTTGCAAATATTACAAATGTGACTTTAGAGAAATTCGTTGGTTTTCTGACCTCGTGTTTCCTTAAGCAAAAATTAGAGGACTAGACTAGATAACCAATCCCTAAATCCTATGGATATGAATAGCAACTACAGTGACAATAACTTAGAAGCATTATGTAAAGGGATATACTGGAACCAGAGACCCAAATATTAAAATTTCAGGATGAGCATTTATACCTCAGACATCAGCAAAGGCTACTAATTAGTGCTTAATTTACTCTTTTGTTAATTGTCTACATTTGAGAAAGTGATGGAAGAATGTTAATAGAGAAGATTAAACTTTAAAAGTATGTCATAAGGAATTTTTTTTTGGAGAGTCCATTGTTAAACATTTACTAGCACACCCTTGGTTATATGAACTACTGTTCATATAATTTATAAATCCTGTCCTATTCAAACTTTTTTTACACGATCTGAGTGAAGGTATAGAAAGAAGCTTCTCACATCTTTAAGTAAAACAAACAAGGAGGGTTGACCAACACTGCAGAAGAGAGAATCAAGGCTGGAGTAGAGAGAGAAATTTACAAATAATACTTCCACATCAAAAGGGTTAAGGGTGTGATGCTCCAATCTAGAAAATCTATGTAAAATTTTTTGGCCCTCTCTTTATTCAAAGAGGGAGTCCATGTCTTTAATGAATAATACATGGAAATGATCAAATAAAATACTATTTAAAAAAAAAAGAGGGAGTCCAAATCTTTTCTTTTTCTTTTATAGGGTTTTTATAATACCTTATTATAAAATTTGGGTTAAGTGTTTGGACATGGGTTATATGTAGTGTAACAGTTAAAAATTTAGGGGAGACTGAAGCAGGTAGAAATTAGTTTCTCTCTGCAAGGAGTATTATATTTTTATGAGGTTTATTAAAGGTTAAGGATTAAAGAAAATACAGGATAAGGAAGCACGTGACTAGGCCAGAGAGGCCTAGACACAACCTCGCCTACATTATGAAAAGAGCCACGTCTGCTTGCAAGCAGAAAACAGGGAAGAAAAGCAACCCAAAAGCCTTTGCAATCAGGTTAAATACCCCATCTCATTCTCTGCCCAGGTGAGGTTACAAAGCATTCTGGGGAAGTGGAGCAAGGGCTTCTAGGGATTGAAGTCCAGAGTTCAAATCCATTTTTTACAGTAGGTTAAATGTTAACATTTCTAGCCTTTTGTGTTCTTTTTGTAAACTTTAACTTTTTATTTAACTTTATTTTTTTTTTGCATTATTTAATTTTTTAATTTTAATGTTTTTCTTTTTAAACATTATTTTATTTGGTAATTTTCAAACATTATTCATTGAAAACAAAGATCATTTTCTTCCCCCTCCCCCTCCCTCCCATAGCCGACGGATTCCACTGGGTATCACATGTGTCCTTGATTTGAACCCATTTCCATGTTGTTGGTGTTTGCACCAGAGTGTTCATTTAGAGTCTCTCCTCAGTCGTATTTCTCCCCCCCCTCCCCTGTAGTCAAGCAGTTGCTTTTCCTCGGTGTTTCTATTCCCACAGTTTTTCCTCTGCTTGTGGATAGTGTTTTTTCTCCTAGATCCCTGCAGATTGTTCAGGGACATTACACCACCACCAATGGAGAAGTCCATTACGTTCGATTATACCACAGTGTATTAGTCTCTGTGTACAATGTTCTCCTGGTTCTGCTCCTTTCGCTCTGCATCACTTCCTGGAGGTTTTTTCAGTCTCCATGGAATTCCTCCACTTTATTATTCCTTTGAGCACAATAGTATTCCATCACCAACATATACCACAATTTGTTCAGCCATTCCCCAATTGAAGGGCATCCCCTCATTTTCCAATTTTTGGCCACCACAAAGAGCGCAGCTATGAATATTCTTGTACATGTCTTTTTCCTTATTATCTCTTTGGGGTACAAACCCAGCACTGCTAATGGCTGGATCAAAAGGCAGACAGTCTTTTATCGTCCTTTGGGCATAGTTCCAAATTGCCCTCCAGAATGGTTGGATCAATTCACAACTCCACTTTATTTAACTTTTAAAAAGAAATTATATATTTATGGCATTAAAAGAAAATATGTTGATATTTTAAAATACTATACTATATTTTAGGCATTTCTGGGTTTCTAAAAATTTTATGTATTATCTGCTGGACTTCGTGTGTTGTCTGTGGCTTCTGCAAAACTCCCAAGAATTCACATTTAATTCCTTTTTCCTTTTTCTTTTTTTTCAACCCTTACTTTCTGTCTTAGTAGCAATTCTAAGACTCCAGACATGGTGCTCTATTCACTGTGCTACCCAGCTGTCTTTATTTAATTTCTTTTGCTGACCTGTAATACATCGAAATTGTAATGGGGAAAATTGTGATCCAGAAGGAATACCTATATTTGGGTCAAAGGTTTGAATTCCACCTCTGCCATATGCTATCTATGTGACCCTAGACAAGTCACCTAACATCACCTAGAGGCAGCTATATGGCACAGCAACAAATTGGGAAAAAATCTTCATGACAAAAACCAATGACAGTCTAATTACTCAAATTTATAAGAGCTAAATCAATTGTACAAAAAATCAAGCCATTCTCCAATTGATAAATGGGCGAGGGACATGAATAGGCAATTTTCAGATGAAGAAATCAAAATTATTAAAAAGCACATGAAAAAGTATTCTAAATCTCTTATAATCAGAGAGATGCAAATCAAAACAACTCTGAGGTATCATCTCACACCTAGCAGATTGCTAACATGACAGCAAAGGAAAGTCATGAATGTTGGAGGGGATGTGGCAAAGTAGGGACACTAATTCATTGCTGGTGGAGTTGTGAATGGATCCAATCATTCAGGAGGGCAATTTGGAACTATGCCCAAAGGGCGATAAAAGACTGTCTACCCTTTGATCCAACATAACACTGCTGGATTTATACCCCAAAGAGATAATAAGGAAAAAGATTTGTACAAGAATATTCATAGCTATGCTCCTTGTGGTGGCAAAAAATTGGAAAGTGAAGGGATGCCCTCCCATTGGGGAATGGCTGAACAAATTGTGGTATTTGTTGGTGATGGAATACTTTTTTTTCTTTTGAATTAATTTATTTAGTCAATTTAGAACCTTATTCCTTGGTTACAAGAATCACATTATTTCCCTTCCTCCCCTCTCCCCACCCTTACCACAGCTGACGCGCAATTTCATTGGGTATTACATGTGTCCTTGATCAGAACCTATTTCCATGTTGTTGGCGTTTGCATTAGGATGTTCATTTAGAGTCTACATTCCCAGCCATATCCCCTTGACCCATGTATTCAAGCAGTGGTTTTTCTTCTGTGTTTCTACTCACAGTTTTTCCTCTGAATGTGAATAATGTTTTTTTCTCGTAGATCCCTCCAAGTTGTTCAGGATCACTGCATTGCCACTAATAGAGATGTCCATTACATCCAATTGTACCACAGTGTACAATTGTCTCTCTGTACAATGTCTCTGTGTACAATGTTCTCCTGGTTCTGCTCCTTTTGCTCTGCATCAATTCCTGGAGGTCGTTCCAGTCTCCATGGAATTCCTCCACTTTATTATTCCTTTGAGCACAATAGTATTCTATCATCAACATATACAACAATTTGTTCAGCCATTCCCCAATTGATGGGCATCCCCTCGTTTTCCAATTTTTTGCCACCACAAAGAGTGCAGCTATAAATATTCTTGTACAAGTCTTTTTCCTTATTATCTCTTTGGGGGTACAAATCTAGCAGTGCTATGGCTGGATCAAAGGGCAGATAGTCTTTTATCGCCCTTTGGGCATAGTTCCAAATTGCCCTCCAGAATGGT
Organism: Monodelphis domestica; assembly: GCF_027887165.1. Classification (NCBI taxonomy): domain Eukaryota; kingdom Metazoa; phylum Chordata; class Mammalia; order Didelphimorphia; family Didelphidae; genus Monodelphis; species Monodelphis domestica. The sequence goes on along the minus strand of NC_077230.1, from coordinate 95,353,503 downwards.
TGGATCAATTCACAACTCTATCAGCAATTCATTAATGTCCCAACTTTGCCACATCCCCTCCAGCACTCATTACTTTCCAATGCTGTCTTTTTAGCCAATCTGCTGGGTGTGAGGTGATATCTCAGAGTTGTTTGGATTTACATCTCTCTGATTATAAGAGATTTAGAACACTTTTTCATTTGCTTATTAATAATTTTGATTTCTTCATCTGAAAATTGCCTATTCATGTCCCTTGCCCATTTATCAATTGGAGAATGGCTTGATTTTTTGTACAATTGGTTTAGCTCTTTGTAAATTTGAGTAATTAGACCTCTGTCAGAGGTTTTTGTTATGAAGATTGTTTCCCAATTGGTTGCTTCCCTTCTACTTTTGGTTGCATTGGTTTTGTTTGTACAAAAACTTTTTAATTTGATGTAATCAAAATGATTGATTTTACATTTTGTGATTTTTTTTCTAGTTCTTGCTTGGTTTTAAAGTTTTTTCCTTTCCCAAAGATTTTACATGTATACTATTCTGTGTTCACCTAATTTGCTTATAGTTTCCTTCTTTATGTTCAAGTCATTCACCCATTCTGAGTTTATCTTGGTGTAGGGTGTGAGATGTTGATCCAAACCTAATCTCTCCTATACTGTCTTCCAATTTTCCCAGAAGTTGGTTTTTTTTTTTTTATCAAATAGTGGGTTTTAGTCCCCAAAGCTGGGATCCTTGGACTTATCATAGACTGTCTTGCTGAGGTCACTTATCCCAAATCTATTCCACTTATCCTCCTTTCTGTCTCTTAGCCAGTACCAAATTTTTTTGATGACCACTGCTTTATAGTTTGAGATCTGGGACTGCAAGGCCTCCTTCCTTTGCATTTTTTTCATGATTTCCCTGGATATCCTTGATCTTTTGTTCTTCCAAATGAACTTTGTTATGTTTTTTTCTAATTCAGTAAAAAAGTTTTTTTGGTAGTTCAATGGGTATGGCACTAAATAAGTAAATTAATTTGGGTAGGATTGTCATTTTTATTATGTTAGCTCATTCTACACATGAGCAATTGATGCTTTTCCAGTTGTTTAGATCTAGTTTTAATTGTGTGGAGATTGTTTTGTAGTTGAGTTCATATAGTTCCTGTGTTTGTCTCGGCAGATAGATTCCCAAGTATTTTATATTGTATAGGGTGATTTTAAATGGAATTTCTCTTTCTAATTCTTATTACTGACATGTGTTGGAGATATATAGAAATGCTGATGACATATGTGGATTTATTTTGTATCCTGCAACTTTGCTAAAATTGTTGATTATTTCAACTAGCCTTTTGGTTGATTCTCTAGGATTCTTTAAGAAGACCATCATATCATCTGCAAGGAGTGATAGCTTGGTCTCCTCATTGCCAATTTTAATACCTTCAATTTCTTTTTTCTTCTCTAATTGCTACAGCTAGTATTTCTAGTACAATGTTAAATAATAGAGGTGATAATAATAGTAGTAGTAGTCTCTCGGTAACCAAGGATGATGATTGTCTTTGTGTGTTTTCATCTATGGTTTATAGATGAGTGTGCACAAAGACACTTGTGCGTGAAGGAGATTTAAGTGGAAAAGTCGATGCACAGAGACAGTCCCACTCTCTCGGCGTTGGAAGCCTGGGTCTAATGACACGAAAAATCGTTACACATGGAGACTTCCTCAGCTGCATTGGATGGCCGTGTTGTCCTTTGTGCTCCAACACGCCCTAAGCACTCCACGGTTCCTTGCTGCATCGCCATCTCAGCCGTTGAAACTTCTTGTTGGTTTCTTCCATCTGTTCAGCCGAAGCAGTCTTCACATGCTGGGTGAGCAAAGCCCTAGTTCACCAGGGGTCTACGATGACCCGATGGCTACCCTCACAAGATTTAGCCGGCCTGTCGAAGCCATTGCCCGGGGTGTGGCCGCTGCCTCATGCTACTGGGAGCCACAAGTAAGAGCTGGGTGTCAGGTGAGGGTCAGAGGCTGGAGAGCTGCCCTAGGAGGGCACGACAAGCCCTCCATACCAGAGATACTACCCCTCCCTGAGCAAAGACAGGACTCTACAAGCACTAGATAAATGGCAAGAAAAGTCCGATTTATTTAGGTGGGGTTTTTTGGTCTTGTTCTGCTTCATAATGGGCATCCTTATTTCACTCCTGATCTTATTGGGAAGGCTTCTAGTTTATCCCCATTGCAGATGATGTTAGCTGATGGTTTTAGATATATACTGTTTATTATTTTTAGGAAAGACCCTTCTATTCCTATGCTTTCTAGTGTTTTCAATAGGGATGAGTGTTGTATTTTGTCAAAGGTGTTTTCTTCATCTATTGAGATAATCATGTGATTTTTGTCGGTTTGCTTGTTGATCAATTATGTGGATGGTTTTCCTGATATTGAACCATCCTTGCATTCCTGGTATAAATCCTACCTGATCATAGTGAATAACCCTCATGATCACTTGCTGGAGTCTTTTTGCTAGTATCTTATATAAGATATTTTCATCTATATTCATTAAGAAGATCAGTCTATAGTTTTCTTTCTCTGTTTTTGACCTGCCTAGCTTTGGAATCAGTACCATATTTGTGTTGTAAAAGGAATTTGGTAGAACTCCTTCTATGTTTATTCTGTCAAATAGTTTGCATAATATTGGGATTAGTCGTTCTTTGAATGTTTGATAGAATTCATTTGTGAATCCATCTGGACCTGGGGATTTTTTCTTAGGGAATTCTTTGATGGCTTGTTCAATTTCTTTTTGTGATATGGGGCTGTTTAGGTAATCTATTTCTTCCTCTGTTAGTCTAGGCAATTTATATTTTTGTAAATATCCATCTTGATGATGGAATACTATTTTGCTCAAAGGAATAATGAACTGGAGGAATTCCATGGGAGCTGGAATGACCTCCAGGAAGTGATTCAAAGCGAAAGGAGCAGAACCAGGAGAACATTGTACACAGAGACTGATAGATACACTGTGGTACAATCGAATGTAATGGACTTCTCCATTAGTGGCAATGCAGTAATCCTGAACAACTTGGAGGGATTTATGAGAAAGAACACTATCCACATTCAGAGTAAAAACTGTGGGAGCAGAAACACTGAAGAAAAACAACTGCTTGATCACATGGGTTGAGGGGATATGATTGAAGATGTAGACTCTAAATGATCATCCTAGTGCAAACATCAACAACATAAAAATGGGTTTGGATCAAGGACACATGTAAAACCCAGTGGAATTGTGGTCAGCTATGGGTAGGGGTTGGGGAAGGGGAGGGAAAGAATATGATTCTTGTAACCAAAGAATAATGTTCTAAATTGACTAATTAAATAAAATAAAAAAATAAAAAAGAGGATTCTAACCTTAGTGAACCAAAAAGAAGAGATCAGTGGGTCCCAAGGGGTATGCTCTAGGAATCTGTCCTTGTCCCTATTCTAGTCAACATTTTTATTAGTAATTTGGATAAAAGAATCAGTGGTACTTTTTAGTGCTTAACTTTGCAGATGACACAAAGCTGAGAGGGACAGTTAACACAATGAAGGACAAAGTTTAAATTTTGAAAAAAGAACCATGGGCTAGAGCAATGAATTGAATCTAGAAAGCAGGAGCTTATAGGGATCAAATCAAAGTCTTGAGTGCAAAAAAAATCAGGAGTGTCAAGTATGGGATAGGCAGGCTTATTTTTATTTTCATTTATTTTCCACATTATTCATTTTTTATAAGTGAATAATCTTATAAAACTAAAATCCCCAAACATATGCTTCTATGTTTTCATCAGCATTTCTACTCCAACAGTTCTTTTTTTGGAGGTGGAGAGCATTCTTTGTCATAATTTCCTCAGAATTGTCCTGGATCATTGTTATTGCTGAAAGTTGCTAAATCCTTTACAGTTGATCATTCCACAAAAATTTTAAATTAAATTTTTTTTTTCATTTCACAATGTTGCTTTTAGTGTGTACATGTTTTTCTGATTCTGCTTATTTCACCCTGCATCAGTCCATGAAGGTCTTTCTAGCTCTTTCTGAAATCATAGAGACCTTGCAGTGGTATTAGGGAGGCAGAGCTAGAAAACAATTCATAGGGAAAACATTGAGACCGTTTAGTGGACCACAAGCTAAGATGAGTCAAAAATGTGATGTGGCAGCCAGAGAAAAAGTAAAATTTCCCCCTTAAACTTGTGACTCCAACAAATGTCACTATTCCTCTGAAGGCAACACTATTCTTCTAGGAACCCAAGTTTATAATCTCCAAGTCATCCTCTGCTTTTCTTTTGTTTTCTTATTGCTAAACAGTTACCAAATCCTGTTGATTATGTCTCCACAACATGTCCTTGTCTCTCCATAAAGACTACCACCATCCTCATTCAAGCCCTGCTTATCTCTCTTTTGAACTTGTTATATTCCTACTGCCTACTCCAAGCTCACCCCTCTCCCATCCATCCATCCATCCATCCATCCATCCATCCATCCATCCATCCATCCATCTTTCAGTTACCAAAATAATATTCCTGAGTCACAAATCTGGCTAGACCCTTCCCCCTTTTCAAAACCTTCAAGGCTTTCCCATGTAAATGAATGCATAAACTAATGAAACAAAGAAGTTAAGTAGTGTTTGCTGTGCTAAGTGCTAGGGATACAATTATAAATTCCAGCCCCTGACCTCATAAAGCTTACCTTCTCATAAGAGAAAGCAAAACATTGTTGTTCAGTCATTTTCAGTTGTGTCTGACTCTTCCTGACCCTATTTAAAAAAAAAACAAAAAACCACAATAACCTTACTTTCTGTTCTATTAACAACTTGAGGACAGAAGGGCAAGGGCTAGACAAATGGGATTATACAACTTACCCAGGGTCACACAGCAAGGAAGTGTGTAAGGACAAATTTGAACCCAGGTCCTCCAAACTCCAGGCCTGGTACTTTATTCACTGTGCCATATAGCTGCCCTTATTTGGGGTTTTCTTGGCAAAGATACTGGAATGGTTTGCCATTTCCTCCTCCAGCTCATTTTACACAAGAGGAAACTGAGGAAAACAGAGTTAAGTGACTTGCTCAGGGTCAGACAGCAAGTTAGTGTCTGAGGATATATTTGAACTCAAGAAGATGAGTTCCTGACTCCAGGTCTGGCACTGTATCCAATGAGTCATCTAGCTTCCCAAAACAAAAGAACAAAATTTAGAAAGGAAGTGGGGTGCAACAGAGGGTAGACCAAAGTAGAGGCTGGAATGAAAAACTTTGGCATAATAAAACAAGGAAAAGCAGTTTCCATTGGCATATGGTTTGACCCATGAACTTTCATGTTTAAGACAGGATGGATGGAATATTGAACAAAACACTGGACCTGGAGGCAAGAAGACCTGAGTTCAAATCCAGTCTAAACATCTAAGTAGGATTAGATACCATTCTTACTAAGCTTTTTACTATTCACAGCCATTTATTCTATCCTATTTTTCTTCTGGTTCTAGTAGATTTCTGGCCAGAGAATCACCTACCTCTACTGATTTATACCTCCTAAGTTGGAAAACATAATTTTTTCTCATGGCTAGCCCATACATAGCTCTTGTAAATTTTTGGTTTCAGGGAAGCTTTGCCTCAGAAGTCTTCACAGACTTCCACTACGCTATTGCTAAAAGACAGTGAAGGGTGTTTATATTGTGTTAGAACTTGAGGTAGGAAGGCCTGGCTTCCAATTCTACCTAGAACACTTACTGTGGGACCCTGGGCATGTTATTTAAGGTCTCCATGTCTTCATTTACTAATCTATATGATAAGATAGTTGGACTTGACCTCAAAGATCCATTCCAACTCTCCATCTATCTTATCTTTGTTCAGCAAGATAAATCTCTAGCTACATATGGGTCTCTAACATGTCTTTCTCCATTCTCATTATTTCCTTACAGGTCAATAGCGGAAAAAAGAGAGAGAAATCCCCAAATAGTGGCCTGTGTGAAAACCCTATAATGATCTTTTCTTTTCTTTTTTTTTAATCAAATGACTTGTTATTGCCTGGTTAAAATTACAGATATTTCTATCATTTTATATATATATATATGTATATATATATATATATAGTACATAGTTTACGATTTCTTACATATTTCTCTTTCCTGTTCTTCATCAGTCTTTTCTCAAACAATGAGTTCTCTCTTTCCATCAGATTTCTAGATCATAGCATAGAATCAAATCTCACTTCTGCTACTTGCTTCATGGGTGAATTTGGACAAGTCAATCAATTTCTCTTGAGACTCAGTTTTCTCATACCTGGGCCTTTGCTTGCTTATCTACAAAAACAGAGTAAGGATCTGAAAAAACAAAAATTTGACAAGCTAGGATGAGGTCAAAATGAATAAAATGAAATCAAATAGAAATAAATGTAAAATTCTTTCCTAGAGCTCAAAAAACATCAATTTCATAAGTATGAGTCTGAGGAAGTGAAGCTAGTGGTCATGTAAACTCAATGACTCAAGAATATGTCATGGAAGCCCACCCCAAGCTATGCCATCCTGGACTACATTGAGAGACGTAATGTCCAAATGAGAGAGATCATAGTTTCACTGTACTCTTCCTTACTCAAATTACATCCGGAATATTGACTAGGGAAAAGTAAGTCCTAATAGCACATATCTGTAATATCATGACCAGGACAGTCAGAGCACTAAAGACTTTGGTAAAAGAAACTCAGAATGCTTAGCTAGGAGAAGAGGTGTGTTGTGGTGGGTAGGGGCACCATAGTGTCTTCAAGTTTTTGAAGAACTGTTATATACAAAAGGGATAAGAGTTATTCTAGGGCATCCTAGCCAGAGGACAAAACCAGGAGTCATGGTTGTAAGTGGAAAAGGTGCCCACTCCAGCTTGGTTGAAGAGCAAACTTCCTAACAATTAGAGTTATTTAAAAATTGCTTCCCAGCTCCACCAACCAAGTGGAGGTCTTAATGTGTAGAATGTTAACCGCAGCTTCAAGGACATTCTTGGTCTGGCAGGAATTGGATGGATGGCCTCTGGTATACCATATATTCTGTGATTTGGTTAGTAGATGGTCACCAAGGTCACTGCAAACTCTAAGGTCCTATTATCCTTTAGTTGTTGTGGGTTAGTCTTTTAAAAATTCACATTTATGATTCTTCATGAACCCAATTGGGTTTTCTTATCAAAGATACTAGAATGGTTTGCCTTTTCCTTCTCCATCTCATTTTATAGATGAGGAAACTGAGATAAACAAGATTAAGTGACTTTCCCAGGATCACATAGCTAGTAAGTGTCTGGGGCTGAATTTGAACTCAGGAAGTGGAGTCTTCTTGGCTCCAGGTCTAGCTTTCCATTCTTATGTTTATTCACTAGATATTGATGCTGATGCTTCTCAGAAACTTTATGGTTTGGACTTTTATTTTTTAAAAGAAATCAGACTTACTCTAACATTTATCTTTCTCCAATGCATTTAAATGAGGCTGAATTTGCTTAGCAGAGAGACTAGAAGCTACTCATGGATCTGATCCCAATACTGACTGGCACAAAAGCTTTCACCTACTCCATTTTTCTGGCCTGGGCTAGTTTGCCCTCCTCCCCACAGCCTTAGGCAGCCTGGTGGATCTCTGCTTTAAGGTGATGACCATGTTGGCACCAGATATAGTGTAAGTTTCCAATTGGCTATAGCCCTACTCTTGCTCAGAACTTTGAAAGTCAAGTGATCTACCAGTTTCAGTTTCCCCCTAGTCACAGGGATTATAGGCAAGAGCCACCAGCCTAGTAGAACACAATTTTAAAGCAGAAATATAAAATGAGACAAAATGGTACAGTGGAAAGAGGATTGACCTTGAAGTCACAGGACCTGAGTTTAAATCCCTCCCATATTGTTGTTGTTCAGTTGTTCAGTCATGTCCTATTCTTTGTGATCTTATCTATGGGACTTTCTTAGCAAGTTTACTGGAGCAGTTTGCCATTTCCTTCTCCGGTGGATCCTTTTGTTGGGGGATCAGAGGTTATATGATTTATTTGGGTGACACAGCTAGAAAGTGTTTGAGGCCAGATTTGAACTTAAGTTTTCCTGACTCCAGGCTCAATATTCTATCCACTGAACCACAACTGCCTCTCATCCCTCCTGTGCCACTAGCTATTTCCATGGGCCAGGTAAAACTTTATAAGGGCCTAATGGAGGGTGGTGATGACTGAGTGAATTGAGGGAATGGGACACACATAGAGGCGTTGTACAGTTGCAAGATGATTTGCCCTGGTATTAGAGGAGCAAGATTCAAATCTAATCTATGATGTTTACTATTTGAGTGACTTTGGACAAATCATTGAATTTCCTTAGGCCTCAGATTTCTCACCTGTGTAAGGAGAAGATTGAATTCCATGGTTTCTGAGGTCCTTCTAGCTCTAGATCTATGATACCATAATTACCAAAAATAAATCTACTGAATTTTAGATGTTGTAGAAGTAGAATCTGTAAAACTTCAGTAGACATTGATTGAGGGAAAGGGATAACTCTGAGTTTGGAAATCTAGATGAATGGAAGAATGCATTGTTAGAGCTGGAAAGGACCTCAGAAGTCATCTTGGCTGACCTCTTCATTTTTACAATTGAGGAGATTGAGGAGGTTGAGTGACTTGGCCAAGGTTACACAGGTAGTAAGTGTCAGAGGTGGGATTTGAGCCCATGTCATCTGACTCTTTCCATTGTACCATTCATTCATAACATCACATAGTGTGATCTCAGAATTAGAGAAATTTGGAGGAATCTAATAAAAAATATATTATGACATTTTGGACCTGCTGAGTCTGAGGACCCATGTGGGTTTATCTATGTGGAGATCTATGTGTCCTCTTGAGTTCAGGAAAAAGATTAGGGCTTTAGGAGTTCTCTTCATAACCATAAATAATTCATTGGAAGCTGATTAGATCACTAAGGAAGTATAGAAAGAGAAGAGGGCCTAGGGCAGAGTCTTGGGATTCACCCACACTTAGTGAACAGGAGAGGAATGAGAATTCAGTAAAAGAAATTGAGCAGGAAAGGTCAGACAGGAAGGAATAAAACCAGTGTAGAGCAAGAGAGAAGAGAAGACTCAGAGCAAGCAGCAGTAGGATGAAAAGAATGGCAAAGTGGTCAAGCAGAATGAGGACTGAGAAAAGATCATTGGATTTAGAAGTTAAGAGGTCACTGTTAACTTTGGGGAGAGATGATTCAGGAGAGCTATGGGCGTCAGAAATTAGATGGCAAAGGGTCTAGAAGTGTAGTAGATAGAGAACCAGGTCTAGAGATGAGATGTCCTGGATTCAGATCTGACTTCTTATACTTCCTAGCTGTGCAACCCCAAGAAAATCATCTAACCCCAGTTGCCTAGCCCTTACTGCTCTTCTGCCTTAGAACCAAAATTTAGCATTCATTCTAAGACAGAAGATGAGGATTGGGTTTTTTTTTAAGTGAGTAGGAAATGAGTAAATGAGCACAATAGGTATAAACATCTTCTAGAAGTTCATGAAAGGGAGAAGAGCTCTAGGATGACAGCTTGAATGAATGACAAGTTCAAATGAAATTTTTTGTTTTATGTTTTAAGATGGAGATGACATATTTGTAGTCAGAAGGAAAAGAGTCAGTGAGATTGAAGATAAGAAACAGAAAGAGATGGAGACAGAATAGGAGGAGGAATGAGAGGAGAGAGAAAGTAGTCAATGAGGTTGAAGATGAAAGGTAAAATAAATATTATAATTTTACTAGTGAGAAAAGTAAAACAAAGAATTTGAATGGGTTATGCAGAACTTTTCATTCTTAGAACATTATTGATTCTACTATGTCATCCTGCTTCTCAATATCTAGATAACTGACCAAATTTGCCAATTTAATCTAGGTGTTTGCCATCAGATAAACATAGCCAATTCTGTGCTCATAAAAATTTCAGAGAAGATTCTAGAACTTTCCTTGGTTAACTATTCAAGTAATTAAAATTTATTCTATTCCATGCAGCAACTGCAAGTAGAAAGAGAAAAGAGTCAAAAACAGGGTGTGTGGGTGTGGGGGGGGGATGGGATAAACTTCAGAGAGACAGACAGAGAGAGATGAAGAGATAGAGACAGAGTTGGTAGCTAGGTGGTTCAGTGGGTTGAGAGTTAGACCTGGAGAAATTTGAATCTGACCTTAGACAGATTTGCCCTGGGCAAATCATTTAATCCCAGTTGCCTCACTCTTACCATTCTTCTACCTTGGAACTAATATACAGTATTTATTCTAAGACAGAAGGTAAGGGTTTTTTGAAAAGAGAGACAAAAGACAGAGGTAGAGAGACAGAGACAGACAGAGAAGGAGAGGTAGGGAAGGAAAGATGGGGAAAAAGAGAGAGTATAGTTGAGTAAGAAAAATTTCAGAAAAGAGATGATGAGATCAGATTCACAGTTAAAGAGAATGACTTTGACAAGACAACCTTAGATAACCCATAGAGTCATCACCAATGTGTTAGATATCTTCTTGCAGGTCTTTTAACATTTTGTGGATTCCAGTGTTCAGCTTATACATTTGTTGCCTTATGTTGTGGTACAATGATTGGGCCAACTTTTCTAATTATACATTTCTTAGATGACATTTTTGCATTACTTTCATTTCTTTTTTTCCCATTTTTCTTCAACCTGTCTTATTTGATTTTTTTAATTCCTTTTTGAGTTTTTCCAGTGCTTGAGACCAATTTCCATTTTTCTTTGAAGTTTTGTATGTGGTTGCTTGGATTTCACAGTCCCCAATTGACTTTGTGTTTTGCTTTTTATCTCCATAGAAATTTTCTAGGGTTAAGTATTTCTTTTGCTGTTTGCTCATTTTCCCAGTCCTCCCCACCCCCCTTTTTAATGGGTATGAAATAATGCCTATGCTGGCAGATGTGGCTGCTGGTTGGGTTAGATGAACTATTTTTCTGTTTGTTTCATTCAATGAAGGGGATGGGGTACATATCACAAACTGATTACAAAATGAAGACAAGTGGATAATAAAAGGGACAAGGAGATCATTTTTATTTTTATTTTTTACATGTATTTCTTAAGGGCTTTATAATTTTTAATAATAATATGTAACATAAATAATAAAATACACATGATTTGTTGTAAATATGTAACAAATTATAAGAAATATGCATATCCAAGAGAAATAAATTCTCACATTATCTGTGTCCAAGAATCTATATCTCATTCTCTCCTACCTCCCACCCCTCATCTCTGCCCGTAAAGGCAGCTAGCTAATATGATATAGGTTGCACATAAATTATCATGTAAAGTATATTATCCTATTGGCCATATTGTGAAATAAGACACATATTGCTTATGCTAGAGAAAAAATTCATGGAGGATTAAATGAAGTAAAGAATAGTACCTTTCAAGTCTGGCAGTGAAAGGAAAGAAAGAGAGCATAGTGATGTGAAGGGTTAACAACTCCCAGGAAATTCTTCCTTAAGTTTGACCTACATCTCCCATGCTGTGACTTAAGGCTAGTCTTGTCTTTAATAGATACGAAAGAGAACCAGTCATTATCCTTTAAGAATCAGGATGACTCAGAAAAATAAAGCATAATCTGTGACCCACTGCGTTTCTACAGAATTTTGGTGAATTCCTAAAGAAATTCCAAATTGTGTAGAAAATAAGGAATTGCATCTGGGATTCTCTCTTGGCCCTTCTCATATAATGTGACAAGATCCAGATAATGATGTGTTCTGGGCTGACTTTTAAAAAATCAGGCTAGTTTTCCAAGAGCTACATTGATCTAGAATGACTAGCTTTCCCCACCCCCAAAATGCTTGGGAAGCCAAGTCATAGCCTGGTCAGAAACCCAAGGGGGAGGGAGTGGAAGCTTGCATTTCTCTTTTCTCAAAGGGAGTTGAAGAATTCTGCAAGTGCTCACATGACTAATGACAACAGAATACAGAATACGTGCTGGGACCAGGTGTGGAAAGGAGGAAGGGAAGGGTAAAGGAAGGAACAGAAGAGACTTTGCCATTTCTAATGCTCAGGTAGAACAAAGGCAAGTTGTTTTCTCTTGCCTCTTCCCCCTTGAGTTTGGTGGATAAGCAAGTGCATTTTTTTGTGTCAGGGTAAGTTTGAGAAACTCCTCACCCCTCTCCAATTCTGTGCTGGCTGCCTGAAATTTTTGCATGTAAATAGTAAATAGTCCCTTATTGTCCTGACATACTTGGAATAAGTGGGGCTATTTTTTTCTCCTATTCCCAGAATTCAAAAAAGGCCAGAAATTCCATGTGGTTTCTGAGTCAACTCTTTTCTCCCTTTTCTTGCTTTTCCCACCACCCCTGTGACCTTGAATGGCAGGCCAAAGGAATCAGCCCTCATCCAGTCATGCAGCCAGCTAGAGTCAGAACTGAAGCATGTGAATAACGATCCCCACATTGCTGACAGTAGGATGGAGCATCCTTAATGTCAGGGGACAAAGGAGAAATCCTGCTGCTCTCACTGGAAAGGGTATTCCCTGAAGCATGGCCCTGGCCCTTCCTTCCATTCCTTGCACTTCTGCCTGGAGGGTTCACAAAATAATGAGAATAGTTTTATAAGTGAGGAAAGAACACTCATCCGTTTGCATCTTATCCACTTGCCATCATCACTGTCTTCGTCGTTCTCTTTTTCGCACACTATATATGAAACATTTTCTTCCATGGAGGTGACATCGGTTCTTCAAGAAGCTGGAAGACTGACTCACTGGGTATAAAGCTTTACTTGCAGAGGGCAAGGAGACGAACAATCATTTTCAAAAGAGTAGATTAGAGTTGTCTAGCTATTGGGCCAAGAGATTGTGAGTGTAAAGCAGTAGGAATATAATAACAGAAACATTCCTTAATGGAACAGTCTTAGTAAGCTAGACCCAGAAGCAACAGAATTAAATAGTTTAGTGATTCATAGCACCAAGAACACCAGTTTCTAGGGAAAAGTCTCTCCATCTATCAGGAACTCTTGAAGGGGCAGCTAGGTGGCCCAGTGGAAGAAAGCCAAGACCAGAGTTGGGAAGTCTTGGGTTCAAACTTGGCCTCAGACACTTCCTCGCTGTGTGTCCTTGGGCAAGTCTTTTGACCCCATTGCCTAGCTCTTATTGATCCTCCCCCTTGGAAACAATGCTCAGCACTGATTCTAAGGTGGAAGGTAAAGGGTTTTGTTTGTTTTGTTTTATTTTGTATTAAAGAACTTGGGAAAAACTGGAAAGCACCATAGCAGAAATTAGACTTAAACCAACTCTTATATAATATATAAAAGGTAATTCCAAATGGAAATATAATCTGAATACAAAACCTCATGTTACTAAAAAATAAGAAAGAAATAAAAGATGTTAACTTCTACAATTCTGGTTAGAGAAGAATTTTTTTTTTTATCAAATAAGGGATAGAGTACATATAAAATAAATAATTTAATTTAAATTTTTTTGCATAAACAAAATCAACAAACAAGAATAGGATGAAAAACTGTTAATTTATCATCATTTGATAAACTAGGAGGAAAATATTACAGCAAATATCTATTTTTTGAACCCTTACCTTCCATCTTAGAATCAATATTATGTATTGATGCCAAGGCAGAAGAGCAGTAAGGGCTAAGCAATGGGGGTTAAGTGACTTGCCCAGGGTCACACAGCTAGGAAATGTCTGAGGCCAAATTTTTGAACCAACCTATCTCTAGGCTTGGCTCTCAATCTAATGAGCAACCTAACTGCCCCCATAAGTGTCTCTAAAGGACTGATATGCAAGATATATAGAGAATCAAACTAGAGGCAATATGGTAGAGTAAAATAAGTATACGATTTGGAGTCAGAGAAACTTGGTTCAAATTCCAACTCTGCCACTTAGCAACTGTGTAAATTTAGATAAACTATTTAACCACCTACTTCTCAACTTTTTTCATCTATAAAATTAGGGGTCTAGAGGTCTAGATTACCTCTGAGAAATGCTTCTATTTCTAAATCAATGATCCTATGAAGGGTGACTAAGAGTTATTCCCTAATACAAATAAGTAATCAAAAGATATTAATGAACAGGCAATTTTTAAAAAGAAGAAATATAGTCAAAAAGCATATCATTGATAACAAGGAAATTGAAAAGCAAATTTGGCCTATTTGACAAAGATGACAAAAGATGAAAACTTCAGGTGTTGGAGGGGCTATAAGAAAATAGGCACACTTAATGAATTCTTAATGGCACTATTAATTGTTCCAATTATTCTGGAAAATAATGTGAAATTACACAAAATCAACAAACTTTACATACTATTTGACCCAGCAATATCTTTTCTATCCATATGCACATATGAAGTCAAAGGTTCAATATATACCATTTTTATAGATGCATTTTTTGATGTGAGGGGGCAAATTGAAAACAAATTGGTTGGTCACCAATGGAAAGACTGAATAAATTGTGCTTTATTACTATAGTGAAATAAAATTTCAAGGTGGCCTCCTATAAAAATGATCTTTCTAACACTGATTTCAAATCTAGGTTACAACAATCCATTTTCTAGGTGCAGTGCATCCCCCCTACCCTTGCCCAAGAAATCTCACAATCTCTATTCCTATTTGCCATTCTCAGTGTTCCTGTCTTAGCCCTGGGCTTTGAAGACTGAATTTCTTCCATGATTTTTTAATCCTCCATTTCCATTTGGTTCATTCTATTTTCATAGCACTCTTTTCTTCATTGGACTTTTTTGCCTCTTCTTCTAGTAGGTCAATTCTGGTTTTAAATATGCTTATTTCTTCATTTGGTTTTTGTATCTCTTTTTCCATTTGACCCATTTTGCTTTTTAAGTTATTATTTTCTTTTTGCATTGTTTTCATTTCTTTTTTCCTATTTTCTTCTACTGTCTTATTTGATTTTTTAACTCCTTTTTGAGTTCTTCCAGAGTTTGCTACAGATTCCCATTTTTGAGGGGGAGATTTTGCATGTGTTCACTTGTTTCTCATTGCTACTGTGTTTTGGTCTTTTCCCCATAGAAATCTGCAAGGGTCAAGAGAGGTTTGTTTTTTTTTGTTTGTTTGTTTTTTGTTTTTGTTTTTTTGCTGCTTTTTGCTCATTTTTTTTATCTTAGCTTCTGGCTCACAGTTTTTCCCTGTGACTATCTTCACTCTTGCCACTGCAGATGGCCAAATGCTCCCAGTGCTTTGGAGCTCTGAATCTCACTTCCAAGGCCTGGGATTTTCAGGGGTGAGTTCACAGTGCTCCATGTGTTGGTGCCCCAGGATCTCAATGTTGTCCAATATCTGGTTCTGCATCTGGTGCAGTAGTTCGGGGAGGGGGGGGGTTACAGTTAGCCTGTGCTTTTCCTTGTGAAGTTTGGCCTCTAGTTCCCCTTATATCATGGAAATCCTCTCTCTCTCTCTCTCTCTCTCTCTCTCTCTCTCTCTCTCTCTATCTCTCTCTCTCTCCCTACCTTTCACATTGTGTTCAGTGGGAGAGCCCCCTCCTTCATCTTGCTTTGAATTCTATCCTTTTGAGGCACCTTTTAAAGATCAATTTGGAAGGATATTCAGAGTTTCATCACACACACATATACAACTCTAACCTCTTCCTTTGGTGATCTAAGAATATTGCCTAGGACATTACTGTAATATCATGGGTAATATTACTATAGTATAATGGAGGCAGCTGGTATCACACTAGACAGAGAGCTGAGTCTGGAGTGAGAAAAACTTGAGTTCAAACCCAGCCTCCAAGTACTTATTACTTATGACTCTGAAGAAGCCCATTAACATCCGTCTCAGTTTTCTTATCTATAAATGAGGACAATAATAGCACTTACTTCCCAGGTTGCTGTGAGGATCAAATGAGATAGAAAATACTTGTAAAGTACCTAGCATTATGCCTGGCACGGATGAAACACTATATGAAAGTTAGCTATTATTATTATTATATAAGATAAGAAAACAAGATATGTCCCCAAGAGGCTGTAGACCAACTACTGTGTTGTTATTTAACTATTTATGGGCTCTCTTGAAGCCTTTGCATTTTTTGTTGTTATTGTTATCAGTTAATTAAGCCAATCCTATAATAAATGTGTTAGCCTAAATGCTTGCATGGGAAGCAAAAGTCTTTTCCCTTTTATTTTGGTGACTTAATCATGAGCCAAATTCTGATGTTCTTAAAGGAAATCCTATATAAAACACAAACCAAACTGTGCTATACCTAGGGAAAACCAAGGTGGGAGGTCATAAAAATTGTACGAGAAGCTCCAAAGATGGAATCCAATTCAAGTAAACCCAGAACTGCTTTTCTGCAAAGATAAGGAGGTCAAAGATTACAATAATTTGTTTTGGCATCCCAGCAATATTTGAAGATCAGAAATTTTGATTTCTATAGTATGTAGTGAAAACTGCAGTTCAAGGCATTCTTATGTACAGCATGGAAATGGGTAATAAAGGGATACATTCTTGTCTGACTTTGGAGCCTGGGCCTCAAGTTGGAAAAGACACTAACTGTATCTATCAGCCTATAGTCAAAGTAAACACAGTCAAAAGATATGGTTGTTCTGATTCATCATAGCTTGTCTGTTATTATTATAAGTCATATTTATATAGCATTTTCACATTTACTGAGTGCTTTCCTCACAAAGTCCCTGTGACACAGGTAGTGCAAGTATCATTAGCCTAATTTTATAGATGAGTAAATGATGCCTCATAGAAATGAAATGACTTCCCTAAGGTCACACAGCTAGTAAGTGTTGGAAACATGATCTGAACTGAGCTCCTTTGACTCCAAGGCCAACACTGTTGTCCCTATGCCACATTATGATCCAATTAAAATGGCCCTTTGACTAGAGGAATTTGTGAGTCTTTGACTTTTTGTGAAATTAAAGAAATGAAGCCTTTGGAGTTGTATCTCTACAATGTAATGTAATGTAACAGGAGTCTTAATTCTGAGATTGTCTAACCAGATAACCTCGGATATGTCTTGGCCTTAGTTTCTTCATCTGTAAACTGATAGACCAGATGACTGCTTGGTCTCTGAGTCATTTGAGGATTCCATCCCCTGTTGTGTGACATAGCTAAGTGGAAACCCAAGTTGCGCTCATGCCTTATTTGACCACTCACTTATAAGACATGGAAATCAAGTAGCAAGGCCCTGGCATCCTGTTCACTGACACAATTGAGTAGGCAGGGGGCCCTGGGTCAAGGCAGCCTCAAATACTAGCTCTCTAGCAACCATACACCTTCCTGGAGTAGGAACATTGTAGCTGAGGTGCACTAATTCAAGTTTCTGCAAATAAAAGGTCTACCATTTTGGAATTCAGAATTCTGCAGAGGTGGGGCAGCTAAGTGGCTAAGTGGGTCCTAGGTTCAAATCTGGTCTCAGGCAAGTCACTTAACCCCTATTGCCTGCCCATTACAACTCTTCTGCCTGAGAACCAATACACAGTATTGACTATAAGATGGAAAGTAAGGGTTAAAAAAAAAAAGAATCCTGCAAATAAGTTCTTCCTCACCTTCACTGAAGCTCTACTGGCTTTGCTCCCAAAGAGAGGAAAGGTATTTTCCCAGCCTCTGATTCCCTCAAGGCATGAGTCAACTGTTCCTCCCTTGATGTTTGAGAGATGTTATATAGGTCATTTGGAGCCTAGTCATGCATTCCTCATGACACAGAGTCATTATGAAATCACCTTAAAGGTGGTAAGACCAATTATGAAAGTTAGGTTCCTTTTTCTCCTCCTCTCCCTCTTCTTAGGCTTTGATTGGTCAGAACCAGAGATGATTTAGCCCCAAGGATCCCATTCCAAGATAACTGGACAGACACTGAAATCCTGGTTCTTTCAAAGGATTGAAATATTATGAATGTCAGGCCCCTGTCTGATACCCTACCAATATGGCAGGACCATTCCCATGAGTCACTTACTCAAGCCTCAGACTTTTATTTCATAATATAATAGATGCTACTCTCTCTCCACTCCTCACCCTGCATCCCAAATTCTGATCTCTGATGCCTTCTGGAATATTGGCAAAGGACTATGTCATCTTAGATGTCCTCTGCTATCTGCTATCAACGCACAATAAATCATCATTCCAGCAACAGGCTTGTTATTAATTGATAGTATCATGCATGAATAGGTTCTCATAGGTGATGCCAGAAGAGTTCAAGTTCTGGCATGCCCTATCATTCTGGAAAGGCTTCAAGTACTGGCCTTGTGTGTCTTTTGTCTTAGGAAGAGCTTAGCTAAGAGCAGAGAGAGGTTCATCCCCAGAAAGCTGGCCCCCAGGGCCTATATTTTTTTGACTACAGAGACTCATGAAGACCATCTACTACCACAGGGAGGGGTTGTGGTAATTTATTATGATGATGATGAAAGAGCACCCATGCCAATCAATATTGAAAATATTGAAATATCATGAATCATACTGATTATGAATGTGAAATTTATTTTTTTTCCTACTATCATAGGTTTTGAGATCATCTAGTCTGACTCCCTCATTAAAAAAAAAAAATCCTTACCTTCCATCTTGGGATCAATACTATATATCGATTCCAAGACCAAAAAAAAAAAAACAGTAAAGACTAGACAATTGGGATTAAGGGCCTTGCCCAGGGTCATACAGGTGGGAAGTATCTGAGGTCAGACTTGAACCCAGGACCTTCCATCTCTATGTCTGGCTCTTAATTTTCTGAGCCACTTGAGCAACCATAATTTTTAAACATGAGAAAAATGAGCATATGTTTTGCTCAAGATCATATAAATAAAATATATCCAGTATTAAATCTCATGCCCATAGTCACTCACCCCTACCCTCTCCTCTGACTCCAGCTGCCTCTCTACAGTTGGATTGGGAAATACAGGGTAGGTCAATGTCCTTCTTGGAATGCTCGATGTGGTGTGAGGCTTAGGACCATGGAAAGGAAGGTTTGCAGAGGATGCTCTCCATATTGGTATCTCTTTCATTTTGCTAGAGGAATTCCTGGGGCAGTAACACTGTGTCCATCCTCCCAACCTTGTTCTATTGGCAACTTGGACCAGATTTTGAAATGAAAAACAGGCTTTGGCAGGCATGGTTAAGCTGGATGGCCCAAGATAACATTTTCAGGATTCTTTCTCAATTTTATCTATTTACAAAGCAGATGTTTGGGGAAGCTGACTTGGGGATTATTTCTTGGTTGATGAACCCATGGGAAATGGTTCACATTCTTGGCATACTCAGATAACTGTGAAGCAACATAAATGCCTTCCTTCTCCATGTCCCTCCCTGAGCTAAGAGGAAGATGAGCCAGTTACCTTGGTATTTTCACTCCTTGTACTCAATCATGTTTGATATACATTTTAAGCTCTTTCCACTAAGATAATGAACTGGAAGTTTATTTCAGATCAACAAATTGGATTCAGAATCCTAGAAAATGGATTGTTTAAGCCTGGGTCTGGAATGGACCTTGGAAAGTCATCCCATCTGCTCTCTCTATGTCTTATAATCATTACATGAACTGACTCTGGAGGAGATCTAAGCTCTCTTAAAGAGCTGCAGAGGCAGGAGGTTCAGGAGATGCTCTTATCAGGCCATTTTAGGCTCCAACAACCTCTCCTTCCTATAAGTCCTTATGTCTATTTTAAATCCTTACTATTGCAAATAATCACATTTCCCTTCAGCCTATCCTCAGTGGAAATGAGGGAGTCATATCCTTGAGACTTGGGTTAAAGGCATTATATTAGACTGGTGTCTGAGGTCACATTTGAACTCAGGTCTTCCTGACTCTAGGACCAGTACTTTATCCACTGCGCCAGCTAACTGCCTATATATTAGGTTGGAATTAATTGTATTCAGTTTTCTTGTTTTTATGTTTACTTTTTAAAATATTTTTTCAATTTTATGCAAAAATAATTTTTAACATTCATTTTCAAAATGTGAGTTAGTTCCAAACCTCCCTCCCTTCACCTCTCAGTGAGATGGCAATTTTATTTGGGGCTATATTATATTAACTTTTTATGTTATTATATGTTATAGAATATTAATTTGTTATTATATAGGTTTTCCAAATCATAATGGTTTTAAAGTGCAGAACTAACTTGCCTGAATCCACAGATGGATGCATTGCTCTGGATACAGTCCTCATGACAGCAGTTCAACCTTCTTGCTGCTGGTAGCTAAGAACAAGACCAATCAAAAACCTGTCCTTTCCTAAGAATCATACAGGATCAAGGAGAGAGGCTGGCCTGCTGAGTTCATTACTAGAGGAAAACTCTCTTTCCCCATGCAAGTTGCTAGCTCCTCTGTAACATGGAGTCTTTGGGAGTTGGATAAAGCAGAGGCATCAAACATGCAGCCTTTGCTGCTACAAGCTTCTGCCTGGGTCCAAACCAAATGAAAATGTAACTAGGAAATCTTTAACAAATAAAGGTGCAATATAACATAGATAATGTTAAGTTATGGTTTTCCAAGTCAATACATGGGCAGCTAAGTGGCTCAGTGGCGAGAGAGCACTGAATCAGCAGTCAGAAAGACCATAAAGATCAGAAGTCAAATATGAGGGTAGCTACTGATGTATGACTGTGGACAAGTCATTTGACCCCCGCCTAAAAATGAAGAAAATAGCAATCCACTCTAATATCTTTGCTAAGAAAATCCCATGGATAGTTAGTTCACAAGGTCATGAAGAGTCCGACATGACTGAATAAGTCAATACATAGCCCACAGGGATCTATCTCTAGTTGAGTTTGACAACACTGATAAAGTATTAAGACATAAAGTGGCCTTAGGGCCACACAGAAGTATTTGTCATAGTGGGGTCTTGAATTCAGGTCTTCTTGTTTTTTAAGTCAACTCTCTAGTCACTCTAAATCATAAATGTACAGAATATTAGAGGTTAAAGAGAACTCACAGAGTATCTTATCCACTCTCTTTGATTTACAGATGAGGAAAATGGGGTACAGTAGAAAGAAGACTGGCTCTGGAATTAGAGGAGTTGGGTTCAAATCTCACTTCTTCCACTTAGTAACTATGCCACTTGCATGACAATTACCTTCTTTGTGCCTCAGTTTCTTCAACTGTAAAACAAAAGAATTGGAGTAGATAGCATCCTTCTAAATCCAAGATAATATGAGCTTACATTATCAAGGTCTAAGAAAGTAAATAACTTGCCCAATGTCATGCAGCAAATGGAAGATCTGTGACCTAACCTGAGGTCTTTTGAGTCTTGTTGCCTTATGCCATGATTATTGTTGTTCTTTAGTCTGATTCTTCCTGACCACATTTGGGTTTTCTTGGCAAAGACAATGGAGCATTTTGCCATTTCCTCTTCCAGCTTATTTTACAAATGAGGAAACTAAGGCAAACAAGATTAAGTGAATTGCCCAGGCTCACATAGCTAGTAAGTGTCTGAGGCCAGATTTGAACTTGGGAATGTAGACACAATACACTCTATAGCTACTTCAAGGATACATCCTCCAAAGTACCAAGACTAATAGGTGCTTCCTCACATTATGCCTAGATATTTTTCAAAGACAAATGTGAAAGATACTCAGGACTGACTCATAAACAAAAAGAATGTTTCCACAACTGAATGCTTTTATATGGGTAATGCCTCTACCTTTATTTTCTGCATATTCAAATTCTATCCCATCCTTTAAAGTCCTGTAAAATCTCTTCACTGGTTATTTTTTTTGAGGAAGCCGTGTTCAAATGCTCCAGTCCCCAGTGATCTCTTCTGTCCTTGATCTAGTATTATGCTTTTTTAATATTTCCACTCATTTGACCCTTATGTTAGTTCCTGTCTAATATTAGTTCAATTCAATTCAGCAAATACTTTTAAAGAATCAACAGTTTAAGGGATAAAAAGACACACATAATCCGCTACCCCCAGAAACCCTTACTCTTTTTTTTTTTTTTAACTCTTACCTGCTGTCTTGGTATCAATTCTAAGACAGGAGTGGCAAGGACTGGGCAATCATGTCTTGGCCAGAGTAACACAGCTTAGAAAATGTCTGAGGTCAAATTTGAACTCAGGTCTTCCCAACTCCAGACCTGGTACTCTATCCACTGTGCTATCTACTTGCCTAGTAACCCTTTACTATTAAAAAAAAAAAAGCCTTATCATCTGTCTTAAAATTGATACTAAGTATTGGTTTCAAGTCAGAAGAGCAGTAAGGACTAGGCAGTTGGGGTTAAATGACTTGCTCAGGGTCACATAGTCAACTTTTTACTATTAAAGAGCTATCACAGTGAAGTTGAGAAGTAGTGACAGATGCAACATGGATCCAAATAAATACGATACACAGTTAACATTTCTTATGTGTGTATCAAATCTTCCCTGTAACTTTGTAAGCTCCTTGACGGTACAGTTAAGGTTTCCTAAATCTTTTCAGTCCCCACTGTACCTAGAACATTGGTTTGCATGGATTAAGCACTCGATTTACACACTTTTGATTAAGATCCATATTCCAATACTATAAGCAGATTTTGAGGTGTTTCAGCCCAGACTCACTAGCTAGAAAACAAAACTCTTGCTACCAAAGTTCTTGGCATTATCAAATGATTCAGTGATAGAAAATGGCAGGTTTTTTATAAATGCGACATTAAAAAAGATATATTACCATCTGTTTGCTTTGTCGTTGTACCCCGAGGAGCATGGAGTCTTTCCACCTGACTCTCAGTTGAAACCTTCTATATGTATTGTCTCCCCTATTCGAACCTAAAATAAGCCTTTTTGTAACCCCTTCACTTAGCACATAGTAAGCTCTCATTAAATGATGCCTTTTCATTCACTTAAATCTTAGTAGGATCATGAGAAATCTCTAATTGGAGGAAGGGATGGTTGGGGGCTTTTTTTGTTTGTTTTCATCTATAAGGAAAAGTCAAAGAAATAGACTTTTGTATTCTTTCAGCTGGCTTCAAAAAGTGGATTCCTTTACCCTTCTCCCTCACTTTCTCTCAATCTCTTTCCATGGTCTCCTTAGTGAATTCTTTTCTACAGGTCATCAGATCTCCTCCTTTTAAGATTTGTCTTCACCTATCTCCATTCTGAAGCCAAATGGCTTTTGAAAGACAAATGGATTGTGAGCCAAGGGAGCAGGTGAAAGACCACACAAACCACAGAACCACAGAAATCACATTATTCGAATTCACTAAGATCTTTGTTTTCGCAAATCACATTGATAATTGTTATCCCCAAAGCAAACAACAGCCACAGTAGTGGGAACAAAATATTCCCAGCATACCCAACAGGGTCTCTCTTCCTGTACTTTCCAGTTATGTACTCGTAGCACCCACAGTTACATTTTTCAGCTCTACAGAACTGTAGGAAGGGATCATGGGATCAGAGCTTTGGAACTAGAAAAAGACCTTAGAGGCTACTTCATCCAATCTCTCATTTGAAAGATGCCAGAACAACAAACAAAAACATTATTTCGCTAGTGAAGTGGGCTTTTAAAAAATGACATTTTTGCAACATTTCTTGGAGACAGAATTTTAACCTAAACCCAACTACAACATATGCATCTGCATGCCTATGGATTATAGAGTAGAAAACAGTCACTCACTACATATTCTGAATGCCAATGATTTCATTACATTTCCAGTAGCAATGACAATGAAAGGGCTACTGCTCAGGCACTTGGCTGAATGAGTAATGTAGGGCCAGGCTCTCTTGGCCCCAAGGTCATTCAACACACTCATAAAATTTCTCTAAACATTTGACATGTACCCAGGACTATGCTAGGACTGTGTAGTGCAGGAGCAGGCAATCTAAGGCCACCAAGTTTTGCAGCTCCAGGACAGCTCGAAGCGGGGGCCAATATAGGAATCAGGGAGAGATTGTTAAGCAAAAAGCAGAAGGGAATAACTGAATGAAGAATGTGATACATACATTCACCTCAATTGAACAAGAATTTATTTTCTCTTTTTTAGATCTTATCTTTCTTTTATTCCAATAACAAATTTACACATGAGTTTTCCAAAGTTATTTGATCTACATTGTCTCCGTCCCTTCTTCCCTCCCCACTCCAGGAGATGACAAGCAATTCTACCAGGTTATACATGTATTATCACTCAAAACATATTGCCAAATTATTCATTTTTGTAAGAGAGTAATCTTATAAGCCCCAACCCCCAAACATATACCCAAATAAAAAATGATTAAACATGTGTTTTCTCCTGCATTTGTACTCCAACATGAACAAGCATTTCTTTCAACCATTTTTTTAGAATATTTTTCCATGGTTACATTATTCATATTGTCTCCCATCTCTCCACCCCCCACCCCAAGCTGGCAAGCTATTCCACTGGGTTATACATGTATTATCACTCAAAACCCATTTCCATATTACTCATATTTGTAATAGAGTAATCTGTTAAAACCCAAACCCCCAATCATATGTGGCAAATCACATTTTTCTTCTGGGTTTCTTCTCCCACAGTTCTTTCTCTGGGTGTGGATAGTGTTCTTTCTCGTAAGTCCCCTAGAATTGTCCTGGATCATTGCATTGCTGCTAGTAGAGAAGTCCATTACATTTGATTGTACCACAGTGTATCAGTCAGTCTCTGTACAATGTCCTCCTGGTTCTGCTCCTCTCACTCTGTCTGCATCAATTCCTGGAGGTCTTTCCAAAGAACAAGCATTTATTGAGTATATACCATGTACAAGGCACTGGGCTGGGCAGACAGAAGAAAAAAGTTTACTTCTAATCCTTCTCTTGTCCTCCAGGAACTTATAGTCTATTAGGGGGTACAGCTTGTAAACAGATTAATAAATCAACATGATTTTTTTTTTAAGTTTTTACTTTCTGTCTCAGAATTGATACTCTCTTAATTCCAAGTCAGGAGAGTAGTAAGGGATAGGCAATCAGGCTTAAGGGACTTGCCCAGAGTCACAAATTAGGAAGTATGTTCAGATTTCAAATACAAGCTAATCTGAGAAGAGAACTAACCAGTAAGGGGATCAGGAAGGGAAGTCCGGAGAGCAGGAACCATTCCCCACCCACCTTTTTTTTTTGTATTCCCAGAACATAGTAGTTGCTTAATAAATAATAATTGACTGACACATGAACTAAACCTTGAGTGAGTCTAAGAGGAGGAGGTAAGACTAAGAAGGGGAAGTGAGATGAAGATATTCCCTTCCACCCTGGGCAGACATACACACTGTTTCTTTCCCTACAACCAGTAGACTGTGTTACTTCATAGCAATAGGTTTTCAAGTAGTGCCCACAAAAGGCTTTTTCCTTACAGTCTCTGAGAAACTAATGTTTATTGCCATTTGATTCTTTGATTTTTCATTGAACTGGGATCCTAATAATATACGTGCTGTGCCTGAGGTCCAGATTAGAATTGCGTTTTCCAGGTCAAGTATATAAGAAGCAGTCTTACACAGTATCTAGGGAGCTGACACTGGAGTTAGGAAGACTAAAAGAATTTATCATCTCTTATTTCTGACTGGATGACCCCAGGCAAGTCGTTTAACTTCTTCATGCCAGGAAATGTTTTAACACTATTAATTCTTGCTATTCATTGGTAGAGGTAGCTTTCTCACCAGAAATTCTTCATACTGATGAAATCTCTGTCTCTCTCCATCTGTCATTGTCTCTCTGTCTCTATCTGTCTCTTCTATCTATAGGTCTTTCTCTCTTTCTCTACCCCTCCTCACCCCACTCCCAGTTTAGTTCCACCCACAGAAGCATGGAAACCTGGCAGGTCAGGCATTTCACTCAGCATCTCCCAAATTCTTAGCATCTTATGGGACTATAGTATTCTCTGATTCTGTATTGCCTACTTTAACACATTTGAAATAGTTACGATTTTTAATATCCTTTAAAATATAGTTTGGTAGGCTAGGAAGAAAACATGATTAGAGGAATCATCCTGCTAGCTAGCTGTGTTACTTTGAACAAATTACTTAACCTCTCTGGGTCACAGTTTTATTATCTGTAAAATGGGACCAATAATTCTCACTTCATAAAATACTCAAAAGAGTTTTTTGAGGATTGAATGAGGTCATGTATGTGAAAGCTCTTTGTAATCACAAGGCACTTTGTAAAATTAAGCTATCTAGGTGGGTGTGGTAGCAAATACTTGTAATCCCTACTAACAGGGAGGCTGAGGATGATAGTTACCTGAACTCAGTAGTTCTGAGCAGCAGTGGGCTAGGTTAATCTATTGACACACTTTGTATAGCACCACTATAGTGTCCCTCTGAGATCAGGGACCACCTAGTTGCCACTAAAAAGCTATGTAGGAGAGGAATGTCCCACATTGGAAATGGAGAAAGTCAAAGTTTCCATGATGATCAGTAGTAGATTGGGCTTATGGCTTATTGTATTGCTTCCAGTCTAAATGAGATAGAAAGACCCTTTCCCCCTCTTTCTCTCTATCTCTGTCTCTCTGTTTATCTCTTTCTCTGCCTCTGTCTCTGTCTGTCTGTCTGTCTCTCTCTATATATATATGCATACACACATATACATATGTATGTATATTATAAATTATCATACAATTTATATATACATATGTAGAAATTATTTTATATTTATATATGTATAGATTATTATTTCTTTAAATATATATTTATTTAATAATTTTATTTTTATATCACCTTCATTTCTGAATATTCTTTTCTTCTCTCTTACTCAAAGAGCCAACTTTTCTAACAAATGATGAAAGAAAGAAAAAGAGAAAGAAAGAAAGAAAGAAAGAAAGAAAGAAAGAAAGAAAGAAAGAAAGAAAGAAAGAAAGAAAGAAAAGAAAGAAAGAAAGAAAGAAAGAAAGAAGGAAGAAAGAAAGAAAGAAAGAAAGAAAGAAGAAAGAAAGAAAGAAAGAAAGAAAGAAAGAAAGAAAGAAAGAAAGAAAGAAAGAAAGAAAGAAAGAAGGAAGGAAGGAAGGAAGGAAGGAAGGAAGGAAGGAAGGAAGGAAGGAAGGAAGGAAGGAAGGAAGGAAGAAAGAAAGAAAGGAAGGAAGAAAGAAAGAAAGAAAGAAAGAAAGAAAGAAAGAAAGAAAGAAAGAAAGAAAGAAAGAAAGAAAGAAAGAAAGAAAGAAAGAAAGAAAGAAAGAAAGAAAGAAAGAAAGAAAGAAAGAAAGAAAGAAAGAAAGAAAGAAAGGAAGGAAGGAAGGAAGGAAGGAAGGAAGGAAGGAAGGAAGGAAGGAAGGAGAAGAAAGAAAGAAAGAAAGAAAGAAAGAAAGAAAGAAAGAAAGAAAGAAAGAAAGAAAGAAAGAAAGAAAGAAAGAAAGAAAGAAAGAAAGAAAGAAAGGAAGGAAGGAAGGAAGGAAGGAAGGAAGGAAGGAAGGAAGAAAGGAAGAAAGGAAGGAAGGAAGGAAGGAAGGAAGGAAGGAAGGAAGGAAGGAAGGAAGGAAGGAAGGAAGAAAGAAAGGAAGAAAGAAAGGAAGAAAGGAAGAAAGGAAGAAAGGAAGGAAGAAAGGAAGAAAGGAAGAAAGGAAGAAAGGAAGAAAGGAAGAAAGGAAGAAAGGAAGAAAGGAAGAAAGGAAGAAAGGAAGAAAGAAAGAAAGAAAGGAAAGAAAGAAAGAAAGAAAGAAAGAAAGAAAGAAAGAAAGAAAGAAAGAAAGAAAGAAAGAAAGAAAGAAAGAAAGAAAGAAAGAAAGAAAGAAAGAAAAACAAAAACACGTTTTAGCAAAACCAACCAGGAGAGAAACAAACGTTTATCAAGCACCAGGCTAAGTGCGTTACAAATATTATCTCATTTGATCCTCACAACAATCCTGGGAGGTAGGTGCTATCATTATCTCCATTTTATAGTTGAGGAAATTGAATCAGACAAAGGTTAAATGACTTGCCTAGAGCCACTCAGCTAATAAGAGTCTGAGATTAGATTTGAACTCAGGTCTTCTTGACTGCAGGGCCAGGGTTCTATCTACTATATTACTTAGCTACCTCTAGAAAAGAGAGAGATTTAATTTATTTTGTCATCTTTTCACTGGGACCAAGTTTGGTCATTAGAATTTATAGTGTTCAATTAGAGAATACTTCTTTATGCCCATTTCTATCAAGAGAAATGCATATGTTCATCAATATATGCAAATAATGGGGTAGATAGATAGAGAAAAGTGTTCTTGAATCTTATAGCACATGGTATGCTTGGGGATGTTTACAAAGGCTGTATTTCATCAAAAAGAAAAAAAATGGAGTCTGTATATGGCCTAAAAGACCCTGAAGTCATCCTCTGCATTTTAGGAGATGCTTCTTCATTTTCACTTCCCAAATTCCTTCATCCTTTGCCTCCCAGACAGAGGATTTCACCCTTCCTCCATTCTTTTGCTCTATTTCTCTTTTAGTTTACTCACTTCTACATATTCAATCACATTTGCTTTAGTCTATACCTTCCCCGCCTCACTTCCTGGTCCTCTTGTCCCCCAAATGTGGCTTCTTCTGGCTCTTCTTATCCTGATCTTTACCTCTCTTTCAGTCTCAGATCAAAGGGTACCCATTAGGACTTTTTCTTAATTCCCCCTGTTATAGGTGATTTCTCCAACCCATGTTGGAATGCTTTGTATCCATTTTTTTAAACCCTTACCTTCTTTCTTAGAATCAACATTATATATTGGCTTCAAGACAGAAGAGCAGTAAGGGCTAAGCAATAGGGGTAAAGTGACTTACCCAGGGTCACAAAAGTTAAAAGTGTCAGATCAAATTTGAACCTAGGACATCTCATCTCCAGGCCTGCTTTCTATCCACCAAGTCAGCTAGCTGCCCCCTACATTTTATTTTGAATTAATCAAATATATATATATATATACATATATATATATATATATATATATATATATATATATAGTTTTTCCTCAGTAGAAGCCAAGTTTCTGGTAGGCACAATCTATATTGTTTTTATTTCTGTATCCCTAGTGCCTGGCATATGCCAGCATACACCAGTATGTGACTAGCACATGGAAAGTCAGAGAACAATATAAAGGTTAGAATGCCAAATTTGGAGTCAGGAACACATGAGTTTGAATCCTGCCTCTGAAATTCACTAGCTATATGACCCTTGACAAGTCATGAGTCTTTCTATGGGCCTCCATTTCCTCATCTGTAAAATGAGGGGGGTTGGACTCGACAACCTGTGAGGCTCCTTCTAGTTCTAAATCTATGATCTAGATAAATACAAAAATGCTTGTTGAATTCAATCTGATGACTCTTAGAGCATGCATGGCCCTTCAGATTCCATTTGATCTGACTTTGGAGAGCAGATCTAGGAGAAAGGAGCCTGGGCCTGGGAACAGAAGCTGAGGGGAGGTATTAATCTACGCTTCATCACTGACTCACTGAGTGACTTGGGGTACCTCTTCATAGAGGTTTCCTCCCTTAGAAAAATGGAGATAATGAGTGAGTGACTCAGAAAAGTGCTTTCAGATGGACTGATGGAAGAGTGTGAGACATTCGATAGATGTCCCAAACCTATCATTATCTTTTCTCCCAGAGGCAGTTCCCAAGACCACAGTTGAGTTGCCAGGGAGGGGGAAATAGAGCAAATTTTTTCAGGACCCCCAGATTGTCCCTGAAAGCCAGAGATTTGCACTTTTATGTTTTTATTCTAGTCACTGGTAGAAGGGACAGGGGACAAAAGGGCTTTAGTGCCTCAGAAGCACAGACCAGACATTTGATTGCTGTTTGGTATAATCCTGGACTGATTTACAGGGTGTTTATGGATTATGATACAAAGGAGTCAGAGGACTTGGATTCAAAATCTGTCTCTATGTTCACTACCTTTGTAACTTTCACTTCCTTTGATTTCAGTCTCCTCAGCTGTAAAATAAAAGGGTTGCACTAGAAATCCTTTATTGTTCTAAATCTATGGTTTGTGCCTCAAAAATGGGGCTGGTGGAATAGCTTCTAGGATATGTGTGGTTATAATAGTAAGGACACTAGCTATATCTTTCCTTGTTTAGAATCAATTAATCAATAATCAATCAACTGCCCTACCAGCAGACTATTGCAATAATTAAGGCATAAGATGATGAGAACCTGTACTAGGTGGTAGCAGCATCAGAGAAGAGAATATATTCCAGAGATATTGCAAAGGTGAAATAGATAGACTTTAGCAAGTGCTTGGATATGGGGGTGGGAGGGAGAAATGGTTAGGAGTCTAGGATAACAACTAGTTTGTGAGACTGGGAGGGCTGGGAGTATGGAGTTGCCCTTGACCATAATTGGGAGATATAGAATTCTAGTTTGGGAAGTGTTGAGTTTGTGCAGTTTGAAATGCCTGAAAGGCAATTGCAAGACTGCTGGAAGTCAGTGGTGAGGTTAATATAGGGTGAGTAGATTTAGAATTCATCAGCATAGAAATGATCATCAAACTCATAGTAGCCAATGGAATTACCCTGAAATAGTAGAGGGAGAAGAGAAGAGGGTCTAGGAGAGAGCCCTATGGGACAACTTTAGTTAGATTATGTGATCTGAGTGGGGACGCAGCAAAGGAAACTGAGAAGTCCATTATGTAGGAGAAGAATCAGGGGAGAGCAATTTCCTAAAAACCTAGGGTCAAGTATTAAGGAGTGATCAATGGTGTCAAAAGCTGCAAAGAGGTCAAGAAGAAGGAGAATTGAGTAAAGATGATTAGATATGGAGATTAAGAGATCATTGGTAGCCATTCTCCAATTGATAAGTGGTCAAAGGATGTGAACAGGCAGTTTTCAGAAGAAGAAATCAAAGTTAATAATAGTCACATGAAAAAATGCTCAAAAGCACTATTGATTAGAGAAATGCAAATTAAAAAAAACTCTGAGGTACCACCTCAGATTGTCCAATATGACAGAAAATTAAAATGATAACTGTTGGAGGACATGTGGGAAAAATAAGACTAACACATTACTGGTAGAACTGTGATCTGATCCAACTATATTGGAGAGTAATTTGGAACTATATCCAAAGGACTATAAAACTGTGCATATCCTTTGATCCAACAATATCATTGCTAGGTCTGTATCACCAAGAGTTTTTTTTTAAGGGATTTGTACAAAAATAATTATAGCAGTTCTTTTTGTGGGAGCAAATAATCAGAAACTGAGAGGATATCCATCAACTGGAGAATATCCATCAAATGGAGTTGTGGTATATGATTGTAATGGAATATTATTCTGGTATAAGAAATTATGAACAGGAAGATCATACAAAAAATAAAACCTGGAAAGATTTATATGAACGGAGGAAAAGTGAAGTGAGCAGAACCAGAAGAGCACTGTACACAGTAAGAGAAATATTGTTTGTTGAATAAGTGTGAATGACAGTTATTCTCTGCAATACAGCAATTCAAAATATTTCCAGACTCATGATGAAAAATGTCATCCACCTCCAGAGAAAGAACTGATGAATTCTGAATGCAGACTAAAATATGTTATATTTTGCTTTCTTTTCTTTTTTTGTTTGAGATCTCTTTCATAAAATGACTGATATGGAAAAATGTTTTATATGATAGCACATGTAAAATCTACATCAGTTTGCTTA
The DNA here is from genome assembly GCF_027887165.1 of Monodelphis domestica. NCBI lineage: Eukaryota > Metazoa > Chordata > Mammalia > Didelphimorphia > Didelphidae > Monodelphis > Monodelphis domestica. Next base: position 95,322,163 of record NC_077230.1, on the reverse strand, counting down.
ACTCCCTCAGGGAAGAATAAGGGGAAGGAGAGAATTTAGAATTCAATATTTTTTTAATGTTAAAAATTATTTTTACATGTAACTAGAGGAAAATTACATGAAATTATAATAAATTATACAAAATTATATTTAAAAATCCAATGGTGTGGGAAGGATATGCAGAAAAGATGAAGTATTGGTTCAGTTAGAAGCAAGCCTCCCTCCCCTCTATAAGGAGACAGAGTCAGATGTGTTGACTCTCAGGGCAACTCCTCATACACTGAACTTTTAATATATTAAGGGACTGGTAAACTACATCAATGGTTTCCACCTTAATTCTCCTGAGCCAATAAATCTAGAGGACTGGTTGATTTCATTGCATGTGGGTGGGGATGGTGGGTTTGGAAATAGTCTGGCCTACAAGACAGGGTTTTTTTTAGTCAGAATAGATATTGTCCTTACCACAAATCCTACAAGATGTTTCTCTCAAGACACTGGAAGAAACCAAGGAGGAATGAGTAAGAACAAAAACATTTCCATTTCTGTCTGAGGCCAGCGAACTTTGCTCTTGTCATGTGACCAATGGGACTAGCTTGGGAGAATAAGCACTCCAAATGAAGAGATTTCAGGAAAATCTGGAAGTGAGGTTAGTTGCATGCAGCTGGGTGTCAATCTGTGAAAAATAAAGTGAGTACAGTAAATTGACATAACTCTGAGTCTTCTAGACTTCTTTGTTATTTGCCTAATATCAAACAAATGAAACAAGGAACCTCATTTCTTGTTAACCCCTTCCAGGGCTTGTGATGCCTGGTTCTGATTTTGCTGCTGCTTCAGACATTGCTTTCCTGCTCTGGCCTTTTCAGCAGCATGGCTCATCTGACTGGCTTTTCTTTTTTTTTTCCTTTTTTTTTATTTTAATCTTAACTGGTTTGAACAGGAACTTCTTGACTAAATCCCATCCCATCTCTATTCCCTACCCTCTTTCACTATCTCTAACATTCCTTCTATACTACCTCTCTCCAAACCAGGGCAGCTTCAGTCTCCCTAGTCTGGAGTCAGAGGACCTGGACCCAAACCACACCTGATACTTACTAATACTTTGGTCAAGTCGATTGACTTCCCCGGGACTTTGTTTGCTCATCTGTAAAAATGAAGGGATGGAATTGGATGACCTCTAGCTCAATGATCCTGTGCAACATCAAACCCAATGAGTTCTTGCATATATAATAAACATAATATAATAATATAATTGCATATATATGTATAATCTTATATCTATGTTGAGTGGCTTCCCAGGACACTCTCTGTATATAAGATGTCCAAATGTATTTGTGCTAATGCTAAAAAGAGGATATGCGGAACAAGGAAGAGGAGCTCTAAGTAGTGCCAGATGGATTGAAGACTAGAGGTGGGGGCTGGAGTGGTGGAGAGTTGTGAAGCACTAGATGAATTTTCCATTGAAACTATTGGGCCAGAAGGAAGATAAAGGGGAATTCAGGCTCAGCTAAGAATTGGAGGGAAACTGGATGGGGATCTGGAAAAGAGAGGGAATAGGGATGGAGAAGAGGGACCAAAGGGAAACTTTGCTCACTTCCCACCTGGCCACACGTTCAATATCATCTTCTGTTCTTCCTTTTGAATCCAAGTTAGAAGGAGTCACACCAAGCCTGGGATGTGGTGCCAAAGGAGGCTGGTCAAGAAGAAATTGCCAGATTTTTTTTCTCCCTACACAAATGACGAGTGCGCACAAGATAAAACTGACAAGTGTTCCCATTTGGCATTTAAAACGCTGCTGCTGTTGCTGCCTACCTCCAGTGAAGCCCCAGCTGCAGCTGGAACCAAAGAAGAATGAATTGCAATCTGGTTTCTTATTCTTTTTAGGGAACAGGGCCAGGGGAAGTGGTTTGGAACTTCAACCCCCAAGTGCATCAATCTTTCCACTTCTGTTAAGTTCTTGTCTAAATGGATTAAGCAGAAATTTACTTGAGAACAGAAGAGCATCATCTAAATTCAAAGGCACCACAGTCAGCGATGGCAACACCACACACACACACACAGAGTAATTGATCAACACATTTATTTACACTGTGCTAGGAGTTGGGGGGATACTACCACCACTAACAACAATAATAAAAAGACTAATAACTGGCATTTATACAACTCTGTATCTATTATATCATTTGACTCTCATAACAACTCTAGGAGTTAAGTGCTATTATTATTCTCCATTGCACAGATGAGTTTGGTCCCCCCAAGCCTTCCAAGGGACTTTCACTCTTATTGGAGAGTCAAGACTTATGTGCATAAAAACAACTCTAGTAAATCACATTTTTTTGTGCTTTCATAAGACAGCACTTTTTTTTTAAAATATATTTTATTTGATCATTTCCAAGCATTATTCGTTAAAGATCATTTTCTTTTCCTCCCCCCCACCCCCCATAGCCGACGCGTAAGTCCACTGGGCATTAGATGTTTTCTTGATTTGAACCCATTGCTTTGTTGATAGTATTTGCACTAGAGTGTTCATTTAGAGCATAAGACAGCACTTTTTACACAACAACCTTGGAATGTGGGTGGTACAATATCATTGTTTCCATTTTGCAAGTAAGGAAACTGAGGTTTAGAGTCATTCCTACGGTAGGTAGGTGGCTCAGTGAATTGAGACCCAAGCCCAGAGATGGGAGGTCCTAGGTTCAAATTTGGCCTCAGACACTTCCCAGCTGTGTGACCCTGGGTAAGTCACTTAAGCCCCATTGCCTAGCCCTTACTGCTCTTCTGTCTTGGGGCCAATACGCAGTATTGATTCTAAGACTGATGGTAAGGGTTGAAAAAAGAGGTCATGTCTATGATTTCACAACTAGTCTCTAAGGAAGAATAGGAATATGGCTTATGCCAAGTTCAATATTCTTTCTACTCTGCCATCTTGTCTCTGAAGAGAGTGCTACATTTGCCCAAATGACTGGTTGCCATCCATCAACTCACCTCCCTTGGATTCTTTTGCATTAGTAAATAATGTGAACTACTGCACACATGTCAGTGTCAATGCATCCCTTTCCAGGTTCCACTATCCTTTAGAAGCCCTCACAAAGATTCTCCTATTTATCATCCGCCTCCCCCAGACTATTTTCTGACTCAATCCCCATTAATACTCAGTCTGCAAGAACCCTCTCTTTAATTCTATAGCCCACACAAACATATCTATTTTATCTTTCAAAATTCTGCACCGTTCAGATTTTGGGGCTATTAGCTACTGGTGGAAAGGGGAAAGAAGAGAGCAGAAAGTGGAAGGAATGAACAATAAGTAGTATTGTCTGTTCTCCCTGTAAAGTCAATATAGTTAGCGTGGCCTCAAAATTCCCCAGAAGACAAGTGGGATGGAGCTATAGTATTCTCCTACCTTGACTAAGAAATATTTATATGTTGTGGACACAGAATGAAAGGCAGCAAAACGTTATTTCATCTAGCCTCAAAGGAGAGAAGGATCGGTATTTTATTCTGAACAATATCGACCAACTTTGTCAGAAAGTTCTTCCCAGTCTAATTTTTATCCTTTGTGGTATAACGGATATGGATAAACTAAGCTGCCTGCCTTGGCTGACACTACCAAGAAGCTTTGGATTCCTTTTTGTAGGTGTTTGACAAAGATTTGTTGAATTAAATGAGTTTTGACTTAAGATATTGCCCTCATTTGATCTCTCATATCTCCTTCCCAATTGTGACACAGTCTTCTACCATTTATCTTGGAAACAATAGCCAGGAGGAGTTATAAGGCAAAGATTACACTTTAGCAGAAAATGACAGCTGAACTAGTTACAAAGTTAGGCTTTATATATATTAGGAGCAGTCTCCTTTATAGATATCTTAGGCTTGATATTTCTTTTTTAAATTTAAAACCTTACCTTTCATCTGGAATCAATACTCTGTATTAGTTACAAGGTAGAAAAGCAATAAGCCCAGGACAACAGGGGATAAGTGACTTGTCCAGGGTCACACAGATAGGAAGTGGCCACCCCTAGTCTCCATATTTCTGTGCATTCATCGGAGTTTAGACTGTATCCAGTTGAAGCCCTTATCCCCTCATATGAGAAAAGCATGTACCTAAAAAGTCTATTTCTAAAAATTTGTTTTAAGTCTCTTCCTAATTTCACCTTTCTTCTAATCTCAGTCTCAGATGAACTTTCCTTGAACCCCCTCAGTCATTCAGTATTCATTCGATTATTCATTCAACAGACATACAAACATTTGATTTGGCCCCTTATTTATTATTCCTAAATCAGGCTGAACTAAATCCCCAGCCTGATACTCTCATTCTCCAAGTCACCTATTTTTACCTGATTCTTCTGGTTCTTCTTAGAACCCTTTCTCAACAAACTCACCTTTTTTTTAACTACCTGTCATCTATTTCCCACCTGGGTTCCAGTGTCCCTTTGATCTCTTGGTGAGAGTTTCTCTTCTCGGAGGCCTTCCTGTGATCCATCACTAAGGCATTTAACAGAGATACAACAAAAAGACAACATCCTGTCCAAACCCAAGGAATAGTGACGTAGCAGCCTTACTTAGGTCCACCCCCAATGGATATAGGCTTGTTGTAAGAAAAGCACCTGGTAAATATGAGTTACTAATGTTATTCTAGGGGACAGCCAATCTCATACTCCCTACAGACATTAAGATTCATGACAACATCTCTCCACCTCCCTTCTCCAAATACATGATCCCAGTTCCTGGACTCCTCACTCAGCGTTCCTCTTTTCCAAAAGTCCTCATTTCCATTTTCATTGCTCCTTCTTAGCCCTCTAATTTAGAACATGTGCCTCCTGGTTAACACACGTGTCCCAAGCCAAGAACAAACTCATTTTCTTGGTGTTAGAGAAGGACTGATGGCCAGAAATAGCTTGACATACTATAGCCACATGATTCTTCAAAAGATGGAGGAGCCTAAAGTCAGGCCCTGTCTTTAATTATTCTGGAGATAACTAGGGCATGGGCATCTGTGGTTATTGCCAAGCAAGATAATTAGGGAAATTGGTGATCAGTTTCTTATTCTGAACCAGGTTCCAGACAAACTGAAGGGTCATATAATTGCAGTGTCAGTGATTTAGAACTGGTAGAGATTTTAGAGGTCATCTGGGCTAAGCTCCTCATTTTACAAATAAGAGAATATGGCCCAGAGAAGGAAAGAAACATGCATTTATTAAGCCCTTTATGTGTGCCAGATACTGTGCTGAGTGCTTTATGAGTATTATTTCATTTGATCCTCAAACAACCCCTGGGGGATAGGGGGAGGTAGGTGTTATAATTATCTCCATTTTACAGTTCAGTAAACTGAGGCAAACAAAACTCAAGTCTCTTATCACAGTATCAAAATTCAATTATAATTGAATTGAATTGAAAAAAAAATATCAAAAATCAATAACAAAATTCAAGTGTCTTATCCAGGATTACACAGCTAGTGAATATTTAAGGTCAGATTTGAAATCAGGTCTTCCTAGCTCCAGTCCCAGCTCTCTCTCTATCCACTGAACCACCTAGTTGCCTCAGAGAGCTAAAGTGACTTCTCAAGGTCACCCAGGTATTAAGTTGCAAAGCCATGATTTGAACCTGTATTTTCTGACTCCAAATTCAATGCTCTTTTCACTGACCAGAAGTTAAAAGATTTCTATTCCTTTGTTCACTTCCTCTCTATAGTCTGGGATGGGATGTTGAACTTGCTGGTGCATAAGGTTGATTTCTTTCTTTTTTTACTTCTTTTGGATTGTTTTAGTATTCTTTGCTCAGACTAATCCCCATGCAGGGATGCAAACCCTATTTCTTTATCTCTTGGAATTATTTTTAAACCCGTACCTTCCATCTTAGTATCAATAATGTAAGGGAAGGGATAGGCAATGGAGTTTAAATGACTTACCCAGGGTCATAGAGCTAGGAAGTATCTGAGGTCAGATTTGAGTCCAGAGCCTCCCTTCTTTAGGCCTGGCTCTCAATCCACTAAGCCATCTAACTGGGTCCTCCCCCCTCCCAGCTCTTGGAATTTCGAGTCCTTAAACATTCAGTTCTAGTAGCTCTTCCCACATGAGAGTTCCACCAATTTTCAATATTTTCATTCCCCTCTCTCAAACATTTTTCCTGCTTATTTCATATTTATTTCACACTGACTTACCTAATCATTTAGTAAATACTAGTTGAATTGAATCCTTTCTTGTTTTTTTTTACTGTATAGCTTTTTTAATTTTAATTTTTTACTGTTTAAATTTTTTTTTCAATTAAACATCGAAAGACTTTTTGACAGGTTGATTTCTTTAGCTGAAACAAGTATCCCTGCATGCTTCTAGGAGCCTTAGAGAGCTCTTTATGATTCATGCCATCCTAGAGGGTGTGTCTGCTAAAAGAGAAAAAAATAACCCTGGGAATGTAGTCTAATCAGGATTCAACATTCACACACTCAGTATCCAAGAGTCGTTCTAGTTTTATTTAGCTGAGGGTGAAAGGGCTCTGAATGGGAAGATCAGCCCAGAAGGTTCATTTAAAGTTTTTATTGACTGTTTTGTTTATACCTAAAAGCAGTTTCATAGAAGAGGTGGGTTTGGGGAAGGGGTGGGAATCGTAACTAATGATAATCATAGACCATGGCCATTTCATATGAGTTATCCTGGGTGGAAACCATATAAATAAACCAAATGATCAGATTTTAAGCCTGTAATAGAAAAGTGAGAGAGAAATTCATTAGAGCCAATGAAGGTAGCATTTGGTACTCAGCTGAAGTACTTTCATCTGGCTGGTGGTGACTATCTATGCCTGGACACCTCCAGGGGCTTTTAAATGGCATCTGCTACTTTTCAGAGAACAGAAGAAAGGTTGTGATCATTGAAGGAAGGACATAGAACTTTTGGAAGTTGAGGAATGGTCCAGCAGTCTCCTCAATGCCCTGAAACAGAGAGAGAATGCACTGAATATGCATCCTGGAAATTCCTCAGTGACTAGTGGACACCTCACCTAACAGGATGTTGGAGATGGATCACGCCTGCAGGGAAGAGGTTCCCATAGTAAAGCACTGTGTTCTGCTTCACCAATTTAATATGCCTGAAGATCTTAGCAGACCAAAAATGAACAGATTGCCATTTTTGTAGTGAAAATAACACAGAAAGAAGAAATGAGTCAAGTCCCAGTTATAATCTCTAAAAGGAAATAACTTGGTAACTGTGGACAAATCATTTCTTCTGTGTGGATCTCAGTTTCCTCACCTAGCCAACAAAGGGGTTGGATGAGATGGTCTTTAAGTTCTCAAACAATTCTCTGTCTCTATGTCTGTGTCTGTCTCTCTCTTCCTCTCCTTTCCTTTCTCTCTCTCTCTCTCTCTCTCTCTCTCTCTCTCTCTCTCTCTCTCTCTCTCACACACACACACACACACACACACACACATACACACAGACTTTGGGAGGCAATTTGGGTGCTTTAGAAAGAACACTGTTTCTATACATCTGGTTTCCAATCCTGACTCTTCTGTTTCTTACCTGTATGACACCTGAGACAAATCTCAACCTTTTATAGCTTGATTTTTCTCACTCATTGTCCAATGAGAGGCTGAACTAGATGGTCTTTAAAGTCCTAAAGAACTCTAACATGTCCTGAGTTAGAGGCAGCTTGGTACAACATAAAGAACATTGATTCTAAAATCAGAGAGTCTGGATTCAAATGTTGCTCTTGATACTCCCTACCTTGGTGACCTTGGTTGTTTACCTTCTCTGAACCTCAGTTTCCTCGTTTATAAAATGATAGTGTTGGACTAGTTGTCCTCTGAGGTACCTTCCAGTTTCAGGTCTTAGAATTAGATTTGGAAGTGGCTTGAGAAACTTTCTTGATTTCAGATCTCATGACTCTAATTCGTTCTGCATAGGCTGGCATCCTCTGGCTTGATTTTCTGGGGGAGTAATTCCTTTGGGTTCTGGTTTGACCATGAGCCATCCATCCAGGAACTATGGAAAGATCAGGCTGCCTTGGCTCTCACATGGTGTGAGAACGTAGGAGGGACCAGTTATAAAATTTACTGGCCCCATAACGAGGAAATATGGGGGGAAAAAGTTCCCTCCCAGATGAAGTGAGAGATGGGTGGATGTCAGCTGGAGGACCAGTAGAGGCTGTGTGGGAAGTGGAAAGCATGACAAAACATGAAAATGATACAACACTGCCATTAACAGCCTGGACATATGAGATGAGCTGGGCTTTTCAGCCAAAGCAATATGGAGCAACGTGATGGAGCTGACTATTCTTTCTGGGCTATTGAACCACTGTCGATGCTGCCCAAGTCCTTCACATACATATTCAGAACAGTTTTGGTGACATAGTCCATGATTTCCTTTCCTTTCTTTCCCACTGGGAGTTCTCTTTTCTCCCATACAGACATGAATAGCAATGAGGCTAGTGGTGTACTTTGGCAGTGGGACATTCAGTGTACCCAGAAGGTCACCTTATCCAATCTCACATAACTCACACACTTACCAAGAGGACCTCAATTAGGAACTGGATGGTATTCTCTGAGAGGTCTGGCAATTCCTCCCACAGCAGTACTGGCTGCACAGGAACACTTGGCATGCCTTAACGCCCTACCCAAAGTTTAGAGATGCATCTCTATAGCAACGGTAATGAGTTGTTTTTCCAGTCCTCCCAAAAATGTAGGATTTTTGAAAATGATAATAAAACCAGAAACCAAAAGGAAATTCTAAGAAAATGAAATAAGGCAGAAAAACAGAGGTGGGTGTTTCTTTTCCATCCCGTATCCCTTGGACCCCCTTTTCCTCTCTCCCTGAGAAATAAAGCAAGAGGATAATCCAGATGAGGATGCTAGCAAGGATCCCAGAATCATGTCAAACTCATCTTTCTGTGTTTGTTATGGAACAATCCACAAGGATGCACATTCCACAGCATAGATTTCTCCTCCTCGTGAAAGAATTTAAATTGAAGTGTGTTCCTGTCAGAAGACCCTTTGCCAAGAATTTCTGGACATGACTATTCCTGTTCTAAGATCCTAGGGACACTGTCATACCCTTCTAATTTGCAACAAGCATCTTCATGACTTCTCTTCTCTGCCAGCTACATAGCAATTTTCTTATTTATAAACATGATTTCTTGAAAAAAGCTTCATTGCTTTCTTTCTGAAAATTTTCAGATACAAGACGTTCAGTAATGTGTGTCAAGATCTATAGCATCTTGTGGGGGGGGGGGTCCATATCTGTGATTTCACCAGTGTGGGGCATTCTTAAAGTGAATACTTTGTGGTGCCATCGAATGAGTATTGAATCTAGAGTCAGAGGGTTGGACTTCAAGCTTGGCTCTGCTATTTACTATCCATACAAACTTGGGCAATTAACCCGTGGTCCACAGACCCCTTAGTCAATTTACTCATTTGTTTGTTTATTTTTAAAGCTCTTAGCTTCTGTCTTATACTGTGTATTGGTTCCAAGACAGAAGGGAGTTAAGACCTAGGCAATGGAGGTTAAGTGACTTGCCCAGGGTCACACAGCTAGGAAGAGTCTGGGGTCAGAGTTGAACTCAGGTACTCCTATCTCTAGGCCTGGCTCTCAATCCACTAAGCCACCTCACTGTCCCCGAGTTGATTTATTTTTAAAATATTTTGATGACTTCATTTCAATAGAATTGGCTTCCTCTATTATTCTCTATTATTTTTTATGTTTATTAAAGCATTATTTGGAGGAACCATAAGGCTTCAAAGATTGTCAGAAATGTTTATCACACACACACAAATACATAGACGCCTGACAACTTTTCTGAGTCTTATTTCCCTCATCTGTAAAATGTAGGGGTTGAACTAGATAACTAAAGGACTATATAACTTTTGACCTCGCAATACCGCCATTATATCTGTATCCCAAAGATATGAAAGATAGGGGGAAAGAACCGATATGTGCAAAATGTTCATGGCAGCTGTTCTTGTGGTGGCAAAGAATTGGAAATTTAAAGGATGTCCATCAACTGAGGAATGGCTGAACAAGTTGTGGTATATGATCGTAGTGGAATACTATTGTGTCATAAGAAATGATGAACAAGACAATCACTACAAACTGGAAGGACTTATATAAAGTGATGTAATTTGAAGCAAACAGAACTAGGAGTACATTGTTCACAGTAACATCAATATCATATAATGATTAAGGACAGCTGGGTGGTTTAACGGATAGAGAGCCAGGCCTGGAGATGGGAGATCCTGGGTTCTAATCTAGCTTCAGACATTCTCAAGCTGTGTGACCCTGAACAAGTCACTTAACCCTCATTTCCTAGCCCTTAACACTCTTCTGCCTTGGAAGCAAGACTTCAAATCTATTCTAAGACAGAAGATAAGAGTTTAAAATAGGTAAATATATAAAATGATGATCAACTCTGAATGACTTAACTATTACAAACAATGCAGGGATCCAGGAAAATTCCAAGGAACTCAAAACAGAACTGGCTGTCCACCACCAGAGAAGGAACTTGAATGCAGATTGAATCTTACCATTGTTTCCTTTATTTCCTTCCTGAGTTTTTTTCCTTGCATAAGCTATGTGTGTCTTCTTTCACAATATGACACATATAACCTATATCATATTATCTGCTGTCTTGAGGAGAAGGAAAGAAGGGAGGAAGGCAGGGAGAGAACATGGATGACAAAATGTCAGAAAGTCATTATTAAAAATAGTATCTAAAAAATTCCCATGTACATGCAAAATTTAAAAAATAAAATAGAATAAAGGACTATAAAGTCCCTTTCTTTGCTAAATTTATAAGCCAAGACCCCTATACCAATGTAGACCTTTATCTGTTGGTAACTTACCATGTTGTCCAGGATGCTAAGAGTCTAAGTGATTTCATCCCACATTCAGAATATATCTGAGGTCACACAATTAATAAGTGCTTAGAGCAGTGATGGCAAACCTTTTAGAGACTGAGTACCCAAAATGTAACCCTCATGATGAATGTGAACCACCCCTCCCTTACTCCAGACATGGGAGGGAAGAAGTGCTCCCATTGGCTGATGGACAGGCAGGTAGGTCATGTGAGAAATGTCTTCAGGCATGGTGGAAAGGGGGAGAGGAACAGCACCCTCTAGCACCCGTACCCTAGGTTTGCCAACATGGGCCTAAGGCTTAAATAGGGCAGCTAGGAAGTACCACAGTACATAGAGTCCCAGGCCTAAAGTCAGGAAGATCTGAGTTCAAATACAGCTTCAGACACTAGCTGTGTGAACCTGGGCAAAACACTTAAATCCTTTTTGCCTCAGTTTCTCATCTGCAAAATGGGGGCACACTGGAGAAAGAAAAAGCAAACCTCTCCAGTATCTTTGCCAAGAAAACCTTCAGATAATGTCCATGGGGGTCACATAGAGTTGGACATGACTGAACAACCCCAAAAGCTTGAAGCCAGGCTTCCTGAATCCAAAGTTCTTTAAGTTAAAAAAGAGTTACAGTTAGTTCACAAATCTCCACCACATACGAAGATATGCAGATGCCCAGGCTCTTGCTGCTCTGCTAAGTTTCAGGAAAGGTTTTATAATCCCAAACTAGGTTGGTTCAAGTTCCCTCCTGATCCCCTAGAGTCACTGCCCCCAAAATAAATTGGTTACTGGGCTAGCAGGTGGGCAAAATAACCCTTCTTGAAGTAGGAAGCAACTATGACCAGCTGCAGACTGCCCACATGTATGTAATATGAAGACATCACCACCTACTTACTGGGATGTGGTGAGGATCAGGAATGAGAAATGTTTTACACTCCACTCCAAAAGAGAGAATAGAGCTGGGTACATGATAGGTTTTAGAGTTGGAAGGGAAATCCAACCAACCCTCTTATTTTACAAAGGAGAAAACTGAAGATCAGAAAAGAGGAGATATTGGCTAATGCACCCAGTAGTAATCAATAGCAGGGGCAATAATAGAACCCAGGACCTGGATCCAAGGTAGGACTTTCCCCACTGTTTCCCAGGAGAGAAAGTGATATTATATTCAAAATGAGTAAGTAAGAGCTGAGTTTGAATCCTGCCTCAGATGCCTATTAGCCATGTAACTCTGAGCAAAATAATTGATTTCCTGGGTCTTAATTTTCTCATCTATAAAATGAAGGAGTTGATTGGATTCAATGGTCTTTAAGATTTCTCCTATCTCTAAACCTATTTCATATATGTTCAAATATAATGTAATATAAAATAAATATATCATATATATACACACACACAATCTTACCTTCTGTCAGAATTAATACTAAGTATCTATTCTAAGGCAGAAGAGCAATAAAGGCAAGGTAATTGGGGTAACTGGCTTGCCTAGGATCACATAGCTAGGAAGTATCTGAGGAAAGATTTGAACCTAGGTCCTCCCAACTCTAGCCCTGGCTTTCTATCCACTAGGTCATCTAGTTTCTCCTCCTTTTGTATTTCTGTTGTTTGGTCATTTTAAGTCATGTCTCACTCTTTGGGATTTTCTTGGCAAAGATCCTAAAGTGGTTGGCCGAGGGGCAGAGTCAAGATGGTGGCTTAGAGGCAACAAAAGTTCAGACCTCTGAAGAACCCTTCCTTACTGATTACAAATTAAATATTCCTAGGGGACTGAAAATCAAACCTAACAACAAGACAGAGCCAAGGAACCCTCCTGCTGGACTCAACTTAAAAGGTACTCCCCCCAAAAGCCTGAATTTGAGAACACTCAGGTTTAAGGGGAAGGAAGAAGGAAGGTCCCAGGACCCCTCCCCCACCTAAAGCACTGAGCCTCCAGTGGTAGCTGGAACCTCTGGGTAGACAAGGGTGCTGGTATGGAGGGAGTACCTTGTAGGCAATGTTGTGCCAGGCTCAGAGCACCAAACACAGGTGGTAGGGAAGCAGTTGGAGAAGAAGCCCAGAGCAGGCAGCCTAGTTACAGCAGCAGAAACATTCCATATTGTACTCCCCCCTTCCTGAGGTTTTGGCCTCAGGGTACACCCAGCTCTATAAGTTCAAACCAGGTGGAATTAATCTCATCAAAGCCTTCAGAGGGCAGAGAAGCTCAAGCTCCAACATCCCTCCCCCACAGACTCCACTGAGAGATTTGCTGACTAAGCTCCAAGGGGGAAGGCTGACAGAAAAGCCCCAAACCACAGATCCAAAACATAATGAGAGGAGCAAGAGTGAAGGCAACAACAGGGGGAAAAGAAGGGGTAAATATGAGCAAACAACAGAAAAAGAAAAAGGAAATTACAATCAACAGCTTCTATCCAGGCAATGAACAAAGAGCAAATGTAACAAAGAAGGATTAAGAAACATCAAGCAAAAACATAGAAACTCCAGCAAATTAGACACAGGCTTTGGAAGAACTCAAAGTACAATTCAAAACACAATTAAGAGAGGCTGAAGACAACTGGGAAAATAACTTAAAAAGCAAGATAAGTCATCTGGAAATAGAGGCACTTGAACTAAAACAAGAAAATAGTGTCTTGAAAGCCAAAATTAATCAGCTTGAAAATGACACAAAGGAGATGAGAGATCAGTAGGAGAAGAATGACCAAAAAGTCAGGGAAGAAATCCAGTCTTTAAAAACCAGAATACAACAATTAGAAGCAAGCAACTTCACAAGGCAGCAAGAAACTATAAAACAAAATCAAAAGAATGAAAAAATTGAGGAAAACATGAAGTACCTCATTCACAAAACAGAAGATTTAGAAAATCGTTCCAAGAGAGACAACTTAAGAATCATTGATCTACCAGAAGACCATGACAAAAGAAAAAGCCTGTACATCATCCTACAGGAAATTATCCAACAAAACTGCCCCTATATTCTCGAACAAGAGGGAAAAGTGGAAATTGAAAGAATCCACAGATCACCTCCTGTACTTAATCCCCAGCCAAATTCAAGAACTATCAGACCAAGGAAAAAATATTATAAGTTGCTAAAAAGTCATTCTGATACCAAGGAATTATAGTGAGGAAAACACAGGATCTGGCTGCAATTACACTGAAGGACCAAAAGGCATGGAATATGATATTCTGGAAATCGAGGGAAGTAGGTCTACAACCAAGAATCAACTACCCAGCAAAACTGACTCTATTCTTACAAGGGAAAGTATGGTCATTTGATAAAATAGAAGAATTCTAAGCATTTGTAAAGAAAAGACCAGACCTGAACAGAAAATTTGATGCCCAGACACGGAACTCAAGAGAATCATCAAAAGGTAATTAAGAAAGGGGGGGAAATGAAAAACAAAACAAACAAATAAAAAAACCCAAACATTTTTAAGAGACCCAATAAGTTAAAATGATATGGACCCATATAAGAAAAGAGGACATTTGTAACTCTAAAAATTGTTATTATTGGGGGCAACTGGGTACCTCAGGGGATTGAGAGCATGGCCTAGAGACAAGAGGTCCTAGGTTCAAATTTGACCTCTGACACTTCCCAGCTGTGTGACCATAGGCAAGTCACTTAACCCCCATTGCCTAGCCCTTACCACTCTTCTGCCTTGGAACCAATATACAGTATTGATTCCAAAACAGAAAGTAAGGGTTTATTTAAAAAAATTATTATCAACTTAGAGGGAACAGTGACAAACTGTATAGGATGAAATATATGTCACAAAGAAGCACATGGCAGGAGGAGAACATCAATAGACTGGAAGGGTAAAGAGGTTGGAGATAAAAAGTACTCAATTCTTACATTCATTGAAATTGACTCAAAGAGGGAAGAACAATCAATTACATTGGGGCCAAGAATTGATTTGCGCCCTATAGGGAAGTAGAAGAGTAACAAATGAACTGGTGGTGAGGGAAGCAATACAAGGGAGGGAGAAGGTGGGGTGATAGTTTAAAAAGACCATAAAGAAAATAAGAGGGGAATAAGAAGGAAGGGGGTAAAAAGGGAAGTAAAATAAGGATGGGAATTAGGGGGACTGATTAAAAACAAAACATTGGTGTAGAAGGAAATAGTGAAAGAAGAAAAGGCAGGACTAGGAGTGGAAATCAAAATGCTGGGAAACACACAGTTAGTAATCATAACTCTAAATGTGAATGGAATGAACTCACCCATAAAACACAAGTGAATAATAGCAGAATGGATTAGAAACTAAAACCCTACCATATGCTGTCTACAAGAACCACACAAGAGAAAGGTAGACACGTATAGGGTAAAAGTAAGAGGATAAAGCCAAATCTATTGGGCATCAACTGATAAAAAGATGGCAAGAGTCACAATCATGATATTTGACAAAGCCAAAGTAAAAATAGATCTAATCAAAAGACATGGGAAAGGTAATTACATCCTGATAAAAGGCTGTAGAGACAATGAGGAAATATCAGTACTCAACATGTATGCACCAAATGGCATAGCATCCAAATTTCTAAAGGAGAAACTAGTGGAGATCAAGTATGAAATAGACAGAAAAACTATACTAGTGGGAGACCTGAACCTTCCCCTACCAGAACTAGATAAATCAAACCAAAAAATAAATAAGAAAGAGGTAAGAGAAGTGAATGAAATCTTAGAAAAATTAGAGTTAGTAGACGTGTGGAGAAAAATAAATAGGGACAAAAGGAATATACATTTTTTTCAGCAGCACATGGTACATTCACAAAGATTGACCATGTACTACGGCATAAAAACATTGCAAATAAGTGCAAAAGAGCAAAAATAATAAATGCAACCTTCTCAGACCACAATGCAATAAAAAATGACAATTAGCAAGGGTACATGGAGAGGCAAATCAAAAATTAATTGGAAATTAAACAATATAATTCTCCAAAATTGGTTAAAGAACAAATTATAGAAATAATAATTTCATTGAAGAAAATGACAATGATTAGACATACTTTCAAAATCTATGGGATGCAGCCAAAGCAGTACTCAGGGGGAAATTTATATCCTTGAGTTTATATATTAACAAATTAGGGAAGGCAGAGGTCAATAAATTGGGCATGCAAATTAAAAAACCAGAAAGTGAACAAGTTAAAAATTCTCAGATGAAGACTAAATTAGAGATCCTAAAAATCAAAGGAGAAATTAATAAAATTGAAAGTCAAAGAACTATTGATTTAATAAATAAGACTAGAAGCTGGTACTTTGAGAAAACAAATAAAATAGACAAAGTACTAGTCAATCTAATTTTAAAAAGGAAAGAAGAAAACCAAATTGGCAGTATCCAAAATGAAAAGGGAGACCTCACCTCTAATGAAGAGGAAATTAAGGCCATCATTAAAAATTATTATGCCCAATTATATGGCAATAAATATGGCAATATAGATGAAATGGATGAATATTTACAAAAATATAAATTGCCTAGACTAACAGAGGAAGAAATAGATTACCTAAACAACCCTATATCAGAAAAAGAAATTGAACAAACCATCAAAGAACTCCCTATGAAAAAATCCCCAGGACCAGATGGATTCACAAATGAATTCTATCAAACATTCAAAGAACAACTAATCCCAATATTATACAAACTATTTGACAGAATAAGCAAAGAAGGAATTCTACCAAATTCCTTTTACGGCACAAATATGGTACTGATTCCAAAGCCAGGCAGGTCAAAAACAGAGAAAGAAAACTACAGACCAATCTCCTTAATGAATATATAGATGCAAAAATCTTAAATAGGATACTAGCAAAAAGACTCCAGCAAGTGATCACGAGGGTTATTCACTATGACCAGGTAGGATTTATACCAGGAATGCAAGAATGGTTCAATATTAGGAAAACCATCCACATAATTGACTGCATTAACAAGCAAACCAACAAAAATCACATGATTATCTCAATAGACACAGAAAAAGCCTTTGACAAAATGAAGCCATTCCTATTGAAAATACTAGAAATCATAGGAATAATAGGGCCTTTCCTAAAAATAATAAACAGTATATATCTAAAACCATCAGCAAACATCATCTGCAATGGGGATAAACTAGAAGCCATCCCAATAAGATCAGGAATGAAACAAGGATGCCCATTATCACCCCTATTATTTAACATTTTACTAGAAACACTAGCAGTATCAATTAGAGAAGAAAAAGAAATTGAAGGTATTAAAATAGGCAATGAGGAGACCAAGCTATCACTCCTTGCAGATGATATGATGGTCTACTTAAAGAATCCTAGAGAATCAACTAAAAAGCTATTCTAAATAATCAACAACTTTAGCAAAGTTGCAGGATACAAACTAAACCCACATAAGTCATCAGCATTTCCATATATCGCCAACACATCTCAGCAACAAGAATTAGAAAGAGAAATTCCATTTAAAATCTATATTTTATACATATGTATATATACAATATACAATATAAAATACTTAGGAATCTATCTGCCGAGACAAACACAGGAACTATATGAACTCAACTATAAAACACTCTCCACACAATTAAAACTAGATCTAAACAATTGGAAAAACATCAATTGCTCATGGGTAGGATGAGCTAACATAATAAAAATGACAATTTTACCCAAATTAATTTACTTATTTAGTGCCATACCCATTGAACTACCTAAAAACTTTTTTTACTAAATTAGAAAAAAAAACCAACAATACAAAGTTCATTTGGAAGAACAAAAGATCAAGGATA
Source organism: Monodelphis domestica (assembly GCF_027887165.1). Classification (NCBI taxonomy): domain Eukaryota; kingdom Metazoa; phylum Chordata; class Mammalia; order Didelphimorphia; family Didelphidae; genus Monodelphis; species Monodelphis domestica. Next base: position 95,304,627 of record NC_077230.1, on the reverse strand, counting down.
TCCAGGGAAATCATGAAAAAAAAAATGTGAAGGAAGGTGGCCTTGCAATCCCGGATCTCAAACTATACTATAAGGCAGTGGTCATCAAAACAATTTGGTACTGACTAAGAGACAGAAAGGAGGATCAATGGAATAGACTTGGGGTAAGTGACCTCAGCAAGACAATCTATGATAAGCCCAAAGATCCCAGCTTCTGGGACCAAAATCCACTCTTTGATAAAAACTGGTGGGAAAATTGGAAGACAGTATGGGAGAGATTAGGTTTAGATCAACATCTCACACCCTACACCAAGATAAACTCTGAATGGGTGAATGACTTGAATATAAAGAAGGAAACTATAAGCAAATTAGGTGAACACAGAATAGTATACATGTAAGATCTTTGGGAAAGGAGAGATTTTAAAACCAAGCAAGAGCTAGAAAAAAATCACAAAATGTAAATAAAATTTTTTATTTATTTAAATAAATTTATTTTAATTTATAATAATAATTATTATTATTAAAAAGTTTTTGTACCAACAAAACCAATGCAACCAAAATTAGAAGGGAAGCAACAAATTGGGAAACCATTTTCATAACAAAAACCTCTGACAAAGGTCTAATTACTCAAATTTATAAAGAGCTAAATCAATTATACAAAAAAATCAAACCATTCTCCAATTGATAAATGGGCAAGGGACATGAATAGGAGAATTTCAGTTAAGGAAATCAAAACTATTAATAAGCACATGAAAAATCTCTTATAATTTGAGAGATGCAAATCAAAACAACTCTGAGGTATCATCTCACACCTAACAGGCTGGCTAATATGACAGCATTGGAAAGTAATGAATGCTGGAGGGGATGTGGCAAAGTTGGGACATTAATGCATTGCTGGTGGAGTTGCGAATTGATCCAACCATTCTGGAGGGCAATTTGGAACTATGCCCAACGGGTGATAAAAGACTATCTGCCCTTTGATCCAGCCATAACACTGCTGGGTTTGTACCCCAAAGAGTTAATAAGGAGAAAGACTTGTACAAGAATATTCATTCATTCAAGAATATTTGCTCTTTGTGGTGGCAAAAAATTGGAAAATGAGGGGATCCCCCTCAATTGGAGAACGGATGAACAAATTGTGGTATCTGTTGATGATAGAATACTATTGTGCTGAAAGGAATAATAAACTGGAGGAATTACATGTGAACTGGAATGACCTCCAGGAACTGATGCAGAACGAAAGGAGCAGAACCAGGTAGACATTGTACACAGAGACTGATACACTGTGATACAATCAAATGTAATGAACTTTTCCATTAGTGGCAGTGCAGTGGTCCTGAACAATTTGGAGGCATCTATGAGAAAAAATACTATCAGAGTATTTTTCAGAGGAAAAACTGGGGGAGTAGAAACATAAAAGAAAAATAACTGTTTGAATCCATTGGTCAAGGGGATATAGCTGGAGATATAGACACTAAATGAACATCCTAGTGCAAACATCAACATGGAAATAGGTTTTGATCAAGGACACTTGTAATACCCAGTGGAACTATGGTCAGCTATGGGAAGGGTGGGGGAAGGGGAGGGAGGAATATGATTCTTGTAACCAAGGGATAATGTTCTAAATTGACTAAAGTAATTAATTAATCAAAAAATTAAAAATTAAAAAAATAAAGTGGTTTGCCATTTCCTTTTCTCACTCATTTTATAGAAGAGAAAACTGAGGCAAACAGGGTTAAGTGACTTGTCCAAGGTCACATTTATAGTAAATATCTGAGGTGAGATTTGAACTTAGAAAAATAAGTCTTCCTGTTGCCAGGAAATTGTGCCCTAGTTGTGCCCCACTCCCTTTTTATACTAAGATGGAGCTATATTCTTACAATGGTAGCTAAAGAAAGATTTGTGAATGTCCTCCCAGAGTTACCTCTGTCTAGGATGTCTGGTGCCTAAAATCTGTGACATCTCCAGGAGTATGCTTGAACTAGCTTGCCAGTTCTCAAGAATCTATTGTTAAATTTTCAATGTGAGCATTTACACCTTGAAAATCAGCAAATACTAATTATCATGAGTATATAAATTATACGTGCACACACACACATTTCCCACAAGAGAGCTGGTTGTTAAACATTTACCAGAATATCTCTGCATATCTCCCATAGGGGACAGAGAGGGCGGGAGGAATGACAAGATGTTGAGTCCTATCCTGAATAAAGCATGGAAGTCCTATTGAGGAATGATGGGAGATAAGATTAATAAGGTAGTTTGGAACCAAATGGTAGAAGGCTTCAAATTCCAAGATAAGGATGTTGGGCTTTTAGGGAAACCATGGAATACAATTACATATGAGCATGACATTAAATCAGCAATTGTGCCTAGTAAGACACTGTGGGGAACATGAAAAAGGATGAATCAAAGACCAGCCATATCCCAGTTACCTCTCTGGGTCTGTTTTATCATCTATCAAGGGTTAGACTAGACAAGATGTTCTTAGCTTGGCATCCATGAATAGTTGTCAGGGAGTTCATGAACTTAAATAGCTGAGCTAGTAGTACATGCTTGTCATCCCCTGCTGCTAGGGAGACTGAGGGTGGTTGATTGCTTGAGCTCAAAAGTTCTGAACTGCAGAAAAGCTAAAGTTGATCCAGACAGAACAACTAAGAAAATTTTAGTAAACTATGTTTGTTATATATATATGCCTAGCAGCAGGATTGTTGCATCAAAGAGTAATGGATAGTCTTATAACTATTGTTGCATAACTGCAACAGATTGATCAGGACAGGTGGCTCAGACTAAGCCTGGCACCAGTGTAGTGAGCCCCAGGGAGTGGCGAGGGTAGGGTTGGGAACACTAGGTTACTTAAGGAAGGGCAAACTCTCCCAGGTTGGAAATAAGGCAAGTACAAACTTTTGTGATGATCGGTTGTGGATGAGATCCACCCATGACTAGACATATACTACCAGCCTAGGTGAGATGGGAAGATTTAATCTCAAAAAAATAAAAAACCCTCAAAAGATTATATAGTATAGAGGGGAGTCCAAGACATAAATAAATGAAAAGGTAAATAATATTCACAGATTTAAATATTCAAAATAAGATTTCATGAGATAGTTACATAGTAGCCATCGGGTCATCGACCCCTGGTGAACCAGGGCTTTTTTCACCCAGCATGTGAAGACTGTTTTGGCTGAACAGACGGAAAAAACCAATAAGAAGGTTCAACGGCTGAGATGGCGATGCAGCAAAGCACTGTGGAGTGCTTAGGGCGTGTTCGAGCACAAAAGACAACATGGCCATCCAATGCAGCTGAGGAAGTCTCCAGGTGTAACGACTTTTTGTGCCACTGGACCCAGGCTTCCAACGCCGAGAGAGTGGGACTGTCTCTGTGCAGCGACTTTTCCACTTAAATCTCCTTCACGCACAAGTGTCTTTGTGCACACATGCACAAGGACAATCGTCATTCTTGGCTTCCGAGAGACTACTACCATACTATGCAAATATTAAATATATAAAAGGTCAAAGAAATTGTTATGTAGGAAGTAGAATTTAAGCTAAGACTTAAAGGATGGATAGGATTTGTCTTGACAGAGAGGTGCTAAATCCTGGGAACAGTAGTAGATCTCAGAGAATCTGCATTCAAGTCCCTGTCTGAGCTGCAATTTTCCTCAACCTTAAAATGAGGGGAGAGAGGAGAGTTTTAGACTAAGTTATCTCTAAGAATTTTCCTAGCTTTAACTCGATGGGCTTAAGAATATTTCAAAAAGAGAGGAATAGGAATAGAGCAAGAGTGACCTCAACAAACACACTTGAGCAGGAAAGTTCATTTCTAGCTATAGTCTTGAAACTAACTTTGACTGCAGCAGGAACTTTGGGAAAGTAGAAAGTGAAAGATACAGTTGGAGAGGTAAGTTGAGGCCCTATCATGGAAAGGATTTAATTCTAGGCTGAGTAATTAAGTTTTTATCTCATAATCAATGGGGAGTTTTGAAGATTTTAGAGTAGAGAAATGATGGTTTTTTTTTAAAAGCATTATATTTTAAATGAAAAGACATTGAAAAGACATGGTCTTTGCTACTTACTATATATATGATCTAGGAAAACTCCTTTATCCCTCTGGGTCTCAGTTTTATTATCTGTCAAGAGCTGGACTAGAGAAGATGTTCTTAGCCTGACAAACATGGAGAGCATTCAGGAATTCATCAACTTGAATAGGAAAAAAAACTACCTATTCATTTTCACTAGCATCTATCTAAAAATTAAGCATTTCCTTCCATTATTTTAAAACAATATTCTGAGGAGGTGTTCAATGGTTTCATCTAACTGTCAAAAAGCTTCAGGACCCCAAAATGATTAAGAACTAGTGTAGATGACATCTAATATTCTTTCTGTTTCTAAATCTTAAGCATTCTTTTAAAAAAAATCCTTACCTTCCATCTTAGATTCAATACTGTGTATTGTCCAGGGTCACATAGCTAGGAAGTGTTTGAGGCCAGATTTGAACCTAGGACCTCTGCTCTAGGCCTGGCTCTCAATCCACTGAGCCACTCAGCTGTCTCCATTTCTAGGCATTCTACAATCAAAACACAAGAAGATTTATCTGACCATGAAGTGAGGGATGAATTATAGACTGTTATAGATGATCTTTTAGATCTCCAAATTTTCTTTGCTCCAAAGGAGAATTCACTAAAGCAGAAACATCTCCATTAGATAACATATACGATATTCTGTCCTAGTGTCCCCCTACCTTTTTGTTTTGAGGAAGGCATCATGTTTCATTATTCCTCCTCTGAGATCTTCATAGGTTTTCTCAGATTGATTACTCAGATATCAACTTTTATTTATGTCATCATCATGATATTTTTTTCCTTCTTTTCCTGCTTATTTTTCTTCTATAACCATTCAGGTAAGTCTTCTCAAAATTTCTCTAGATTCTTACTGTATAAGATTATCCCATTTATTTATATACCATAGTTGTGGTTTGTTTTTTCTTCAGCCATTCCCCCATTGGTAGGTACCCTAACACTGCTACTAAGAAAATTTTGGCAAATTGAAGGTTTGTTTAGAACTAAGATTTATGCCTAATAGCAGGACTGTTTCATCAAAGAGTATGGATAGTCTTGTAACTATTGTTCCATAATTCCAAATTTAAATCCAGGATAGGTATGCCACTTTGCAGCTCTACCAACAATGAATCAGTATGCCTGTCTTTCCACAGTCCCTCCAATGCTGAATGCTCCCTGGTTTGAGTTTATTTTTTCTTTTATCTTTGCCAATTTGCATGAGTTAAGGTGAAATCTGAGTTGTTTTGACTTTCTCTTACTATTAGTGACCTGGAACATTCTTTCATGAAGTCATTTATAGTGTTCAAACCTTTTGAAAACTGGTTATATCTTTTGGCCATTTAATATATTGATGACCTTTGAGTTTCAAGGGAGGGGTGGGGCCACAAGACTGATTCCAGAGGATTAAAGGTTGTGATGAAGTAATGGTAGCAGGTGTGTACCTATGAATTGTTCAATAATTTTATCAAAGAAAGGAGACGAAGAAATGAGAAAAGGGGGAGGAGGAAAGGGAAAAAAGGCCAAAGGAAGGTGTTTTTCTAAGATATGGTCAACCTTCAATCTCCTTTTTACCTTGTTTACTTCCTTCTCTGAATTTTTCCCTCTTGGATCCTGAGCATTTGGGAACTCAGCCCAACCAGTTGTTTTCCCAGGTTGGGCCAATCCCAGAAAACTCAGTAAGACCTAGGTAGATCTGCTAGGCAGGGAGTCATTAATGGTGGATTTGTGTACCCTGAGACATGAAATGAACACCATGTACAGGATATAAAAAGCAAAGATATGAAGAGGAACATGTTTTAATCAAAAGCTTATATGCTCTAGGAAATAAGGCTGCAACCCTGGGACCTCGGACCTTTCCCACAGTAGATCACCTATGACAAACAAGGTTTTTGTGTGTTTTTATGACTCAAGTAAATTTCAGAAAACTCTCTGAGCTCGCCTGGAATTTTAAAAGTCTAATGAGAATGTCAGGTAGTCTAGAACACCGAAGGTCTTTGGGGGTGTCTGAAGGCCCCAGACCACCTGATCTGCACTGAACTGCGTTATTTCTCCTTAGAGGAGCAACTTTCTTCCTGTTGGCTCAAGTTCTCCATTTCTCCCACATAGGCTCAAAGTCAAGGTACTCTCTGCTCCAAATAGCTGATTCAAAAATGTTAAAGTGTGCAGCTGGGCTCATAGAAAACATATTCAAGTCACAAATGGTACTATTACGTTTGCATTAACATTGACTTCATGGAACCCAGGTTAAGAAACACCCCTACCCCTGACTAAAACCAAAAAACCTCATATGGTTGGATCTCCTACCAGGGTATGAACTTTCTGGGTGAGGACATTTCTTTCAAAATGCCAACAACTCCTTGAGAACTGGATAAAAGTAGATACCATCCAATCAGAGCAGCTAGGTGGCTCAGTGAATAGAGTGTCATACATGGAGACAGGAGATCCTAGGTTCAAATCTGGCCTCAGCCACTTCCCAGCTATGTGACCCTGGGCAAGTCACTTGACCCCCATTGCCTAGCCCTTACCACTCTTCTGCCTTGGAGCCAATACACAGTATTGACTCCAAGACGGAAGGTAAGGGTTTAAAAAAAAAAAAGAAATTAGGAAATCTCTAATAAATGGCCAAAAGCCTGAAAGAGAAAAGAAAATGTACCTCTTTTCATTGGCAAGATTGGGGACTATGGATATTGAATGTTGTGCATACTATCAGACTCAACTGTGATATGTTGATTTGTTTTTTTTCTTTTTTTAATCATTTGGATATGTATATGATATAAAAATAGAAGCTAACATTTTTAAATGTCAGCAAATTTTATAAATAAATTAATACAATAATAGAGGCAGCTAGGGATCAGAGAAGATGAATCTCTGGACTTGACATCAGGAAGACTTAAATCCAAATCTGGCCTCAGACATTTGCTAGCAATATGACCCTGGACAAGTCAATTAACCTCTTTTATCTGTCTCAATTTCCTTGTATATAAAATGGCAGACAATAATAGCACCTACTTCTAAGGTTTGTTTTGAGAATCAAATGAAATAATATTTAAAGTGTTTAGCACAATGCCTGGTAGATGCTTAATAAATGCTTGTTAAAATTTTTTTGACTAAAAATAATAATAAATTCCCAGTCCCTGATAAGCAATAACATTGTTTAGTTGAAATCTGCTTACATTGATTCAATCCAAACGGATATTTATTAGGTACTTGCTAGACACTATATCAGACCCTTGGGATACAAAGGCAAAAGTAAAAAGTGTCTCCTCCCCTCAAGGAGTTTACATTCTATCCAATGGAAAGTAACAAAAAGCAACCACCTTCCTAATTTATCATCAGTCACTTTCCATTGTTTTTTCATTCTTTTGTTTGTTTGTTACATTAAAGTTCCCAGGTATCTCCCTAACTCCTCTCTGCACACTCTAGAGAAGGATCATTTGACAAAAAAAGTCATAAAACACACACACACACACACACACACACACACACACACACACATCCCTTCCACATCGCAACTTTCCCCATCGTGGTTTTGAAATATTGAAGGTTGGATAAGAAATTAGATGGGGATTTTGGGGGAAGTTTTGCAGAAGCTGCAAATGACAGGCAAAGGCCAGCAGATGACACCAAAAATGTTTAGAAACTTAGGAATACATAAAATATATGAATAGTATCGTATAATGTCAACATATTTTATCTAATAACATAAATATACACAATTTTAAAAGAAGTTAAAATAAATAAAAAGTTAAAGTTTATGAAAAGAATGTGAAAGCCAGCAGATGACACACAAAAGTTAGAAATGTAGAGATATCTTAACATTGACTGACCTGCATATAGCCTATGACCTGATACGTAATTCAAGTTTTACAATAAGGTACTATAAACACCCCGTAAAAGAAAAAGAAAAAATTCAGACTTCTTTTCTGGTATGAAGGGAGGGCCAAAAATTGTACATGGATTTTCCAGATGGCAGGGATGCCACCCCAAACTCTGGCTATGGAAGGGATACCCATGAATATATACTTGTTTCTATTTATCAGTTTTTTCTCTGGATGTGGAAATACACAAGTTTTCCTTCAATGAATATTTCTGTTGCTGTATATAATGTTCTCTTAGTTCTGCTCATTTCACTCTTCATAAATCATGTAGGTCTTTCCATTTTTAAAAATCCTAGCCTGCTCATTATTTCTTTTGGCACACTCATATTGCATCACCATCGTAGAATAATGAGTCTTTAAAAAATTTTTTGTTTCTTACATTAAAGTTCCCAAGTACTGCCTTCCCTCCCTCCCTTCCCTACACTAGAGAAAGTATTATTTGACATATATTATAATATATATATATATGTATGTGTGCATATATACATATATAAACCATGTGTTGCTTGTTTCTATTGATCAATTCTTTCGCTGGATTTTCCCCCACACAAGTTATTCTTCAAAGAATATTTTTGTTGCTGTATGTAAGGTTCTCTTGGTTCTCTTCATAATTTCATGTAGGTTTTTCCATGTTTTTTAAAACTTAACCTACTCATCATTTCTCATGGCACAGTAGTATTCCATCACCATCATGGGATAATGTACCTTCTGTGAAAAACTCACCCAAATTCAAATGAGCTTGTCCTCAAAGTAGGTTCAAAACCAGACTTTCACCAGCACTAGCTTCAAAGATTTGTAAGCCCAGTAAGCTTTCCAAAACTTGCATTACATTGGCATAGCTTTTGATATTCCAGGATCACATCCATGGCACCAGGTAACATTAAAGTAATACTTTTGTCATTTCAGATTCATTTCTCTATAAATTAGTGAACAGTATCTACAAAAATTGATCAGACACTTTCGGTGTGCCAAGGACTGTGCCACTGTTCAAAAACATTCCATGGCTTTCCATTTCCTACCAGTTGCTTTAAAGTCCAGACTCTAGCCACGTTTTAAAGCCTTCCACAAGGGGTACTCATTTGATTGTTGTTTAGTTATTCCTGACATATTTAACTCATTGTAACTCCTATTTAGGGTTTTCTTGGCAGAGGTATTAGAGTGGTTTGCCTTTTCTTTCTTCAATTCATTTGACAGATGAGGAAACTGAGGCAAACACGGTTAAGTGACTTGCCCAGGGTCACATAGTAAGTGTCTGAGGACAGATTTGAACTTAAGAAGATAAGTCTTCCTGACTCCAAACTGAATATTCTATCCTCTGTGCCACCTAGCTGCCCCATACCTATTTATCTAACCTTATTTCCCATTACTCTCCAACTCCTCACTTTCCTCCAAATATCCCATGCTAATTCTTTAGCAAATTCAACAAACACTTATTAGGCACCTACTGTGTGAAGAACACTGCATTTTGTGCTACAAAGGAAGGGTCAAGATTTGGATAAGAACTAATTCTTGATTTTATGGAGATCACAGTTTAAAATAGAATATGATGCTAATAATAATCAAACAAAATGATGGGTAAGTGCATGAGAGGGATACAAAGTATTCCTGAGGTTGGAAAGGTCATTATTGATTGGAAAAATGAGAGAAGGCTTCCTGGGGGTGGCACTTGATCTAAGGGATGAATAGAAAGTCAACATGAAGTGGAGAAAGGGAGAATGTAAGGCATACCAGGCAAAGGGAATAGCATTGGCAAAGTCAAAGAGGTAGGAAACTTTAGAGTATATGTGGGGGAAAGTGAATAATCCAGTTTGGTTTAATGGGGAACAATAAGAATTAGGACTAGAAAAATAGAATGGAGCTAGATTATGGAAAACTTTGAATGCCAGAAGAAGGAATTTGAGCATCACTTAGGTAATAAAGAACCAGACAAAAATTTAGGGCAGAATTGCATAATCAGATTCATGATGTCCTTGACCCTAATCTTTTGTTCATGCTACTCCCTTTCTTGAAATGCCTTTCTTGTTCCCTTCTGCCTCTCCAGATAGTACCTATCTTTTAAGGCCTAATCAGGCCACACCAACGAGACCTTTAACTCCTCCAGCTAACAGTAGTTTCCGTTAGAGGCAGCGAGGTGGCATAGTGTATAGTCCAATTATTTAGCACTTAATGCTCTTCTGTCTTGGAACCGATATTCAGTATTGATTCTAAGACAGAAGGTAACAACAACAACAAAAAAAAAACCACCCCCCTCCCCAGTGATTTCCATCTTCTCTGAATCTAATGCTTTAAACATCTCTTAAATATTTACTCTGTACAAAGTATTGTGTACATTATGGCTTTGTGGATAGAATACTCAACTTGAGTCAGGAAGGCTTGGGTTTGAATTCTATCTCAAATGAATAAAAGTTGTGACCTTGGGCAAGTCACTTAATTCTCAACTTCAGATTCTCTTTCTGTAAAATGAAGACCATAAAAGTGCTTACCTGACCGTATTATTGTGAGATAAAATGAGAAATTGTAAGCAAACAATGTTGTAAGTGTTAAAGGCAATCTAAATATGAGTTAGCATTATTACCTTTCTTTGGCGACTTAATCATGGACTACTTTGAATTATTACTTAATCATGTCCTGTGAGTGTATTTGTTTCTCTGCTTCCAGAGTTCTTGTAATATGTTCTATGTTTCTTATTATATCCACCTTTCCTGAGCAATATTCTGCATATAGTAGATGCTTACTTACTTGAAGGAGGTAGAGCTGGAAGAGAGATAGAATGAGGAGGAGGAAGGAGAGGGGCATGTGAGCAGATCTTCTCTTATCACCACTTCTGCCTGCTGCCAACCATGGAAGCAAGGTGGTCTCTAAAGCTGTCTATGTAAGTAAGAGATGAGCAGACAATGAACGCAGATTTTTGAACTGAGCAACATATCCGGGGCGTCCCAAAAGTTTTATTGTAGTTTCATTTAAACTTTAATAGCTTAAGACTTTCAGGATGCCCTTTATCTATTTCCAATGGTATGGCCATCCAATTACTGCCCTGCCATATGTGTGCTCTAGACTGCCTTTTCTATGGAGAGAGCCAGCAGTAAATCCCTGCTGGTTCAGATTGTCTCTGGGAATTCTAGTTAGAGACAAGCAAGCCCTTAATAAGTTTTTGTGATGAGTGAGGCCAGTCTCACCCATTGTTTATGAAACCCAGAGAACTGAGTTGAGAGTATAGCATGGAATAGGAGAAAGAGTACTAGATTTGAAATCAGAGAACTTAAGTTTGAATTCTGCCTCGGATATGAATTATCTCTCAGACTTCAGGGCAAATTATTTCTCCTTCCCGGGCCTCAGTTTCTTTTTCTGTAAAATCAGAAGGTTGCAGTGAATGACCTGCATTACCTTCTCCAGCTTTAAATAACTGATGATGTATCTCAAAAAGAGATTCAATAGAAGAATCATGGTTTCCAAGGGCAGGGTCTGCTTCGTTTTCATCTTTGTAGCCTTAGAGCCTAGCATGTAGTCTGAGCTGAACTTGGGTTCCAACAAAGCACAAGCTCTAGAAGGTTCTACCATGTAGTTAAAGCTACCAGTATGACAACAAGAGGACAAACCTAACTAAAGAGCCTAACTTACGGAGATGCTCATTGTCAGTCAATTGGTGGTACAGCTTTTGAGGATGACCCGTACGCATTGTAATGCTTCTAAAATGTTTGTAGAATTATCCATTTGTTGGTCAAATCCAGTAGCCAAATTTCCAAGAATGTGACTTTCTTTTTTTTTTTTAAACCCTTGCCTTCCATCTTGGAGTCAATACTGTGTATTGGCTCCAAGGCAGAAGAGTGGTAAGGGCTAGGCAATGGGGGTCAAGTGACTTGCCCAGGGTCACACAGCTGGGAGAATGTGACTTTCTTGTTGCTATCAATGAGTGATTTTTTCCCCCTTGGTACTATATGAAGATTTTACCAACTGCCTTAAGTATGTATTTATTGCACATTTGGTATTTCTCCATTGAGTTCTATCCTGCATATTCACCTAAACTAAATAGGACTAAAGAAATCAAAGCATAAATACTTACTACAAAGCCAAATCTTCACCGCCAGTGGAGGGGTTCCCTTTTTAATGAATTTATGAGCCCAAGGGAGCCAAAGAATCAGGGGGATTTAACATTGTGTCACTGAGAGCTGAAGATCAAGTAGCATTGTCTTGCTTTGTCAGTAGCTACTGGCACCTGACCCTGAATTTCCAACAAACATTTATCCATTCAGCAAACATTTAACTACTCTGTTAGACACTGAAGAAAGTATGACTGTGATAAGAAGTTGAGATAAATTTGGTCCTTATCCTCATGGAATTTACCATGTTGATTATCTAAGTAAAAATTTTCTTTTCAAATTCCATCTCCTGAAAAACACCATCAGTCACCAAAGCAAAGTATTATGGGTCCTGAACTAATACTGTAGCCAATGGAATAGGGTTGAATGCCTCCAGGACTAAAGTGTGAGTCTATATTTACCTAAGCAGACTATATTGGTGTGTTTACATCAAGAAAGGATCACTCACTTATTCCAGAAATGCAGACGTCTCTCGAATATATTCCCTCCCCCTATAGCCTGACGCCAATGGTGTTTGCCCCTCCTGTAGGAGAGAGACTTGGTGTACTAAGTCATTCCATATGAGAACTAAAATTCCCTCGAGGATGCTCGGAATAGGTCATCGTTCTCGTTAATAGCTTTCCCCTCTACAGAGTCTCTCCAGATTCTGGGATCACTATTCCTCCCATTACCCCCTGCCCAAGGACAGAGTTGGAAGGGTGAACACATTCATGTGCCTATCAGTTGGAGCGAACACACTGTACACATTCTTGAGTTTAGGACTGGAATGTCAGCTGCAGTCCCAGTGCCAAAGGCGAAATTGTTCTTCTCCAAGACTCGGTTCATGAGAACGTCCAGCTAAGATCACGTTGAGGGGAGAAAAAGGTGGGAGGTATCTATCACCTTTTCTGGGAGTGAAAGACACTGTTCAGGAAATTGTCTTCCTCCTCTTCTCCTAAACAGTTATTTCTGGAACTTTTATGGTGGGCAGGGAGGTGATGGTTTAGCGGTTAGTGTGTGTAGGAGGGGTATGTGAGGGGAAAGAGGGCAATGAAAAGAGAAAGAGAAAGTCTGTTGGGTGAACCTTTTTTTAAATATTTTATTTAATTAATTAATATAAAATATTTTTCCATGGTTACATGATTCACGTTCTTTCCTTCCCCTCCTCCCACCCCACTCCTGTAGTGTTGGGTGAACCTTAACCAAGCACTAGTTCTAAAGTGAGAAATATAATAGGAATTTTCCACTTTTCTATATAATCTCTCTCTTTCTCATCTCTCTTCCTTTTCTTCTCCCCCCACCAAACTCCACTTCATTTCCCTTCTGTGGATATGTTAGTTGAAGCCTAGAATCCCCTCCTAAATCTTTCTGACAAGATTACACAGATTAAAAAAAAAAAGGAAATGCGATATTATATAAAGAGGAACTGATGAGCATGACCAGATAAGATCATTTTTTTTTTACCCTTACTTGACAGAAGGATAAGGGTTAAGTCACTTGATACCAAATTTGAACCCAGGTCCTCCTGACTCCCAGCCTGGCTTTCTATCCACTGTGCTACTTAGCCATCCCTTGATGAGATCAGTTTTAAAGATAGCTGGTATAAAAGAATGAGGAAGAAAAAAAACAGAGGCCAAAGCTGATCTGTATGTAGTAGAGAAGAACTGAATTTGAAATCAGTAGATATGAGTTCAAATCCTGACTTTGTTACTTAATATCTGTGTAACCTTGGCTAAGTAATTACTCACCCTTGTACCCTTTTTAGACTTCAACTCCAAACTGAAAGAATTGGACTAGATAACCTTTAAGGTCCTTTCTCAAAAATTATGATCCGGTGAACTGAATCACAACCAACTCATAACTTGCCTAGGGTCTAAAATTTTAATTTGTGCATTGGCTGGCTTTCTCTTTCATTTTCTTTCTTCTTTCTATATCCCAACCCTTGGGCATTTATTTGCTAGTTAGAACATACATTGGAGGATTTTTAGGGGGAGAGAAAGAAGGCAAAATGCAAATTATTCATTTTGTTATATGTTAGTGTAATTCTTGCTTTGTTTTTGTTGGTGTTGCCATAAGAACTGTAGATACAGGAAGCAACTCTTGTAGCTGAACAGACCTAGAATCCTCAAATGCCCAAGCTATCAAACCTGCTTCTTTGAAGGAGTGCGATATCCCAGCAAGGAAGAAGCTGAGGCAGCCATGTTGCAGAGGCTGAGGTTTGTCCTATAGCCCAACCTGTCTCCTTACACATCTGGGCGATGGTCCAGGCCAGCCCCTTACCCCTGAGCACTAAGCCTCAGACAGGTTGAAGTGCCCAAGGAGCAGTGGAGAGGGCAACGGTGACAGCATGGAACAGACAAGATGGGGCACCACGGAATACAGCAGGTGGAAGACTGGGCTGGTGACCCCCCCACAGCAAGTCCTTGAAACCTTTCTTTCAGGTCCCTCACTTGGCTCTCCTAAGTGCCTGGCCATGGAGACACCCTCCATTGTTTGTCCTCCCCCTAACATCCACTTCCTGTTTCCCCACTCTCCCGGAGAGTAATAAAAGGAAGAAACAGCCCAATGCAAGGATTCTCTTCTTATAAATGTGTATGAGTGGAGGTTACTGAGTCAGTAGATAAATTATCCCATCTCACCCTTGAAAGTAAATTATAAGGGCAAAGCAAGGTGACTCAGTGGATTGAGAGCCAGTCCTACAGATGGGAAGGCCTGGGTTCAAATCTGGCATCAGATACTTCCCAGCTGTATGACCCTGGGTAAGTCACTTAACCCCCATTGCTTATCCTTAACCACTCATCTGCCTTAGAACCAATAAGATGGAAGATAAGTGTTTTTTTTTTTTTAAACAGGCATTGAAAGAAAAAAATGTAAAACTAAAAATTAGGATCTCTGTTCACAAGTCAATGGATTTGGTCATGCCCTGATGGAGGGTTTAAAGATTCCAATAAAGATTCAGAAGATAATTTCCCCCTCATTGGAATGTAAGATGGAGGGGAGGCCCGACGGCCAATAAGACAAAGTAAGAATATGTGGATCCTCTAGACAAATAGGCAGAGTTAGAAAGATTCATCAAGAGACATGAGCCAAAGGAAAGAACAAAGGAGGTGTGGTCTAGGGAACTGGGTCCAGAGCTGACCAGGTGGTGAGAGGGCCTGCGGGACCTTCTGCAGACGCTACACACTACACAGTGCTAAGGGAGATTTCTATTTCCAAATACAAGCCCTGGGACGCATCACAAGTGAGGCTGTGTCAGCCGGGCTCCCAGATATTACCCATGAGCACTCTAGGCCAGGGACCTTTTACACCCGCCATTTCTCTAGGACAAGCTTAGTTGTCTACAAGGCCCAATCATTGCCTACCTCTCTGCAGGTGCTGCTGACAGCTGTCTAGCATGAGACGGACAGACACAGGCCCAGCAGCTTATGTCATAAGAAGGCAACATTCATCCAAACCCACAATAAGGATTCCCGGGCAGCTGCACAGACATCAAACAGTCACCAAATTAAGTATTGTGTTCCATTCTGGGCACCACATTTTAGGATATGCATTAACAAACTGGAGCCCATTCAGAATGAAAAGGCTAGGATGGGAGGAGATTTAAAATCATATCCTAAATGCATGTCATTTCAAGGCACTAGACATGGCCAGCATAGAGAAGACTACAATTGTGGGAGAGAGAATACCTTTTTTTTTTTTTAAACCCTTACCTTCCCTCTTGGAGTCAATACTGTGTATTGGCTCCAAGGCAGAAGAGTGTTAAGGGCTAAGCAATGGGGGTCAAGTGACTTGCTCAGGGTCACACAGCTAGGAAGTGTCTGAGGCCAGATTTGAACCTAGGACCTCCCGTCTCTAGGCCTGGTTCTCAATCCACTGAGCCACCCAGCTGCCCCGAGAGAAAATACCTTTGAGTATTTTAAAGGTTTCATGTAGACAATCAAATGAAAAAAATGCTTAGCCAAGGACTTGGCACATAGTGGGTGCTGAATAAATGCTTGTCCCTTGAAGAGACATTAAATTTGTCCTATTTGTTCTAAGGGATAGAACTAGAAGCAATGAGATGCTATAAGGAGGTGGGTTTAGGAAGAACTTCCTAATATTTAAAGCTTTCTAATAATGGAACGATCTACCCATCACTGGAAATTTTGAGTATATGCTAGATGGAACACAAGGAGAACAAATCAAGTGATTCTAGAAGAAATTAATTCAAGGGGGCAGCTGGGTGGCTCAGCAGATGGAGAGCCAAGCCTAGAGAGGGGAGGTCCTAGGTTCAAATCTGGCCTCAGACACTTCCCAGCTGTGTGACCCTGGGCAAGTCACTTGACCCCCATTGCCTAGCCCTTACCACTCTTCTGCCTTGCCAATACACAGTATTGACTTCAAGACAGAAGGAGAAAGAAAGAAAGAAAGAAAGAAAGAAAGAAAGAAAGAAAGAAAGAAAGAAAGAAAGAAAGAAAGAAAGAAAGAAAGAAAGAAAGAAAGAAAGAAAGAAAGAAAGAAAGAAAGAAAGAAAGAAAGAAAGAAAGAAAGAAAGAAAGAAAGAAAGAAAGAAAGAAAGAAAGAAAGAAAGGAAGGAAGGAAGGAAGGAAGGAAGGAAGGAAGGAAGGAAGGAAGGAAGGAAGGAAGGAAGGAAGGAAGGAAGGAAGGAAGGAAGGAAGGAAGGAAGGAAGGAAGAAATTCAGATGATTCACTAGAAGATAAAATACTAAAGCTTAAATACTTTAGCCACACAAGAAAACAGAACTCATTAGAAAAGACTTGGATGTTGAGAAAGACTGAAAGCAAAAAGGAAAAAGGGACAGCAGAGAATAGATGGATATTTGTCATGGAAACAATGAGCATGAACTTGGACAGATAGTGGAAGATAGAAGGACCTGGCCTGCCATGATCCAGAGGGTCACAAAGAGTTAGATCCAACTGAACAATAACAATACGGTCACTGGTCCAGGATGCTAAAATAGGGATTCCTGCTTTGGATGGGAAAGACCACACTGTGCAGTTGCAAAACCATTAAAGTGGATGTCAAGGGACCATAAGTCTAGTCTCAGCTCAGTAATTAGGCAACTATGCAACCTTGAGCTGGTCATTTAATCCTATCTGCAAAGTGAAGGGACTAGACTGTCTGATCTCTAAAGTCTTTTCTCACCTTAAAAGTCTTTGCTTTCATGGACTGAACTAGTGGACTTCTCAGCTTTCTTCTGGGCTGTCATGAGCCTATGATTAAACTCGATTTGGGGCTTTTCTCTACTTCAAATCTTCCTGGTCCTCATTAGCTCCGAGCAGGGTAGTCCACATGTTTTAAGCATGCAGCGATTACTTACTTGGTATCAATGACTAGCAATAAAGGGGAGCTGAGGGTTGCCAAATATATGCATCATAACTGTCAGTTATGTAATAGATCTAGTGATGGGAGTAAAATAATGAGCTCTCTCACTGCTTCCCGGCCGAATGAGCAGTCTTCTCTGGATTTTGAGTGCAATAGCCCAATGTGCAGACAGGAAGTTTGCATACTTATTAGTATTTAAGCAGAATACTCATTCACACTGGGTAATGTGGGCAATGCCTTGGAATAGAGTTGTATTTGAAAGCATGTTTGGAACTCAGTATTAGTCACTCCCTGCTAAGGAGTAAAAGCATCCTACCTGGAAAGATGTGAAAACAAAATCTAAGCATCATTGCCTAATACCTAATTCCAAGAGAACCAGGAAACTATGGATCTGGATCTAGAACCCAATCCCGCTGCTGACAGAACATAGAAATAAGACATTTTTACAATCATTTAGTCTAATACAAAAGGCACTGTGGATCAGAGTTCTTGACCTGGAATCAGGAAGACTTTTCTTCCTGAGTTCAAATCTAGCCTCAGACATTTACTGGTTAGATGACCCCAGGCAGGTTGACTCAGTTTCCTTATCTGTGAAATGAGCTGGAGAAAGAAATGACAAACCACTCCAGCATCTGCCAAGAAAACCCCTAGTAGGGCAATGAAGAGTAGACATGACATAACTGAACAACAATAAAACTGGTATCCTACAGTATCCCCCAGGCAGAACGACTTTCCAAAAAAGAACAGAATTTCCATTTTACTAAAATAAATTCATTTTAGTGAAACTGATTGATTCAATCACGTAAGCACTCATTTATCCATTCAACAAATATTAACTAGGGACCTACTGTGTGGGACCACTACCTTCAGTCTGAGGGAGCTATCGAAAATCAGGGAAGGCTTGTTCTCTGCCTTCAGGGAACTTGCAATCCAGGAGGAAACATGTGAAAATGACTAGTCACAACAAGACATTTTATTGCTTGTGAAAAGATTGACACCATGCTGATCATTTGTTGCCATTATTTTATCTACTAAAGCTAATTCCAATTCTTTATGGCTAGTACTCTGTAGGAGCCCAAGGGAGATCTGGTTCAGCTTTTCCCAACTGAATGTTGTGCAATACTGCCACCTAGTGCTCACTAAACAAAAAATTCTGAAAATTGGGACAGCAGAAATAGGTCTTTAAAGTGCCTCACTAAATATTATGCTGGGCACCACATTATTTAGATGGAAAGAGAGTCCTTGACATGTAGGAATTTGTCTTTTTGGGTCCTGCAACTCAAAACTCCATAATTCCCAGATCTATCGGAATTGAGGAAGAAATAAACAAAAATTATTGTTTGTCATGTCCCACTCTTTATGATCCCATTTGGGGTTTTCTTGGCCATAAACTAGTGCGGTTTGCCATTTCCTTCTCCAGCTCATTTTACATATGAGGAAACTGAGGAAAACAGGATTAAGTGACTCATGGGGGGGGCAACTAATTAGTAAGTGTCTGAGACCAGACTAGAACTCACAAAGAGGAGTCTTCTTGTCTTGAGGGCCAGTACTTTACTCGCTTTACCACCTAACTTCCCCTAAACAAAAATAGCTAGTGTTTATTATAGTATTTAAAGGTTTCTAAAGCACTTTTATAAGTATAATATCATTTAACTCTCACAACAAGTCCTTGAGAACTAGATAAAAGTAGATATTGTTTTCTCCATTCTACGGATGAGGAAATGGAGGCAAATAGTGCGTTGGGTACTTGCCTGGAGTCCCACAGCTAGTAAAGTTTTGAAGGCAGGATATGAACTCAGGTCTTCCTGATTCCAAGTCCAGCACTCTATCTATTCATTATAGCACCTAACTGCTTTTACTACCCAATAGTTTCTTTTGCATGTATTCTTTCCATTTGCTTTAATCATTGTGGTAAATGTTGTTCTCTTGTTTCTGTTTGCTCCATCAGATCACTTTCTAAGAGTAGCTGCCTATGTTTGTAGATCTCCAACCTGGAGCACCACAGCCTCTTGACAGAGAAGTTGATGGGGCATCTACCAGAGGACTGCCAGAACCTTGTTTCTGCCCTAATGGGAGGAGCTCCAGCAGAAGTGGTTTAGGGAAGTAAACAGCATTGTGGGTGGAATGAATGAATAAAGAAAGCCTTCAGAGAGAGGTTAGAGAGCATATTTTGTACAAACAGAAAGAAGTGGTAAGAGGAAACCATTGGAACCCGTCATCAGAACCTCTTACCCATCTCCTGCTTCATCCCTCTCACTTAGCTGTCCTCTGCCTTTTGGGGCCAAGTAAAACAAGTCCAGTTCCTTTCTACAGGACAGCCCTTTGAATGCATGAAGCCAACCGGCATGTTACCCTCTAAGTCTTCTCATTTACTGGCAAACATGAAAGTTCACAAGTCCCCGTTACATCAACTCATGAGGTTCCCAGCTTCCTTGTAAACAGGAAGTTAACAAAGTCATTAAGCATAAAACAATTTACATCCACTTTAGTAAAGGACACTGAAAGTGCACATATTAGAACTCAGAAAATTAAAAGCCGTTTCTTCCTTCTGGTGAGTCCCCTTCCCTCAACATCCTACATAATCTCTTGGCACTGGTCAGAGCAAAACTCTAACAAAAGGAGACATCCGAGATTGCTTTTTTTTTTTTGTCAACTCATGCTTTTTTCTGTTGCCTATATAGATACTCTGTTGCTCATATTAAAGTTGCAGCTCCAGGTCATTCCCACCATAGCTCATGGACAATTCAGGTGCTCTCTGCTAGGTGGCACTGTGGATAGAATGCTGAGAATGGAATCAGAAAGACGGCTTCCTAAGTTTAAATCTGGCCTCAGATACTTACTGTGTGACCCTGGGCAAGTCACTTCCCTCTCTTTGCCTCAGTTTCCTCTTCTGTAATATGAGCTGGAGAAGGAAATGGCAAACCACACCAGTAGCTTTGCCAAGAAAACCTCAAATTGTGTCATAGAGTCAAACATGACTGACCAACAATCTCTCCAAAGTCACTTCCAAAAGTATCTGTCTGTGTATCTATGTTCTGTCCAACTCCCCTAGTACTAAAAGATTATCTCCCTATACCACCTCTTTTCAGACCCATGAAGTCTGCACTCTGCCATTTATCCATGGGTCCTCAACCAGCACTAAAAGATTCTCTCCCAAGTCAGTACTTTACTGTCTTCTTTCTGTATCTTCTCTCTTTCTTGTGTCACTTGCAAAATCCGAGAGCCATTTTCTTTTTAAGAAAAAAACCTGTCCTATCTAGGAACATATGCTGGATTGAACAAATATGCTCTCTGCAGAGGACAGTGATGGAGTCCCTGTTACACCTGAAATGTGGCACCTGGCACTGAACACAATACTACAGATGGGACATGGTTAGGAGAAAGAACTATATTCCCCCATTTCTGGATTTTATTCCGCTCTTAATGAGCCCCAAGATAGTATGAGTACTCTTTCCACCAGTGCAGATAACTTCCTGATATCCAAACCTTCTCATCTTGTCTGATTCTTATTCATGTCCTCCTCTTTTCCCATAAAGGATCTACTCAATACTCAGTACCCTATCCTTCTGATTCTCCAAATAGTCTGTGAATATCTTCACAACACTTGGGATTTCCATTTATTATCCATCACTCTTGTATAATTTGTACACTCATAGCTTCTTTTCTGGTTATATAAATCTTCAATTATATTTGTAATGCCAATTCTCAAATCTAACTAGTGATTATTGATAACCTACACCCTACTGATACTTGCCCTGAATTTTTGCCTTAGCCTAAAATTGTAATATTTTGGAAGTTGTAATATTACATGATGTGGAATCATGTCCCACTAGTAGGAAGTTTAGTGATGTTAAAAAAAAAATGAACTTTGTTGAGAAAACACCTCCTTCCTAATTTTTTTTTTTAAACCCTCACCTTCTGTCTTAGAGTTAATACTGGGTATTACTTCCAAAGCAGGAGGGGAAAGGGCTTAGCGAATGGCTTGTCTAGGATTGTACAGCTAGGAAATGTCTTAGGCCAGATTTGAATGCAGATCCTCCCAAATCCAGGTCTGGTGTTCTAACTTTGTGCTACCTACCTCTCTCCTCCCTAATTCTTTGCTGAGGCCAGGGGCTGCAAGGATGGAACCCCACATACTTTTTTGATGTGTTGGTTAGTTTCTATTTACCTTTTTTTCTTCATTTCTCCCCCTTGATTATAAGGGCTAGATTTCTGGGGAGAAGTGGAAAGGGATACAGTAGGAAAGGTAAGTGACATTTTTAAACAAAAGATACTAACATAATATTTTTTAAATGCGAGTAGCTACCATTTATATTGCACTTGAAAATTTGCAGAGAGCTTTATGAATTTCATATCAGTTTATTGTAATAACAATCCTAGGAAATAGGAGCTTTTATTATCTCCATTTTATAAAAGAGGAAACTGAGGCATAGATAGGTAATGTATCTTCTCCAGGGTCACACAGGTAGTGAGTATTCAAGGTAGTATTAAAACTTGAGTCTTCCTGACTCCAAATCCAGCATCTCTGCATTGTGCTACTTATCTACTTTAAAAGATAAGCTTTGACCCTTTGATCCAGCCATAGCACTGCTGGGTTTGTACCCCAAAGAGATCATAAGGAAAAAGACTTGTACAAGAATATTCATAGCTGCGCTCTTTGTGGTGGCCAAAAATTGGAAAATGAGGGGATGCCCATCAATTGGGGAATGGCTGAACAAATTGTGGTATCTGTTGGTGATGGAATACTATTGTGCTCAAAGGAATAATAAAGTGGAGGAATTCCATGGAGACTGGAACGACCTCCAGGAAGTGATGCAGATCGAGAGGAGCAGAACCAGGAGAACATTGTACATAGAGACTAATACACTGTGGTATAATTGAACGTAATAGACTTCTCCATTAGTGGCGGTGTAATGTCCCTGAACAATCTGCAGGGATCTAGGAGAAAAACACTATCCACAAGCAGAGGACAAACTGTGGGAATAGAAACACGGAGGAAAAGCAACTGCCTGACTACTGCGGTTGAGGGGACATGACAGAGGAGAGACTCTAAATGAACATTCTAATGCAAATACTAACAACATGGCAATGGGTTTGAATCAAGAACACATGTGATACCCAGTGGAATCACACATCGGCTATGGGGTATGGGGGGGAGGAAAAGAAAATTATCTTTGTCTTTAATGAATAATGCTTGGAAATGATCAAATAAAATATTATTTTTAAAAAAGATAAGCTTTGGTGTCATTACGTAGACTTTTTTTTTACTGGAGGCTTAGATGGCACATGACATTTCACCAAATGGTTTCAGAGTTTGGGGTGGGGGAAGGAGAAGACCCAAAAAATAAACTGGGGGTTGTGGGAGGGAGATCTGTCTCCAGTGGACAAAGGATGGACAGACAATAATTAGCTTAGACATAGCTTAGAAGCTTAGACATAATGCCAGTTTTTTTAAGTTTATTTATTTAGTTAATATAGAATATTTTTCCATAGTTACATGAATCATGTTCTTTCTCTCCCCTCCTCTCACCCCCCCCTCCCATAGCCAATGAGCAATTCCACTGGGTTTTTACATGTGTCATTGATAAAGACCTATTTCCATATTATTAGTATTTGCACTAGAAGTGATCATTTAGAGTCTACATCCCCCAGTCATATCCCCATCGAACCATGTGCTCAAGCAGTTGTTTTACTTCTGTTTCTGATCCCACAGTTCTTCCTCTAGATGTGGATAGTGTTCTTTGTCATAAGTCCCTCAGAACTGTCCTGGATCATTGCATTGCTGCTAGTAGAGAAGTCCATTACTTTCAATTGTACCACAGTGTATTAGTCTCTGTGTACAATGTTCTCCTGGTTCTGCTCCTTTTGCTCTGCATCACTTCCTGGAGGTTGTTTGAGACTCCATGGAATTCCTCCACGTTATTATTCCTTTGAGCACAATAGTATTCCATCACCAACAGATACCACAATTTGTTCAGCCATTCCCCAATCAAAGGGCATCCCCTCATTTTCCAATTTTTTGCCACCACAAAGCGCAAATGCCAGGTTTTAATAAACAGTGATATCAGAGCACCAGCTGGGCCGTTTCCTATCAATTTGAGGATATGACTTCAAATTTGGACTGATGGCAGCCTTTATCTTTGCCATCTGAGGACAAGCCTCAATAACCTTAGAGGGGATCATCATTATGTTGACCACCTAATGATTAAATATTTGTCTCAGCCACTCCAGAACTACAAGTACTATGTCAGGAAGGATAGAGGAATACTCCGCCAATGAAATCAATAGTCCTTAAAATACCAAAGAATAATAAATAACTTACATTTATATCATGCTTTAATGCATACAAAGTGCTTTTCCCCACAATAACTCTGAGAGGAAGGTAATATGTGTATTATTATCTCCTTCTGACAGAGGAGAAAATAGAGCTAGAAAGCTTAAATAAGTTATTGGCCTACAGTAACATGGATAGTAAGTTGCTGCCCTGCTTCAATTTTGATGTATCTTCCTTCCTTTCTCAGGAAACATTTTCACCCTGGAAACTCACCCTACCCCTGCACTTCACATATTGGAATACCCTATGGCAGTGATGGTGAACTTATGGCATGGGTGCCAAAGATGGCACACAGAGCATTCTCTGTGGGCACTTGGCCACCGTCCCCTCCATCCCTAGAGTTCATTATGAAAAAGGCAAAGGAACTCAGGTGGAGCTGTTCCCCTCCTCCTCTCCACCAAGCCTGACAATATTTTTTCACATCCCCAGTCCCTCTGTCCAATAGCCCAATGGGAACACATAGGGGTTAAAGTGGGCCATTCACAGGCAGCAGAGTTGGAGGGAAGTGGAGTGCTCAAACCACTTCCCTCCCTGTCTCTACACTTGCTGATGACATTTTTTCACATTACCTACCTAGTAGTCTAATGGGAATGCTTCCTCCTTCCCTATGTAGGGTAAGGGTGGGGCATGACACTCAGTCTGGGGGAGGGGGGCAGTATTCCATCTCTAAAAGGTTCACCATCACTTCTATGGTCTCTCCTCTGATTGACTGGTTCCTCCCAGAACCTCCATTTTAAGGAAGATGACCATGTCTATTCCTCTCTAGCCTAAACTCTTGACTCATCTTTCTCTACCCATATCATGGGGCATCCTCATTTCTGCCTCCCCATTCTTTAGCTTTCTTTTACATTGCCTTACAATATAAGCCCCTTGAAGACAGAGATTATCTCTTTTTTTTCTTGTTGTTTAGTCATTTTAGACATGTCTAATTTTTGTTGACCCTTTTGGGATTTTCTTGGCAATGAAATTAAAGTGTGCCATTTCCTTCTCCAGCTCATTTGACAATGAGGAAATTGATGCAAACAGGGTTGAATGACTTGACCAGGGTGACACAGCTAGTAAGTGTCTGAAGGCAGATTTAAGCTCAAGATGAGTCTTTCTGCTTCCAGACCCAGAATTCTACCCACTGAGCCACCTCTTTCCTTTTTTTTTTTAATATTTCTATTCTTGGCACTTAACACAGTACCTGGAACACAAGAAGTCTTTAATACATGTTTGTTTTCTTGGCTTGCTTACAAGTAAGTGAAAGTGCTATATTGAAAACCCTGGTCTCCTTACTTTTAATCTGGAGTTTTTTCATTGATTCAAATATTCTGGTATTGCTGATATCTTCAGATGAATTCAGCATATTAAAAGAATGCTACAAATAACACCAAATAAAGCCAAATGGCACCTAGCAAGAACTTAATAAATGCATGTTTGTTATGAGTCTTTTCTAGTAAAGTTTAGGAGTCATGGAGGTGGATAGTGTATATCATTCATTAGGCAGAACCCATATCCCATGCCAAATTTCTTCCTCAGATGATGTCTTTTCCTTAGACACTGGAGAGTCTTCAAAGTTATACTTGTCTGATTTCAGGGCTTCCATAAAGCCAGCAGAGCTCAAGGCTAGAGTTGATCTCAACCAAATCAGCAAGCATCTATTAATCACCTATTATATACCAGTGCTATGCTAAATGCTGAGGATAAAAAGAAAGTCAAAACTGGTCTGCCTTTGGCTAACATGACAGCCATGGAAAGTAATGAATGCTGGAGGTGATGTGGCAAAGTCGGGACATTAATTCATTGCTGGTGGAGTTGTGAACTGATCCAACCATTCTGGAGGGCAATTTGGAACTATGCACAAAGGGCAATAAAAGAATGTCTGCCCTATGATCCAGCCATAGCACTGCTGGGTCTGTACCCCAAAGAGATAATGGACAAAAAGACTTGTACAAAAATATTCATAGCTGCGCTCTTTGTGGTGGCCAAAAACTGGAAAACGAGGGGATGCCCATCAATTGGGGAATGGCTGAACAAATTGTGGTATATGTTGGTGATGGAATACTATTGCGCTAAAAGGAACAATAAAGTGGAGGAATTCCATGGAGACTGGAGCAACCTCCAGGAAGTGATGCAGAGCGAGAGGAGCAGAACCAGGAGAACATTGCACACAGAGACAAACACACTGTGGTATAATCGAACGTAATGGACTTCTCCATTAGTGGAGGTGTAATGTCCCTGAACAATCTGCAGGGATCTAGGAGAAAAACACTATCCATAAGCAGAGGACAAACTGTTTGAGTAGAAATACCGAGGAAAAGCAACTGCCTGACTACAGCAGTTGAGGGGACATGACAGAGGAGAGACTCTAAATGAACACTCTAATGCAAATATTAACAACATGGCAATGGGTTCGAATCAAGAACACATGTGATACCCAGTGGAATCACGTGTCGGCTACAGGAGGTGGGGGGGAGGAAAAGAAAATGATCTGTGTCTTTAATGAATAATGCATGGAAATGATCAAATAAAATACTATAAAATTTTAAAAAAACTGGTCTGCCTTCAAGGAGTTCATAATCTAAAGGTATGTGTTTGGGAAAAATCAAATTGCAAACAATTATGATCAAATGAGTCACATTTGTATACCTATATGTGCACCCACACAAATATGTGTTTGTGTTTAAAATAAATTAGAGGCAGCATCAGAGGGAAGGCACTAAGATCAAAGAGGACCAAGAAAAGTTTCTTGCAAAAAGTAGGATTTTAGCTTAGCCTTGAAGGAAGCCAGAAAAACTAGGAGGTTGAAGTGAGGAAGGAGATAATTCCAGGCAGAGGGGATAGTTGGTGAAAATGCAGTCTCCTTCAAGGAACAAGAAGGAAGCCAGAGTCATCAAAAGATGGAGAGGATTTGGTATGAGAAGACAAGAAAAGCTGGAAGATTCCCATTTGAAAATAATTTTGATACCCTTATTGAATTTAACGAGTTTTTACTCAGATCATCGTGATTTAATGGATATCCGTAATTATGTTAGTAAGTGCACTAAAATAAAATTAATTTTGTGTTAGTTATGTTAGTGACTGCTGAAAGAGTAAGGGTCATGTAGACTACAATTGATTAATACACTATTTTGATGATTATATTACATTGATTTATAAAATAGAATTATATTACTGTATTCATTGGGGCTGTTACAAGGAATTATGTTAACCTTTTAGGAATTTGCAAGACCCTCTGGCCCCTGTGAATCATTATCACTACCCCTAAGTGACCTTTGCTTTAAAACCACCACTTCTTAAGGCCCCTGTTCTTGAATCCCAGATGAGGTGGCTAGATGGCCTGCAGAAGGCCCAAGACCTTGCTGACAGGGTCTCATGACCTGTGGAAGATCTTGTGACAGGATTCTAATAGTTGATGACCTGTGAAAAGACCTGTTGACTAAGCTTTAGTTGATGATGGACATTGCTCTTAGTTAGTCATAGGAACTCCCATGCTTCTGAAGACAACCAGTCACAGAATTGTACCTACCACTGCATTCTTTTTTTTTTTTAACTTCCCAAAAGACCAGAGAGCCTGAGGAAAAGGATCCTTAGGCTTGGGAAGGTATTGGATCTCAACTGATTAAGGACCACTGGACCCCAAATATATTGAATATGCTCATATTTCTACCTCATTTGCCTTTTGTTGCAGATTGGATATTTTTGGCCCAACACTGGGCTGTGCAGAGCTCTAAAAAGAGAACATTGTATTTGATCCTGGAGGTAATAGGGAATTATTGGAGTTTAATGAACAGTTGGAGTGACATAGACAGACCTGCACCTTAGGAAAATCAATCTGATAGCTAAGTGGAGGATGGACTGAATGGGGAAGAGACTTGAGGCAGAAAGGCCAAGCCAGAAAGCTATTAATCAGCATTGGAACTCCAGAGACACTTGCTTCAGTGGCTCCTTATTGCCTCTGGAATAGAATTCAAATCCCTCTGTTTGATATTTAAAATTAGCTCCAATCTATCTTCTCAGACTGCTATCACATCACTCTGTTTCAAAGAGTTTATATTCCAGGCAAACTAGCCTCCTTGCTGACTCACATTTAAGATAGTCCTGCTGCCCCCATGCATTTGCATAGCTACCTCCCATATCTGAGATGCCCTCCTTTCTTACTTACACCTCTTAAAATATCTGATTTCATATAAACTTCAGCTCAACTCAAGCTCAAATTAAAATTTCCTACATTTCTTGACTAAATTGAGGAAAATAAAATAATTAGGGTGAGTCCTTTTCACTTAGGACACAAAGGTTAAGCTACTGCAGACATTCTAGAGGTATGTGAAAAAAAGCTCTTTTTGGATTTGATGAGCTTAACTTTTGCTTAGGAATTGCTATTGATTAATAAACAACTGTTACTGATTGATCCAAATTTGTAGTCAGAGATAGTTCCAGCTATTAACAGATATAGTAACCGAGTTTTCAGCTCTAATACTTAGGAGTAATGGTAGGCTAATGATTTAAGGCATAGTATACTAATGTTAGAAAATAATCATATTAATATATAGCTGTATAATAGATATATAATATATAATCAGAGTGGCTGTGTGTTAAAATCTCCTACTGCCAACCACCCCTCTTCTACCCTTTTGAAATTCATTGTTGGTTTGCTAGCTAATTACCTCTCTCTTCTTAAATACCCATCTTTCTTTCATGGAAAAGAGGAGTGGAGAAAGTTCCTGTTCCACAAAGACTCTTTTCCAGGGAGCTGTTAATCCCCCTTTCAAAATAAGATATCCACATGATAGACAGATGCTCTAATCCAATCAAATGTTAGACACCTTGGATACATCTTGATCTATCCCTTTTTTTTAAACCCTTTCCTTCTGTCTTGGAATCAATATTGTGTATTGGTTCCAAGGCAGAAGAGTGTTAAGGGCTAGACAATGAGGGCTAAGTGACTTGCCCAGGGTCACACAGCTGGGAAGTGTTTGAGGCCAAATTTGAAGCTAGGCCTGGCTCACAATCCACTGAGCTATCCAGATGCCCCCTTGATCTAACCTATTAGGAAAAGTTACAAATTTTTAATACTAGAAATCATTCCTTGACTGCCAGTCATCAGGTTTGTTATTGCTGTTGAGGTAATCTCTAGTTTTGTTCCTCTTTTTCCTTATAAAAATCTGATGATGCTGATGTTCTGGGGCCTCACACCCTAGTGGGTGTGTCTGCAGACCATTGACTTAGTATAACTTTCATGCTTTGTATTAAAGCCAATATATTTGAAAGTTTTGCCCTCTGTTTTTCTTTACAGATCAAACAGAATGTAATTTTCATTTAGGATCTATGATAGAGCCTAACAAGACACATTACATCCACAAACCTCACTGTGACTATTGCATATGGGCCAATTAAGGAAAGGATAACAATTAAACTGTACATGGTGTCATAGAAAATGATCACCATAGTTGCCACCTAGACATATTGAATACTTAATTGAAAAAGGGAAAAACTATTAAAATTTGGTTGCATAAAGTAATTCATTGATGATCTGTGATTTAATTGGTCCTTGGAAGTAGAAATTGTTTCATTCTTTGTAGTTGTACTCTCAGTGCCTAACTCAGTACCTGGCATACAGTAGGCTCTTAATAAATGCTTGTTGATTAATTAATTAATTGTAAGGAATCATCAAAGCAACACTGATTGTAATCAGTCCCTCTACAACTTTAGTAAATGGCCTTCAAGAGTTGTAAGTATCTGGTATAACATATATTAGACTATTTATCACAGGGGTAGGGGGTGGGGGAGGAAGAGCATGGGGAAGGGAGGGAAGGAGAAAATCTGAATCCTAAAATGTCGGAAAACAATTGTCAAAAATTGTTTCTACATGTAAGTGAAAAAAAATTAACTGAAAATAAGGAGTTGCAGTACATGAAAAATGTCTCTCTCTATAGCCAATCTGGTAAAGAACCACTCTGATAAAACAAGGCTAACTCTTAGACTATGTATTTATCAACAGCCTAGAGGTCTTTCTAGCTTGGTAGCACTTACCAGTCTCTACACTGATGGCAAAGCTTTAGACAAGCCAAGTTTACCACTCCGCCACAATGCAGTATAAAATTAGGACTTTAATGAAGGAATGCAACACTAAGTACAGTAATTTGTGTAAACTACTTGCTATTTTGGCTAATTACCATGCATCGTCTCGTTGAATTTTAGAGTTAAAAAAAGAAGTTTAACAGTCAGCTAATCCAACCTCCCACATAGCTTCCCAGACAGACATTTTAGCCTTTGTTTAAATATGTTCAGTGAGGGAGAGTACACCTCCTCCTAGAAATGTCCATTTCACTGTTAGTCAGCTCTATTTGTGGGCAAGTTCTTCATGTCTCATAGTTTTAATCTCCCCTTTGTAACTTCTATTCATTAGTCTTAGTCTGCTAACCTAAATGAACAATACAGAACCAATCAAGTGCCTATGCCTGCACAACAGGCATATTTAGATATTTGAAGACAGCTATTTTGTTCCCCCTTATGAACATCACTTAGTCACATCATTGTATCCTAATCTGTTGTCAAGCAATTGAACATCAAAACAAATTATCCTCTATCTGTGGACCATATCCATCTTTGTACAGTGGCCTAACCAGTGGTTCATCCCATCAGTCTTGGCAATTTGTTGTCTCATGAGATGTAATCTGTTAATTGGATATTTCATCTCTTAGACATCATTAAACATATGTCACAGTGTTGTTGTTTTACAACTTTGAGTGAGTCAGCTCAGAAAATCATGTTCATAATTTACTTAGTTTTCACTATTTACTGTTCCTTTTGCAGGCCTGTCTATCCACAAATTCGCTGACAAAAACTTGTAAGACAGTTAATACATCTCTCTTAGGAGGAGATTGTCAACTTGCTTCATATTTAAGTGCGTTACAAAAACAGCTTAGAGAACTGCATGAATATGGGAGTATTGATCCAATCTGGTCCATTGAACTATTCATAATTTTCAACCAGGTGATATGGTGTATGTGAAAATTTTTGCAAAAACATCAGCAACTCAAGGGAGGGTAGGTCCTTATACAATTGTGTTAGTTTCACTTCCTCCAGTGAAAGTATTAGAAAGAGATTTGTGGTATCATTGCTCACATATTAAATTAGCTCATGGAAATGAGAGTGAAAATGTACAAATTGTTGAAGAAGAAAATGAAGAAGAGTTTGTGGAAAACTGAGATTCATCAGTCAAATAAGAGTCTGCAGTCAAAAAGATCAGTAAGGAGTGAACCATTCTAGTGGAAGGGGACATTCAGATGAGGAGGATATTGCAGTTGAAGAGAATTCAGAAAATTGATAGACATTGTAAAAAGACTAAAAGACTTACAAATATTAAGCAGATAAAGACTTTGAAGGGAATTTTCAATGAAGTGGATCAAGTGATTAATGGACAAATGATTCTAAGGGATTTGAGTAATGCAATATAACACAACATAACATATATCCACATAAGCATTCATAAATACATTTTACTACCATGGATTTTGGAGAGGAAGAATTCTTCAAACAAGTTGAGAAGAGAAGGAATAGTCTGAAGTTTTGGTAAGTATATTGAGTGCAACAGTAACAGAACAATAAAACAACAGTAACAATAACACTAACAAAACAACATAACATAACATAGCATGAATAACATAACAAACACATATATGCAAACAAAATGAGTGAAACAATTTATAGTTAGATACTATAAAAATAGTTAGCTACTTAGTTTAGAATAGTAATGCTATAGGTAGATGAGATTAGTTTTAGGAGATTTTATTAAAATAGGACTATAGTGGATAGATTAGAGTTTAAGGTTGATAAGATAAGGTAAGATGTTGGATCACATTACAAAAATATATTGCAACATACCAACATACATTACATAGCACATATGACATATAACATCACAGCATACAAAATGTAAATACATGTGTAAATCCATGTAAATAGTGTGTATTATAGTTAAGATTGTAAAATTAATTATAGTATAGTATATGTATGTGTATATGTGTAACATGTAAATATGCAGTGTCTATGTGTATCATATGTATACATTATATGTAAACATGTGTGTAATACATGTGTGTAAGTGTATGCATTTTTATTTTTGTTTTTTATTTTTTATTTCAATTTTCAAAATTTTTTGTCTAAGATTCCTGTTTATGCATTGCAATAGTAGTAGAATTTTCTGTATTAGTTGATAAGAGTAGTATTTTATGATTTTAATGTTTTGCATGAATTTGTGTTTATATTTTGATTTTATGTTATTTACTTGTTTTGCTTTTGCATATGTTTGATTTGTATTTTAAACTTTGTAATTGTTCATTGTATACTTTCCCTTTTTCCTTTCCTTGTTTTACTTCCTAGAATAAGATAGTATTCCACAGTTGAGTGTAGGTTGTTTATTATTTTGGGTAGAAATTTTAGTTTAAGAAAAATTTAAGTATGTTAAGTGCACAAATACCAAAATAGTGTTTTCAACACAATTTTGGCTTTGTGCAAAGGGAGGAACTGTTGTAAGGGATTAGCTTTACAAAAAGAAAGAAGCAAAGAGATCCCACAGGGCAATGACAGAGCAATGACAGGGTCAGCATTCCAAAGCTCCCAGGAGGAGAGGAATAGAACACACAGGCTGGTGCTGGCAGTTGGTGGACTCTGGAAGAGAAAGAGAAGCTGTTTTGGCTCTAGCTGGCAAGATACCCAGAGGGTAACTGTTTGGTATTTCTGGGGTGGGCCCAGAAAAGCCATTGGTTCCCTCTCTTTGGCAGTCCTGATATTCTGCCTGGATTTACTGCTGCTGATACAGAGAAGTGGATTCTGCTGTTGCTGGTGACACTTATTGGGATTTGCTCTTTGGATCAAAGAAAAGACTCCTGTGTTGTGAGATTTATTTGAGTCCCTTTGTCTTTGCCTCTGCCAATCCTTCCTTAACTTGAATTGATTAATTAGTTTAGCATAATTATAGAGAGTATAGGATTTTAGTATCTGAGATATGTTAGAAGTAGGTTATTCCTTGATTCCCTTCCATTCCTTTCTCCCTTTAGGTAAATAAACTTTTATTTTATATTTATAGCTAGTTTGAACCCTTCTTTTACACACCCTATAACAAAAGATGACCCAGAACATGTTCTGGTATACTAATGTAGAAATCCTAACTGTAGAAAAAGAATAGCTATGTGGCCCACTGCACAGAGCATTTGACCTGGAGTCAGAAAGACTCTTCTTCCTGAGTTCAAATCCAGCCTCATATATATACTAGATGTGTGATCCTGACAAGTCACCTAATCCTGTTGGCCTCAGTTTCCTCATTTGCAAAATGAGCTGGAGAAGGAAATGGTCAACCACTTCAGTAACTCTACCAAGAAAATCTCAAATGAGATAAAAAAAAACAGTCAGACAAAACTGAGGAATGACTGATCAGCTACAATGTAGAAAAAGAGAAAACTTTCTTGCCTTCTTTTTCTTCTGCTTTCCCTCCATCTCCCTGAGCACATGCTATTTTGTCAGGGCAAATTTATGCTACAGAGACCAGAAATTGACTGGCAAGCAAATAGAGAGGAAGTTATCATAATGTCAAATATCATAAATCCTTCCAGAGCCAGAACTATAGAGATTTCTGTATAATTTTTTCAATTAAACAATTAATTTTTACCCCTCCCACCTTCTACCCACCACCCCCACCTGACCCCCCACTGAATAAAAACCAAAACTCTTATAACTAATATGCATGGTCAAGCAAATTCTTGCATTGGCTTAATCAGAAAATATATGTCTCACTCTGTATCTTAACTCATCACCTCTTGTAAGGACACAAGATTTGCAGGGGGACAGACCCATCCTGCCAATTATGAAAAATGCAAGGGGCAGATGTGTTTTACAATATTGTACCAATTATAGGGTAGCATACCTTCTGAGAGAATACTGAGATACTGAAAGAAGAGGTGCCTTTGCCAGCTTGATTATTACTGGACTTTATTAAGGCTCATTAGGTTGATTGGGGGAGTTTACTGGCAAAAATCCAGTCCTTGGTGGCAGTAGGACAAAGTAATAAGGTAGATCCCGACATTTGCCCCCAGTCAGGCCAGGTATTATATGTTGGTTGTCTCTCGAACTGAGGATGACGATTGTCTTTGTGCATTTTTGTGCACAAAGACACTTGTGCATGAAGATTTAAGTGGAAAAGTCGATGCACAGAGACAGTCCCACTCTCTCGGCGTTGGAAGCCTGGGTCCATTGGCACGAAAAGTCGTTACACCTGGAGACTTCCTCAGCTGCATTGGATGGCCGTGTTGTCTTTTGTGCTCCATCACGCCCTAAGCACTCCACAGTGCCTTGCTGCATCGCCATCTCAGCCATTGAACCTTCTTGTTGGTTTCTTCCGCCTGTTCCGCCGAAGCAGTCTTCACATGCTGGGTGAGCAAAGCCCTAGTTCACCAGGGGTCGACGTCGACCCGATGGCTACCCTCACAAGGTTTAGCCGGCTTGTCGAAGCGGTTGCCTGGGGTGTGGCCGCT
Organism: Monodelphis domestica; assembly: GCF_027887165.1. Lineage (NCBI taxonomy): Eukaryota > Metazoa > Chordata > Mammalia > Didelphimorphia > Didelphidae > Monodelphis > Monodelphis domestica. The sequence goes on along the minus strand of NC_077230.1, from coordinate 95,270,462 downwards.
GCCGCGTGCTAGCAGCTACTGGGAGCCACAAGTGAGAGCTGGGTGTCAGGTGAGGGTCAGTGGCTGGAGAGCTGCCCTAGAAGGGCATGACAAGCCCTCCATACCAGAGATATTACCCCTCCCTGAGCACCCCATACACCCCGGTATTATATAGAAGGAGAATAAAAGAGGTATGGTACCAGGAATGGCCCAGGGTCATGTGAAAGGGTTCCCATGGGGTGGTTGGAGCTTCTTTTGCTATTAACACTTAGTCAAAGTAGTTTACACTCTCTTTGGAGTCATAGGTCACCACCATACACTTTGCTCAGGAGGTCATTGTTTCATCTGGAATCAGAGTTGACCATTGCATTGATCAAGCTTCTTTCTTTCAAAGTTGTCTTTACAATGAGACAACTAGGTAGAGCAATGACTAGCGTTGGACCTGGAATCAGGAAACAGATCAGGCATCAAACCTAGCTTTGGACTTACAAACTGTGAGACACTGGGCAAGTCAACTAATTACTGTCTGCCTCAGGTTCCTTATGTGTAAAATGGGGAACAGAATATTACTTAATTCCTTGGTGTTTGTTGTGAGAACGAGAATATTTGTAAAGCAATTTTTGCAAATCTTAAAATGTTATATAAATAAAAACTAGTTATTATTATTATTTGTTCTGGTGCTTTTGCTCATTTCACTCAGCATAGGGACTTTTCTAGGTGGTTATACATGGTCTTCTTGAGTTTATATACAATCTATTTGACTTACCACACTGACCATTGTTCACTGCACTGTTATCTCTCCTACTAACCAGAACCCTATTAGGGACAATTATAATTTTTCCCCAGCAAAATGTAGCCTATTGAGATTGGCCACTTTATTCTCTCTTTCAGCAAGAGCAATCTGGTTGCCTAACTAAAGGAGAAAACACAGAGAAGGAGGAGAAGGAATGGAACAGGAGGATGAAAATTGCCTTCACCTGTTCCACCCCACTCCTAGACTAGAATTCCTTACACATTAATGTTCAATCAATTAAGAAGCATTTATCAAACACTTACTGGGAGCCAGATACTACTAGGAATTAGGGGTAAGAAGAAAGGGTAGAAATAGTCCCTGCCCTCAAGGAGTTTATATTCTAATGGGAGGAGACATCATGAGCATGTATACACAAGTTACATACAAAGTAGATACACAGTAATTTTATAAGGGAAGGAACTAACGTAGTATGGATGAGGAGAGGACCCTGCAAAAGTTGGCTCTTGTTATGAGAGTGGTACTTGGTGTGGAAAATCTGAACCAAAGTAAACTCTCCATTCTTTGACTTTAATACTTCCTGTGGGTATCTCCCCTTCCAATTTCATGGACAATTTTGAATGAATGAATGAAGCTTTTATTAAGTGTTTGCTATGTACTGTGTTAAGTGCCTCATATACAAATAGAAAAGTATGATAGTCCCTGCTCTCAAGGAGCTCACATTCTAAAGTAGAGATGACACATGGACAAGGTTTCAGCCACAAGTCAGATAGAAAAGTCCCACAGTGACAAAGCAGATAATAATGTCTCCTTTTTTAAAAAGAAGAATGAAATTGTTATTCTAGTTATTCTCACACTAATAAAATTTTATCAGTCAATAAGCATTTACTCAGCATCTACTTTGTGCCAGGCACTGTAGGTTGAACCATTTGACAATGCCAAGAACTTTGGTAGCAAGAACCTTTTCTGAGTATTCAATAGATGTGGCAGTATCATCTAGAGGAGTAGCTGCCAGGTCACATATCTGTAGGGGTTGCTTCTGAGAATGATGGCTATGAGGGCTGGAATGGAAACATTGCTCTTCCCAAGGTTCTTGGGTTTGGAGACCTAGACTGCTTCTTTTGGGTAGATGATAGTTAAGGTGATAGTTGTCAGTTAGGGGACAGACCCAAAAGGAAAAATGTTTTCTCTCCTGGCGTTATGTTTGTGTCAGATGGTTAGTTTGATCTTATATTCTAAAACAAAATGATGTTGTAATCTAAAGATGGATTAAACTCTTTGGCTAAAGCTGTAAAGAAATATAATATTAAATGTTTTTGCAATGCAAAAAAAAATGACACTTGCTGCTCCTGGGCCTGGGCCTCCCTTAGGTTGCCATGCTGCTTTAGCTAGGCTGGCTTGCCTACCCTTTGAGTGGCACTTCATTGATAGTTGGTGGGAATGGCTGACCTCTCCACAGGAGTTCCTTCCCCAGATGATGGCTGAAAGGACAGTATAGCACCATAATTGTAGTCAATATGTATGTGTATGTATGTAAATACATACATTTTAGGGATCATATTATATATATGATATATATTATATGTATGATATATAAATATAGGTTACACTTCCCAATACTCTCCTGTTTCATTTAATTTCATTTGCACTTTTCCTCTCCTTCCTCCTTGTAATACAGTTTGTTTAGGGATTCAGTTTGATTAGTTCTCCCAACCTATTCAATAATATAGAACAGAGATCTTTGTCCAAAAGGGAATTTCTCATGGACATAGACAAGTTGCTCTAGCCTCTAGTTATAGGGAAACTCTTTGATTGGTCCCCAGTGATTGGGGCTGCCTCCTTATCATTGCTTGCCTGGGATAAAGAAGGATGGAATTTGATTGGAGTAGTTAGTGGCCCCTCTGTAAAGCAGCAAATTTACTGCTTTTTTCTTGCATATCTTTCACTTTTGTGAAGAGTGAATCAAACTTTCATTGTCTATCAATCAGCAACTTTTAAATTAATCAACCAAAAACTTAAACACCCCTCCTTAAATAAGAGAATTCACAAGCCACTTGCCTGCATAGGTGACAACTCCAGAGGCCACTGACCACCCCTTGGGCAGTACCAGGCAAACTGAAAGACTGTAATTGGTCCCCATAAAGTGGAGGAAGGGACAGGAAGTGACATGGAAAAAAGGACTATAAAAAGTCCTAAACTTCCTGTCCAGGGGACCTTTTCCTTGGGACTACTACTGAGACATCACCTTAGGACTTCTCTTTTTAGACTTCTCCCTGAATCCTGCACCAGTGAGCAGGGCAAGTAGCAGACCTTCCTTTCCTGGCTTTTGGAGAGATTGGATCCAGAGTGGCCTTCCTTTCCTGGAGGAGGCTGCATTGGTGGAACCCTTGCTGAAGACACCACCTGGTCCTCTGGCTGAAGATTATCGAGCCCTGCCAGGACTGAGCCTCACACTGGAGCAGCACTTAGGGTGATAGGCTAGATAATTCTCCACCTCCTTCTTACATTTTCCCACTTTCACTCTTTCCACCTCTTTGTAAATAAAGCTACTAAAAGTCATTTTGACTTAAGTTATAATATCTTTAATTTGGCAACCACAATGTTCTCATGTAGATTTCTCATATTTAGTATAAAACCTACATTTTAAAATTTTTACATTTTTCTCTCTTTTCTTTTATTTCCTCCCCATTTTCTCCCAAAGGATAGCAAAAGGAAGGAACTAATTTCACTTTTTCTTTATATTTCCAGTGCTAAGTACAGTGTCTGACTCATATGTTTAACAGGTTTAGCTACTTCAGAGGTAATCCTTTCTTCAAAATGACCCTGGGTCAGAAGCTTCCTTGCCTTCCTAAAACCCCCCCAGAAATATCCAAAGACACATCCATAAAGTCAACACTAAAAGTGGCAAAAATAGATTGGAGTCCTGAGTAAAACTGAACATCTAAGGACAAGTAGAGAGAAAGGTTTCTAACTTCCCTGGCAACAGGAACAGAACAAACAAAGGGAATCCACAAAGAAGCCCTGGAGGGCAGGATTAACAACCTTACCTTTTTTCTATGCTAGGTAGGGGGTGGGGTGTGTAAAAATTGAATTAGGTTTGACTCAATATGAGAGTTATAAAAGTATGATTGTGGTCGCCATTTATAAAGATAATTAACTTCTTATGTAAAAAAAATCTGTTAGTAGTTCTTAATAATTTAGAATACTATAAATACAGCAAAATAGAGAAATGTAAGAGGGAAGTAAAAAATATTTCCTAGCTAAATATCCTAACTAAATACCCTATGGTTGCCTATCTAAAGAAATTCAGCTCAACTCTGACAAAAGCTCCATCATGTCCCAATCTCCATGTGGAAGTCCAATAACCTCTTCAATATGGGTCTCACCAGCCTCTTCCTTCAGTTCCAGTCATCTACCCAGAAAGCCACTAGCACAGAATCATGCAGAATCCTCCTTACCCAGGAAAGTCTCCTCCTTGAAGAACTGAGGAATGAATGAATGTTCTTTTTCAGTCTCGTCTTTTATAACCCTTTTTTCACATCACTTTCTGTTGCTCCTCCACTTTATGGGAACCAATCACAGCTCCCCAATTTACCTAGTAGCCCATGGGGCAATGTCTGTGGGATCCACCTCCTGGCCTCTGAGGGTATGAACTATTATCAAAAGGATTCACAAGTTCCTGACTGATTGAGTTAAAAGGATGGGGCACTCCAAAGTACTTGATTAAGTTAAGATAAATAAATTTCCTTTCATGGGAGCCTACATCCTGAGAGTAGCTATGCATTCTGTAGTCTCAGTTCTGGAGACCTTGGCTTTCCCACCTCTGGGGACTAGTTTAAGGAATGGATTTCTCAAAGTCAGTGGGGTTGAAGAGCAAGAACTCAAGCCTCATTGCTAACAAATGAGGGACTTTAGAGGGCTGAAAAAACAGACTGAATACATATTCCATCCAGAGTTGCAGCAGTGGGAGAGGGAGAGTAAAGAAGGAGCACCCACTGGTGAGTATGTTTTTTGAGAGACTGGGGTCCCATTGATTAAGAACATTCCCAGGAGACTGGAGTTCCTGGCTGCTGCCACAGTGAGAGGCAGACTGACTGCTTAAAGCTGCAGTAGCAGAACTGCCCATAGACTCTAGTTGGAGCACCTGAGGTCAATCATGGCCTGAGGCTTATGTGGGGAATTCAGAGTACCTCCAGTTTAGGACTATGAAATCTACAAAAACTAAATAGGACCAGGAAAAAACAAACACACACCTAAAAATCCTGAAACCTGAGATAACATACATCTACACAATAGGAACCTTGTGATGGTGAAGATAGGATTAACTCTCGCCTTGTCTATTTTTAGTTAATCAATTTAAGAACTTAAAGTACCCCTACTTAGTAGCTAGCTAACCATTAGGTAAGAGAGTTCACAAGTCACTTATTGTTTCACCCCCCCAAAGGTCACAACTAGGCAAATTGAAAGACTACAGTTGGTTTCTGTGGAGAGGGGGAGAGACAGGAAATGATGTGGGAAAAGGAGTATAAAAGAAGAGACCAACATGGTCTGGTCCTCTTTTCTTCCTTTGTTTTTGGAGAGACTCTTCCCTTGGATTCTGAATCAGTATGTAGAGCTGAAGAGATACGCTTTTCCTTGGAGCCATTCTGTGTTGGTGGAACTCTGGCTGAAGATGCTACCTGGACTCCTGACTGAGGACTACCAGGAAATCCACATGGAGATTGGGATTTGCAGAAGCCCCTGACAGGGCTGAGCCAGACTTCACCAGAATAACACTTAGGACTGGTAGGCCAGACCATTTTCACTATCTCTACCTTCTTATAAATAAAAGCTGCTAACAGTCATATTGACTTAGGGGCTAATATTTTATAAATGACAACCACCTTTATAACTCTCCTATTGAGTCAAAACCTAAATTTAATTGTTACAGAATCCAGAGAAAAAGCTAATAAGTCTATTGGCCAGGCTGCTAAAATTTTACAAGTAAATAAATAAATAAAAATGAGCAAACAAAGGAGAAAGAATTCAGCTATTGATAGCTATTATGAGAACAGAGAAGAACTTGGCTTAAACTCAGAGGACAATGAAATAAAAACACCAATTTCAAGAACAGTAAGGAAATACAATAAATGGCCACAAGCTCAAAAAGAGCTTTTGGGTGAGCTTTAAAAGAACATCGAAAACCAAATGAGAGAAGTGGAGGAAAAATTAGGGGAAAAAAAACAAAGAAAAATGTAAGAAAATCAAGAAAATTATGAAAGAATGATCACCCAAATGGAAAAAGAAAGCCAGAAACTTACACAAGAAAATAATGTACTAAGAACTAAAATTGGACAAGGGGATGCTAACATTTTCAACAACAATAAGAAATAACAAAACAATTCAAAAGAATGAAATAATAGAAGAGAAAATGAAACATCACAAAAACAATTGACCTGGAAAATAGTTCAAGAAGAGACAACAAAAGAATAGTTGAACTCCCAGAAAGTTCTCATTTTTAAAAAAGAATTTAGACACCACAATCCAAGAAATTATCAGAGGAAACTGCCCAGAAATTCTAAAAACAGAGTGTAAAATAGAAATTGAAAGTATCTACTGATCACTACCTCAAAGAGACCCAAAGATGAAAATACCCAGGAATATCATTACCAAGTTCCATAGTCCCCAGGTTAAGGTAAAAAATACTAGAAGTAACAAGAAAAAAAAAATAATTTAAATACTGTAGATCTCCAGTCAGAATACACATGGATTGGAAAGTGTGTGGCCACTGGGTCTGACCAATCTGGAAAGATTTGTTTTGAAAAGAGTATGGTCTTGGCAAGAGATTGTCTCTACTGCCAAAGGATCAATCTAGCAAAATATGGTCTTGATAATAATATATGTTAACTGAAAGCCAGATGGGCTAAAGTGATTAAATTAAATATTGATAGGAATATAGAGGAAAAGACCTAATATTATATTACTAGAACAGGTATGATTTTTTTTAGAAGACAAAATGGAAATATACATTAAGAACTATAAAACTCTTAATAATTATTGACCTAGAGATCCCATTACTAAGGTTAGACCTAAAGGCATTATTAAGAGAGTAAAAAGCTATGTATGTGTGAAAATATGTTGGAAATTTTGCTTGTTATGACAAAATAACTGGAAATAACACAAAGGCAATGAATGGGATAAATGGCTAAGTAGATTGTGATATTTGAATGTAATGGATTGTTATTGTGGTATTATAAATGACAAATACTGGAAATATAAAGAAAATAAGGGAAATATATGAAGAGAAGAAAAGAGAATAAAAATAATACATGACATGATTACATTAAAAAATAACAGCCACAAAATCAGGAGAAAAAAGTATCAAATCTAAAGGGAACTCAAAAGCAGAGAAGGTTTATATTAACATATATCATTAACATATTTAAGCTAATTATAAACAATGTGGAATTTGTGGTTTTGCACATAATTTTTAATGCATTTGTTTAATCAAAAATGTTTTTTTGTTTTTGGTCATAGCATTTACTAAGTATGTAATTTAAAAAATAATCACAAAAACAAAAGCAAAAACCTTGCTTTCTTTGTTCATCTCACCTCAGTTCCACTTTTTACCTTATCTATCTCAAAGCATAGAGTTAAACATATTTGACTCCTTTATTTCCAATTTTCCTTCTTGCATACTTTGTCATTATGTTCATTGTTGAATTGTTTTGATCTTATATGACTCTTCATGACCCTATTTGGGGTTTTCTTGGCAAAGATATTGACTGGTTTCCATTTCCTTCCCCAGCTTATTTGGCAGATGAGGAAACTGAAGGAAATAGGGTGAAATGACTTGCTCAGGGTCATACAATTGGTAAGTGCCTGTGGCCAGATTTGAACTTCAGAAGGTAAGTTTTCCTGACCCCACACCAGACACTCTATTCACTGTGCCACCTGATTGCCCAGTCTGGTGTTAGAGTTGCATTAGAGGAGTCAGAAGACCTGGATTCAGATTCAGACTGTAAGTAGGTGCAGAAGTCAGGAAAACTTGAGTTCAAATGTGGATCAGACACTCACTAGCTACAGGCAAGTCACATAATCTCTTTTTTGCTCCAATTTCCTCCTCCATAAAATGAGGATAATAAAAAGCACCTACCTCCCAGGGTTTGCATCAACCTCAAAAAGACAAAAACTATAAAGCACTCAGCATAGTGCCTGGCACATGGAAGGCATTATAATAAATGTTAGCTATTGTTATTATTGATTTTCTGTGTGATCTTTGGCCACTTTAGTAACTATCTGGGTTTAGATTTCCTCATCTGTAAAAAGAAGAATTGGGGCAAAAAGAGATTCTGTGACTTGCCCACAGCTAGTGAGTATCTGATCTACATTTGAACTCAAGTTGGACTGGATTATGGGTTCTTAACTGGGAGATCCATGAACTTGGTGAATCATTTGTAGAGATCAATGCCCGGCCATGCCCTGGAAGATGGACAGGGTAGAGTCGGTGAACGGCTGACCCATGCCAGTGGTTATATATAAATATACACATATATATGTTAGGCCAGGGGTTATGCATAAATATTCACCTATATATGTTTGTGTATGTATATATGTATACACACAAAGCTATATTTCATTCTAATTGGTTTCCTCTGCAATATTCTGCACTTTATTTGATGCATTGACCTCAGGAGTTCATAGGCTTCTCCACATTCTCCAGATTATCTAAAGGGTCCATCAAAAAGGCTTTGAACGTCTGGAGCAGATGATTTCTGAGGCCCGTTCAACTCTTCAATCACGTGATTCTATGCTATATATATCTCCAGCCTCCTAGTTTGCTCTTTTCACTAATGATGGCAGCTCTTCCCAACGTTAGGGTGAGTGCGATATCCCCTCTTCTTTGAAGGTCCACATCCCACTTGAAAGAGTCACTCCTAGTCTTTTCTCTCCCCAAGGGGAGAAAATGAAAGTAAAAATCCATCTTATGTTATCTTAAGGAGAATGGACTCCCTGGGCCCCTTTGGGAAAACAGGCCCAAGAGATAAACTGCTCTGTCCTGGCTGAGAGCCAGCAGGCGGATGAGCCAGTTATCTGTACATGCGTGCGCTTTGGCTTTCCTGAAGCAAGTTATTTTGCAGTTAGAACTGCATCTGCCTTTCCTTCAGTCGTCTGATTGATGTATTTCTCTCTTTCCTCAACAGAAAAAAAAGGAAGGAGCTTCTTCTGCCTGAGATGAGTTTGGGTGTTTTTGTCAAATCTGTGGCAGAAACCTCGAGCCCAAGCTCCCATTCATGTTAGAACATGGGACCCTAGCAGGGCCGCACCCCCTTTTTCTCAGTGCTGTCACGGGAATGCTGAGGTCATCACAAGCCAAAGGAACTAAGAGAGGGGATGTAGGTCTCATTTGTTGGTAGGAGCTATGGGATTTTGGTACCTATGCCTTGTTTCTAATAGATTCTTTCTAGGACGAGACCCTCTTTATTCGCACCATCACATCCCAGACCAGAAGACAGAACAGATAGCCATCCCTCAAACGTGAAGACCTCCTGTACCTCAGAAGTGCAGCCTGGATCAAGGACCCTACTTGATCACCTGCTTGGTCAAAGGGCACACTCATTTTTTTTCTTAACACAAAGAATACCTGTAAGGAAAGGAAATCAATCAACTGGAATTTTTAAAGCTCTCAGTATTTACAAAACTATGCCACATACTGAACCCTGAATTTGATAAGTGCCAACAATAATAATAATAGCTAACCTATCATTTATTGATACCTACTATGTGCCAGGCACTGTGAAGTGCTTTACAATTTTTGGTACTTTTGATTCTGGGAGATAGGTGCTATTATTATCCTCATTTTATATTTTGAGGAAACTGAGGCATATAGCAATTAAATGACTTATCTGAGGTCACCCAGGTGATAAGTGCCTGAGGCTGGATACGAACTCATCTTCCTGACCTGGTTTACAGCTTTATTCGCTGATGCATCTAGCTTTCTAAGAAGGGACTGACAGTCTCTTTCCCCCTTAACTTCAGTAGAAGAAACTTCTCAATTCAGAAAGGTTTGGAAAAAAGTAAAGCATATTTGGGTGTGGGCTCTGAAGCAAGCCGCACAGAAATTCAAGTCCCAGTACAAGCTCACACTTGTCTTGTAGAGGGGCCCTGCTATAGTAGCTCTCTTAATACTATTTTAATGGAGGGGCTATTTCACAGCCTTCCTTTTGAATGCAGCCAGATTATCCACCAGCTTGGAGAATTAGGATCATCCTCATCAACATTACTAGCACCAGGGTAATGTCTGGGAGGATACACACACACACACACAAACTCAGAGGGCATGTCCCTCATAGAAGGCTACCCTGGGTTAAAAGTTATCCGCAGATCCACAATCCCTAAAACTGTGGCTCTTAAAATTCCAATGATGTGATTATCTCTATTAATCAGAGGACACAATTCATTCAGAACAATGTCATATTACTGTGAAGAGAAGTAGAAACAAAACTTTTCTCCTGAGAAAATCGAGGGGATTAGAACAGCAAGAAGTAGTGGGAACTCAGTGAACCACACTGACTTGTAGTTTAATTGTGACTCAATTCTAGAGCTAGCTCAGTTCTTTTTCTATTCAATTACAGGTCTAATCCAAATTTTGCCTTGTGAGAAAATTTTATTTAATTGTGGGAATTGTGAGAAACCTTTATTTCAATGCTTGAACCTAGATCTGCTTGTATGGAAATTTGGACCACCTCTACCTGTTGCTTAGAGACCTAGGTCATGCCTGCCAGAGGGGCACCCAGAGCTTTCTCTGTGGACATGTGTGCCCTCACCCCAACACAGAGTTCACCAGAGTTCATTACTAGAAAGGCAGAGGGATATGGAGCTGAGCGGCTCATTTTCCCCTCTCCACACGCATCTGAGGACATCACCTGCCCCTCTAAAAGGTTCACCATCACTGACTTAGGTAATGCTGACCAGACATTTAGTCAGATTTGAAGACTGATGCAAGGAATTTTCTCACAATTATATATCTTAAGCAACCCATATGTCTTACCTGAAAACTGGTCTTTTACTGGTTAATCAGTTATTCTTTTCAAGTTCCTTCAATTTTTTTTTTAAACCCTTACCTTCTGTCTTGGAGTCAATACTGTGTATTGGTTCCAAGGCAGAAGAGTGGTAAGGGCTAGGCAATAGGGGTCAAGTGACTTGTCCAGGGTCACACAGCTGGGAAGTATCTGAGGTCAGATTTGAACCCAGGACCTCCCATCTCTAGGCCTGACTCTCAATCCACTGAGCTACTCAGCTGCCCCCCCCCCCTTCAATTGTTTATAGACCTTTATGGGAGTATGACAACTCTTTTTCTGATTCCAGGGAATTGCTCCTGTTTGATCTCCTCTTTCCAACTGGAAAGCCCCGACTTTTTCCTTCAATTAGAAATTAGATTATCTAATTTAGTATGTGACTGGTTAATCATTTTCTTTTAATTAATAGGTCTTATTTGATTGTTTTTAAATGTATAAAATTCTGTCTCCCCATGTATTTGGGGTCCAGTACCAAAGCAGAGGGGGCTATTCCTGATTTGTTGGACACTTGGCATGCATTTCTTAATAAACTGATACCTCAAAAACTTAGACCTTTATTTCCTTAGTCAATTCATCTTTCATTCACACCTCCCATAAAACTGGGGTTCACTCTTCCAAAAACAGATACAGCATCAGTGGGAAGAGTAGACTTACATAAGAAACACATGTGGAGAGGACACAATGTGGCCAGGGTGTACACAGGGAGGAATAACTCAGGCCTCTGCCTTTATAAGTGAATGAAGTCTTCATAGTGACATTATTGTGTTGTTCCTACAAGGGTGCTAGTCCATAATTAATTCTGGATGAGTCTGCTCCCTACTAATTTCATAGTCCCTACTCCAACTCTGTGCAGTCAACTAGGTGGTAAGGTGGAAAGAGTGCCAGACCTGGAGTCAAGAATATTCAAGTTCAAATCTGGCCTCAGACATTCCTGGCTGTGTTTCTTTGGGCAAGTCCCTTAACCCTTTTTGCCTCAGTTTCTTCATTTGTAAAATGATATGGAAAAGGAAATGGCAAACCACTCCAGTATTTTTGCAAAGAAAAACAAAGTCAGACATAACTTAAATGATTAACCCACAGAATTCCAACTCCTGCAATAAAGTCTCTGTAGATGCCATACTGTGATAATAATACTATTTCTTCCAGTGTCTGGTTCAGTTAAAATTCCCAGTTATTCCTTAAAGGTATTATTTAGGTATTATCTATTAAAGGGATTATTTGTTATGGTATTTTTTGAAAAAACAGAAAAACCTTTGTTCTCAGATAATAGAAAGTCTCTTCAGATTCTTGGCTATGGGGGCTATCATTTCCCCTGAAGGAGAATCTCAGCCTTAGGTGCCAAGATCTTTAGAACAAAGACCAAAGTCATTCTAGTTCATTCACTTCCTTTGTTTTATCTTTATTTTGGACCCTACTCTAGCTTGTACTGAGTAATTCATATATTTCCCAAATTTTAATCTTCAAAAATTAGACTACAAATCAGAAAAAAATATAATTTGCCCAAAGATTGCTGAATATCTCTGGGAGTTCAGGGTTCCTATGTTTTTTAAAACCCTAAGTTTCTTCTGTTTCCTTCCATTTGGATCCAGTGACATTGGCCTTCTTGCTATTGCTCTCACAGGATACTTCATCTCTCAAAGCCATATAGTTTCTTTGTTTCTCTCTCTCTCTCTCTCTCTCTCTCTCTCTCTCTCTCTCTCTCTCTCTCTCTCTCTCTCTTTCTTTCTCTCCTCTCTATTGATCATCTCCAATTTGTCCAGGATAATATTTCATTTGTACATCATTATTTTCATGTTGTCTTTCTCATTAGACTGCATAGACTGCAAGCTTCTTGAAGACAGCAACTGTCTTTTTGCCTTTCTTTGTATGCCCAGTGCTCAGCCTAGCACATAAAAGGAGATTTATACATTTATTTTATTGATTTGACTTAACTTCTCTGGAGTAGATGAGTGGGAGAAGTTTCACCATCAAATTGTGACTAAATAATTAGTTCCTTCTTACTAAAGCCACTTAGCTTGCTCTTCAGCACCTCCTGAAATCTGTAGGAAGCATCATACCTTCTACATTCCATGTTCTGCGCCTGGGCTAAAGGCTAGTTGAAATGCTCTTTATTAGGAAGGAAGGATATGTTGTTTTGAATTGAGAAGATACATCCTTGCAAACAATCAAACAAACAATTCCATCCTCCAGCTAATACTTTGTTTTATTGGGTCCTGCTTTTCTGAAACTTATCTATATCTGTGGGCTGAAATGAGGGGGGAAGGGGGAATTATTCCTCTCCTCTTCTAGAAACAGGAAAAAGTTAACAAAGCAGCAATTGACAATGAATATATTCTCACATATGGCTAATGATGCTGGCTCTGAATAAAAATGAGGGGAAATCACAGTTCTGGACCAATAAAAATGAACGTTGATAAATTATTGATGTTTGAATTAGCATTTGCTAATGATTAGGGAATCAGAGGCAGGCAACCCAAGTCCCACATACCTTCTCCTGGCAGAAACATTAAAAAGAGATGACAAAATAATGATTAATAAATTCAATGAAAAACTACAATAAGTAACTTCTACTCTTTTATCTATAATAGGTCACAGTGGTGAAATCTGCATGTTTTTATATTTTTATTTTATTTATTCAACACTTACCTTCCACTTAGAATCAATACTGTGTATTGTTTCCAAGGCAGAATTGCCCAGGGTCACACAGCTAGGAAATGGCTGAGGACAGATTTGAACCTATGACCACCCCTCTCTAGCACAGGCTTTCATTCCACTGAGCTACCCAGCTGCCCCCATGTTTTTATATTTTAAAAAAAAAATTCTATCATGTTTTGTTCCTTTGAAGTTCCTATAATTATCATGATGTAATGATTTGGGAGTGGGGATTTCCAGAGTTGTTTTCCATGGAGAAAGGATTTATCTTGTTAAAGGTTTTCAGGTAACTTATAGTGGAGAGATTTCTAGAACTTGGATTGGAAAGTATGCTTTCCAGTTTTCCAAATGCTTGGAAAAAGTGCTGGAATCAGGATGTATCTAAATTTATATTTCACCTCTGACCCTTAATAGTTATGTGACCCTGAGAAAATCTCTTAACCCCTCTCCTCCCGACTCAGCCACTCCATTTGTAATATGAGGATTATAGTACCTGTAGTACCTACTTCACAGGACTTCTGGGATTATCAAATGAGATGATTTAATGCATGTAATCTCTTTTTACACCTTAAAGCATTATGTGAATGACAGCTTTCTAACAAACAGCTTTGTAATGGATGGGTCCAATAATTCACACTGTTTCCCTTGTTATTTTGGTTCAATGTTGAAAAGAAATGAGACATTTATTGGTCATTCAACAGCAAACAAAAAGAGGCATACTTAGCTACATCATAGAAGGGATCTTGAAGCCCTTAGCTTTGGTAGACATGGCCTTACTCATCTCCATGTAGAAACATATCTAGTTAGCACTGAAGAGAACAGTAAATTGTGCAGTCTTGGGGCATCTACCAAGTATAAAGGGCCCTAACTCTATGGGGCAGAGCCTTTCCTGAGTTTAGGCGACTAGAAAGTCATGTCAGTATGCTCAGAACCTAGCAGAAAGATACCTCTTGAGATCCTTGGGCCTTGGTATCCCAGGCCATTTAATCCTGGGGACGTAAACTAGCCTAATTTACTATAGTAGTGGGAGAAGGAATATTAGTACATAGATAGGAACATAGTAGATAGATTTCATATCTCAAGCTCTAATCATGTCATTCCCCAGTTCAAAATACCTCAATAGCTCTCCATTGTCTATGAGATCATATATAAATTCTCCAAAGCCCTCCACAACATGGTCCCAACTTTCCCTTGTAGACTCATCTTTCATTAATCCTCTATATCAATCGACAAATATTTAATGTGTCGACTTTGTGTTTGCCTCAGTTTCTTTATCTGTAAAGTAAAATGGAAAAGGAAATGGAAAACTACTCCACTATCTTTGTCAAGAAAACCTCAAATGGGATCACAAAGAGTCTGATAGGTCTGAATTAACCACACAAGACATGTGCCAGGCACTTTGTAAGGCTCCAGGGATATAAAAACTACAAATGAAATAATATCTACTCCTATTTGTTCTATTTGCTCCAAACTGTTTAACTGAATGTTTCTCCAACATGTTCTTTACTTTCTCATGTATAGACTTTTGCTCATTCAGCTCTCTTCACTTGCAATATCCTTTTCTCTTCCCTCTACCAACCTACAGAGAACACTACAATTGAAAGCTTTATTCTCATTCAAGGCCCACATCCAATGTCATTTTCTTGATGAAGTCTCTTTGCTGACTCATCCAACCAGATGTGATTTCTCCTTTTCTTAAACTCTCATAATGCTTAGATCTTTTCTCATAGACTCTGTTGTAGTCTGCCTTATATTACATTTACTTCTGTACCTGTTTTTAAACTCTGTGAGAGTGAATGCTTCTTTTTTTTAAACCCTTAGCTTCTGTCCTGGAATCAAGAGTGTAAATTGGTTCCAAAGCAGAAGAGTGGTAAGGGCTAGGCAGTGGGTGTCAAGTGACTTGCCCAGGGTCACATAGCTAGGAAGTGTCTGAGGTCAGATTTGAACCTAGGACCTCCTGTCTCCAGTCCTGGCTCTCAATCTCCTGAGCTGCCCACAAAAGCTACTTTAAAAAAAAAAAATCCTTGTATCTTCTATACATCTTATAGCACAGTTTCTTCAATATAAAGATTTATTGACTGATTGGTTGATTGATATTAAACATTCAACAAACATTTATCAGTCTTAGAAGTAAATAGCATTTTTTTTTCTTTTTGCACCTTAGCTAAAAATCAAACTGATGAAGAAAATAGAGCCATTGTTAAAGTTGGGAATCTCAGAGAAAACTAGACAGCTGAATAGGGGAGACTCAGGGTTCACACAGCTGCTCACAACTATTAATTACCCACTCTATTTAAAGTAAGTAAATATGTTCCTTTTACACTAGTGGGATCTGATGTATGACAACTTTCCTTGCTGAACCTTGCCCCAACCCCAACTCCAACATCTTGGATCCAATAGCTTTTTCCCATGCAGAAACTATTGAAGGCCCAGAATTGTGCCAATCAGATTGCTCTATCTGCTAGGGATCTCTCTCCGTTTCTCCCTAAAAGCTGATATTTTTGCTTAGGAGAACACTTGAACCCAAAGTTTCATTAGATCTTGAAGTTTAAAGTGTCACAGAAGTGGTCCAGCTTCCACCAGCTCACATTTACATTCTGTATGCAATCTCACAAGCCTCCTCTCCAGCTAGTTTTCCTCCCTGGGCACACTCATCTTGATTCCAGTTGATTTCCCCTGTATATATCCATTAACATTGAAATACTAAAAACTCCTTCTAACTCCCACAAATTGTGCTAATTACACCACCCAAAAGTTCATTCTTTGCTTTGTCACAAACACATGCAGCATTAAGTGATTAAAGTCATATTGCATCATAAACATCTGGAAAGCTACAGTCAAGCCACCATGTCAAATCATCATCGCCAACATCAAGGGTGTCTTTAGACATGACTTTACAGCCCAGGAAATAATTAACAGCTAAGACCCTTTTGAGTCTTCTATTCACTCCCATCTGTGTTTCAGAACAGAAATCTTCTACTTTTAACATTTGTCCCCCAAACACTATTGCATTAGGTAACTCCGAACATCACACTGGCCATCCTTCATGATGCAGCTTCATTGCCAAAAGCCATGCTCTTATTCAGAGTCCTCAGTCCTAGATCTAATTGCCTCTCCCTATAGCCTGAGGTCAACTCTAGCTTCTCCTGAAAAATGAATGGGCAAGTAGTCCAAGTATTTTGCTCTAGGAACTTCTACTTATCTATAAATTTCCACAAAAGCAGAAGTTTTATGAGTTTTAAATGAGTTAATGGATGCAAAGCACATTGCAAACCTTAAAGCCCTATATAAATGCCTGTTATTATTAGCCTCCAATCCCCAGGCTAACAGTCTGATGACACGTTCATTTTCTGGGTTTTCTACTGCTGGCATGTACTAGGTGTGACCGGTTGATGGATTGAATCCTGCTGAACTCAAGTAATCTTTATAGAATAGTACAGGGGATTGCTGGTAAATTTTTAATAGTCAGACTAAGGAAAAAACACTTTTAAGTTTAATTTTTATTATGAACATTTTCTAGATTGCCTAGACAATTAAATAAACAATTTATAGTAATTGTTGATTTCTGAGGTGTAAATGCTCACACTGAAAGTTTAATAATTGCTCTTACTGGCAGGTTAGAGCTAGCTTCAGCACATCCCTGCACATAAGAAACCCTTATAATAATTCCTTGGAAAGGAATTAGTTGGGTGAGGGATAAAAGGTAAAAGAGGGTCTTTCAGGAGGGTTTATAGATTAAGAAAAAAAGAAACTAAGGAGATTATGTAAGGGAGGGAATACTAGTGAAAGATAAGGAGATGAGGGAAAGAACAATAGATGACATTCATACTAAGAAATATAAAACTAAGCTAGCCAGGATTGGAAGGAAAGCAGAAAATTGGGGACAAAAAAAATTTGTAGACAGTTTCTTGGATGGAGGTTTCATATCTAGATGATATAGAGCACTTTGTCAAGTTTATATGAATTTGTGTCATTTTCCAATTGATAAATGGTAAAAAGATATAAACAGACAGCTTTTGGATGAAGAAATCAAAGCTATATATAACTATTTGAAAAGACTCTCTAGGTCCTTATTGATTAGAGAAAAGCAAATCAAAACAACTCTGAGATATTATCACACCTATTAGATTGGCTAAAAAGACAAAAGGGCAAGATGACAAATGTTGGAGGGGATGCTAATACACTGTTGGTGGATCTGAACTGGTGCAAGTGTTTTGGAAAGCAATCTGGAATTATGCTCAGAGTCATAAATATATATACACATATGTATATATTTTTTTATGTAGAAATCCCACTAATATATTTATTTCCTAAGGTGATCAGAGTAAAAGAAAAAGAATTTATATGTTCTAAAATATGTATAGCAGCTCTTTTTATGGTGGCAAAGAACTGGAAATTGAAGGGAAGTTCATCAACTGGGAAATGGCTGAACAAATTGTGGCATATGAATGTGATGGAATACTACTGAGCCATAAGAAATAACAAACAGGTTGATGAAAAAGAAAACCATGGAAAGACCTATATAAAGCAACAGAAATATTATTTGAAAAATTACTCATATGTCCACATCCAGAGAAAGTACTGATATAATAGAAACAAAGTAAGATATAGTTTTATATGTACATATATCTTTTGGTTAAATAATACTTTCTAAAATATGGGGAGGAAAGGGAAGATAAGAGGTACCTTGGAATTTTCATGTAATAAACAAACTAATTACATTTTTGAAAAATAGAAAGATGTTTATTAAAAAATACTAACACTCTTATAATCAGAGAGATGCAGCAAATCAAAACAACTCTGAGGTATAACCTCACATCTAGCAGATTAGCTAACATGATAGCAAAGGAAAGTAATGAATGCTGGAGGGGATGTGGCAAAGTCGGGACATTAATTCATTGCTGGTGGAGTTGTGAATTGATCCAACCATTCCGGAGGGCAATTTGAAACTATGCCCAAAGGGTGATAAAAGACTGTCTGCCCTTTGATCCAGCTATTGCACTGCTGGGTTTGTACCCAAAAGAGATAATAAGGAAAAATACTCGTACAAGAATATTCATAACTGCACTCTTTGAGGTGGCAAAAAACTGGAAAAAGAGGGGATGCCCTTCAATTGGGGAATGGCTGAACAAATTGTGGTATATGTTAGTGATGGAATACTATTGTGCCCAAAGGAATAATGAACTGGAGGAATTTCATGTGAACTGGAACGACCTCCAGGAATGGATGCAGAGTGAAAGGAGCAGAACCAGGAGAACATTATACCCAGAGACTGATACACTGTGGTACAATCTAATGTAATGGACTTCTCCATTAGTGGCAATGCAGTGATCCTGAACAACTTGGAAGGATCTATGAGAAAAAACACTATCCACATTCAGAGGAAACACAATGGGAGTAGAAACACAGAAGAAAAACAACTGCTTGAATACATGGGTCAAGGGGAAATGGGGGATATGATTGGGGAGGTAGACTCTAAACGATCATCCTAGTGCAAATACCAACAAATGGAATAGAAATCAAGGACACATGTAATACCCAGTGGAATTGTGCATCAGCTATGGGAGGGATGGGCGGAGGGGAGGGAGGAATAGAAAATGATTTTTGTAACCAAGGAGTAATGTTTGAAATTGACCAAATAAAAAAATAATGTTAAAAAAATACTAACAATTCCCTGAGTTCCCTAGTCTCTACTAATTCTTTTGTAGTGTCAGGGGAGAGGGACATTGTGACACAGATTTACTCACTTCTTTGTAACTCAATCATGCACTCTGTTCCTAGTCTACTCAAGTCTTCCCTAGTTCAGCCCTGGGCACTTTCTTTTCCCATGCAGGAAATGGTGGGTTTTCAGACTGATGATATCAGATAGCTACATTAGCCATGGCTTTGTCTATATTAAAACCTGAAGATCAATTTCCTGGAGATTTTCATTTTTATTTTGATTCTAAAATCATTTTTATGGAGGCTGTGTCATTTGATTTGCTTTTAAGTCACTCTTAGGGTTCCAAAAATAGAGGTTTATTTAAGGAGGGGAATCCATAGTGTTCAGGGACGTACATCCAAGTAAGATGACTACTTACAACTCAACTTTTTATTAGTTTTTCTTCTAATTAAGCTTTCTATCATTTGCTTTATTTCTTTATAACATATCCTCTGATTTCATCACATTCAGACTCCATTTATAATAAACTAGCAGAGTCCAGCTTCCCACAATGCCCAAACCACCACGTGCTAGCTGTCCTAATCCTGTCCTATCAGAAGCTATCCTAACATTCTCTTTTAGCCCAGGGAGTAATTAACTACACAGCAAACAGCTGCAAGTCTTCTACATCACAGAGCTCCCCAGCCTTTCTGTGCTGATGGACAGAACAGATATCTTCAAAGCCTGTCCATCATTTCCTTCTTTGTCCTTTTGATTGTTTGGTGCGCTTAAAAGAACTTTTGAGTGGGGATCTGATATAGCTCCAGCTCTCAGGATTTGCCTTCTCAGAATTTTGCCTAGGCTTGCTCAGGCATACCTAAGATGCTTTTCTTAAAACAATAGACTAACTCATTAAAGTCAGCTCATCTAGCAATTAACAGGAAACTTGACTGTCTGGAAATCATACTGATTTCTTTAAGATAACACATAAGTGAGCAATTATCATCGATAAATATATGAAACCCATGCAATATACATTACATCAGCGTGTCAAGGACCTATGATTTGGTTTGTTTGGCAACTCTCAATATGGGAACCAACCACACTAATGCAGACTGTAAACTATCTATAACTTATTGTCTCAGAGAGACACATGAGACTCAGAGCTGGCAAGTGATCTGCTCAGGGTCATATAATTAGCCAGATGGAATTTAAAATTAAAAAGTCCTTCTAACTCTTAAGGGCAAGGTATTGTCCACTAGTATTTACATAATATTTTAAGGTTTGCAAAGCACTTTGCAAATAGTATATCATTTTATTCTCACAACAACTCTGGAAAGTAGATGCTATCATTATCCCGAGTTTAAAGAGAAAAATAGAAGTTGAATGTATAGCATCACACAGCTAATCATTGTCTGAGCTGGGATTTGAACTGATGTCTTCTTGACTCTAGGTTCAGTACTCTATCCACTGTTCCACCTAGCTGCTTTCACTATTATAAACTTAATATTTGATGAAATTTAATGAATGATGAAATTTAATAATTGTTCCTATTAATAAGTTAAATAACAAAGAATTTTCCACGGGATAATGAAGAGGAAAATGAGTAGAAGCAAGAGCACATTATATACAGCTATAGATTTAATGGTTGAAGAATAATGTGAATATCACCTCTAGAGAATGAACTTAAAAATAGAAATAGGAAAGATATAATCTATATATACTTATCTCTTTACTGGATAATGCCTTCCATGATGGTGGAAAGGGGAGGGAGGGTTTGAGATACTTGTAAATAAATTCTATTAATAAAAGAATTACAAAGGGGAAAAAAAGAGTTTTCCAAATTAGGCCCTCAAAGTAAAATTTCTTAGTACTTGTCATGTAGAGTCCCATGTAACTTCTGAGGACTCCTACACTTCATAAGTTCAAAAGATCTATGATCTCATCAATGTAGGTATTCCCTGAACCAGTGCTCACCACAAATTACCAATGCTATCTCACCTCTTATGATTCTTTTCCAGGCCTTTTTGAAAATTCCCCATGGAGGATTTAGCCAAGGAGCACAAGTTGAATGAGTAGACCAGCCCCAGCATAGTAGGAAAGAACATGCCAAGAGAGATGGAGAATTAGTGCTGTTCTATAAATGCATTGACTATTCTCCTAAAGATTGTAGAGGGACAAAAAAGTCAGCATGTATATTGGTAGTTTATTGATGTCATTTTGGCTACATTAAAAAAAAAAAAAGTATGAGGCAGCTAGATGGCTTAGGGGATAGAAAACCAGGCCTGAAGTTGGGAGATCGTGGGTTCAAATATGGCCTCAGACTCTTCTAGCTGTGTGACCCTGGACAGAGCATTTAACTTCAATTGCCAGCCTTTACCACTCTTCTGTCTTGGCATTAAAACTTAGTATTGATTCTAAGACAGAAGGTATGGGTTTGGTTTTTTTTAAATAGCATTACACGTTATTTTTTTGTTTCTCTTAGAATAGTTTTTTCTTTGTGGTATCCTAAAAATTCATTTCCTTAAAAATATATTATCTGCATCATAAATTTCTTTTTTATGTATTAGGTTAGATCCTGTCACTCTGTAGCTTAGTACATCTAGAACTGAAGTAGTTGATCCTAAGTATGGTGGTTCCACTTTCTTCCCAAGATGAAACTAGATGACTAAAGAAATAAAAAAAATCTATTCTATTTCAATTTTATTGTTGTTCTCTCTTCCAACATCATCTAAAATTGTTCTTGTGATGATCTGGTTCGGCCAGGTCTAACCATGACACATTAGAAACATTTAAAACAGTAGAGTTGATTCTTTCCTTTACAAGTTCAGAATTAGATCTTTTGAGGGATTCTTACATTATTCATTTATAGTGATTATTGTGACAAGAGTGAAGGAGGTATATGCTCAGTAGTTCAAATTTATATATATATATATATCCTCTTCCTTTATTTTTCTTGTCTTTCCTTTCACATCTTTACAACACTTCCATGGAGCAGAAACAAGAACTATCAGGATATCCCATCAGAAGTAATTAGTAACTTAGTTTGCCAGTACTCTAGGGCAAGGCAACTCTGTCTAAGTTGCAGAAAGGTGCCAACTTGCATGGTTAGAGGGCATTTCCTTACTGGGAGTTTCCAGTCCTGAGATTAAAGGTCTGTGGCCCTCTATATATACTTATAAATGTACACTTTGTCTCCTCTGATAGAATGTAAGTTTCTTGAGGGCAGGAAACATTTCATATTTGTCCTTGAATTGCTTGGCAGGGTGACAAAGACACAGGCATTTCATAAATGTTTGTTATTCGGTTCAGATGACGTGTAATTCTACAACAGTGTCTTTGCACAGAGTAACTGCTCAATCAACTTGATGTATCAAGCTGACTTGAAAGTAGAAGAAGTTGCTGCACTATTGCAATTATTTTGTCTCTGGACTCTGGTTGGGCAAGTCATTTTTTTCTGCTACAGTAGCAAATGGTTTCTAGATAACAGTAGATAAGAGTGCTATACCTGGTGACAGGAGTTCATCTTTTTGAGTTCAAATCTTGCCTCAGACACTAGGAGGACAAGTCACCTTGCCCTGTTTGACTCAGTTTTTTATCTGAAAAATGAGCTGGAAAAGGGAATGGCAATATCTTTGCCAAGAAACCTGGTTATGAAGAGTTACACACGACTGAAAAATGACTGAAAAACAACAAAAAGGGGGAGCAAAAGAAATTTCTTGCCGGAGATAGGTTTTATCTCAATTTTAAGCTTTTATATGGTATATCATATCTGCTTCTGCTCCTCTGGACTGCTAGTTTGAATTTAGTTGATGGTATGTGCTTGATCTCTGTACTGTTATGATTCCACATTGTTTGCCTGTATTTGACTCACTGTCTATCTTGTTATGTGTTAAAACCTTAAGTACTTCCTCCAAAGACAACCCTTCTTGTCTTGTGGAAGCTCACCTCACTCTGGGATAGCACTCTTGCCATGCCTTCTCCGCCCAACATAAACGAATGCACAGAAACAGTCTGGAAGATAGTTCCCCATATGTGCCACTATGGAGACTCATCTATCTTTGGTTCTTAGAAACCTGCCACACTCCACAGGTTTCTAACTATTATGTTAAGGGCATTATTGGTTGTGTACTCATTCCATAGAATGAGTACACAATTCCATTCCCCAGCCCCACTACCCTCTCTAACCACCATCCAACGTCTGTGTGAGATTTTAATGTATGCTTCAGCTAATGAATGACCCTAATGGCTGTGGCTTCTGGTTTCTTTATCAAGAGTGGACCCTACATTAATTTCCACAGGCCTAAGCTAGTAATTAATAGTTACATGCACTCTGATCTACTTCTGCAAACCATGCTCTCCATTGGGGCATATGATGTTGTTATAGTTAACATAACCAACTATTCTTCTGATCGATTAATTAAAAAGACATTGTTAATTTATAAAACATGTTTATGCTTATAAAAATACATTTATTTTGTTTAATGATCTACTTTTCTCAAGTTCAATTTCTTTAGTTTTATAATTATTCTAGATTAATTCTATGAACATTGGAGGACATTTTTGCATTTTGTATCATATTTTCAAACTTTACAAGTTTTTAACTTCTAAAAATAAAAACAAAACAGCTTTATGAGTTATTTTTAAATTTTAATCTCTACTTATGCTTTCAATCTTAAAAATATGAAAAAGGTCAATAACCTAAATCAAATGAACAAAAAATCAAGCCATTCCCCAATTGATAAATGGGCAAGGGACATGAATAGGCAATTTTCAGATAAAGAAATAAAAACTATTAATAAGCACGTGAAAAAGTGTTCTAAATTTCTTATAATCAGAGAAATACAAATCAAAACAACTCTGACGTATCACCTCACACCTAGCAGATTGGCTAACATGACTGCAATGGAAAGTAATGAATGCTGGAGGGGATGTGGCAAAGTCAGGACATTGATGCATTACTGGTGGAGTTGTGAATTGATCCAATGATTCTGGAGTGCAATTTGGAACTATGCCCAAAGGGCGATAAAAGACTGTCTGCCCTTTGATCCAGCCATTGCACTGCTGAGTTTATACCCCAAAGAGATCATAAGGAAAAAGATTTGTACAAGAATATTCATAGCTGCACACTTTGTGGTGGCAAAAAATTGGAAAGTGAGGAGATGCCCTCCAATTGGGGAATGGCTGAACAAATTGTGGTACATATTGGTGATGGAATATTATTGTGCTCAAAGGAATAATGAACTGGAGGAATTCCATGTGAACTAGAATGACCTCCAGGAATTGATGCAGAGTGAGAGGAGCAGAACCAGGAGAACATTGTACACAGAGACTGATACACTGTGGTACAATCGAATGTAATGGACTTCTCTACTAGCAGCAATGCAATGATCCAGAACAATTTGGAGGGATTTATGAGAAAGATCACTATCCACATTCAGAGGAAAAACTGTGGGAGTGGAAACACAAAAGAAAAAGAGCTGCTTAATCATATGGGTCAATGGGGATATGCCTGGGGATGCAGACTTTAAATGACCACCCTAGTGCAAATATCAATAATATGGAAATTGGTTTTGATCAAGGACACATGTAAAACCCAGTGGAGTTCCATGTCAGCTACAAGAGGGGGTGGAGGGAGGGGAGAGAAAGAGCATGATTCTTGTAACCAAAGAAAAATATTCTAAATTAACTAATTAAATAAAATCCCCCCCCAAAAGAAAAAGGTCAATAACAATAAGTCAATAGTCAATCCATACTTTTTAAATGCCTACTGTGTGCTGGATATTGTGCTAGGTTCTGGGTATACAAATAAAAAAAGAGGACAGTCCCTGCACTTGAGGACTTATAGTCTAATGGGGAAAGACAACACACACAAAAAAGCCAAAAATTGGAGGGTGGGGCAGAGAGGTATCAGTGGAAAAGAAATCAAAGAAATCCAGAATAAACATTGAAGAGAAGTCAAAGAAATTCAAAAGGAATACAGGCAGGTAGGGATGAGAAATAAGACTGATTGGACCTTACAAAATGAGGTTTCTCAATAATTAGTATACTAGGGGCATGGTGGAGAAGTCACAGAATTCCAAAAGGAGTACAGCCAGGTGGGAAATGAGATGTCTGAGGAATATAATAGAATAATAATATTTCCCATTTTAAACATTTTTTTCAAATTTTACATATAATGTTTTGAAAATACAAAAACAAAATTACAAACTCTAAAGAATGGACCTTAATGTCAGAGTATCCAGGGCAACTGGAGGGTCATTACTGATTTTCAAAAACAATGATAAAGAGATGGGGAATGTCTAAACTGCTGTAGAAAGAGATCTGGACAGGGGTGAAAATCTGGGAGCAGTGGTTTGGAGGAGGAAGTGCATAGACTATCTAAAGTTGGTTCCCGTAGTAGAATACAGAAAAATAAAGTTGGAAAGTTAGACTTGGGGTGAGAATATAGAAGATTTGATTTGAATCTATTAATCTGGTCAGTTGGAAGCTATTAATGGCTTTTGAAGAGGGTAGTAATGTGGTGAAATTGGTATTTTAGAAATAATCTGGGGATGTAGGATAGATTTAAAGGGGAAAGAATGGAGGAATGGAAACTGATTAGGAAGGCTTTTATTTTTTTGCTCCCAACAAAACCTTTTAATAAAGATCTATATTATGCCAATAGAAGGGACAAATGCCAGGAATATTGTGAAGGGAAGTATTGACAGGAGGATTCTGTCAGAGTGGGAGAACAGAGAGTTACTACACTAACTTAGGAGATAAGAATTTTTAGATAAGTTTTAGAAGGTTCAATCCATCATTTATTAAGCCACTGTACTAAGCCCTGGAGTTACAAATACAGAGAATGAGACAATTGCTTCTCTTAGGAATATGCATTCAACCAGAGAAAATAGAAAATATATATGTAAGTATATACAGAATAAAATACAAATAAAGTACCAGCTGAATTGGTGTGTTCCTGTAGTTCTGCTGTTGGGGAAACTGAAATTGGGGAATTGATTGAGTATCGGAGTTCTGACCTGCAATAGGACTAATGTCATTTGGATACTGCATTGTCAGAATCCAATCTGGTGAGTATCCAGTTACAAAGGGTCACAGGGCTGCTTAAATAGGGTTGAGCCAGCCTGGGGTGGGAAAAAAAAAAAGAACAGCTTCCAGGTCAGTAAATATAGGGATCTGATTGTTGAGTGTCCTGATAGACTTTCAATGTAGATGAGATAGAAGATCCATTAGCAATTGGAGGAATTGGGAAAGATTTCATGTAGACATGATAGACAGTTGCATCCTGAAGGAAGAGAGGGATTCGGTGAAATGGAGATGAAGAGGTGGTGTATTCTATTCATGGCAGTGGTGTGTACAAAGTCAATGAGTAGAGAAATGGAGGAGGTATGTTTGTGTAGAATAGAGAAAAAAAGGTCTGTTTGGCTGGTTTGCAGATTATAAGATAGGGAATAATGTCCAACAAGGTAGGAAGATAAGTTGGGGACAAGTTGTAAAAAGATAAACAGAGTTCAAATTTGATCCTAGTGGCAATGGGGAGCCACTGGAGTTGACTAAGTAGGGAAGTGACATGGTCAGACCTGAGTTTAAGGAACAAACCTTTCCTAGCTATTTGAAGGATAGATGAGATGACTAGAGTAGTCAGACTTGAAGCAGGGAGCTATATTAGGAGGATGTTGTAGCAATCTAGTAAAGAGATAACAACGGCCTAAACAAAGGCTATGGGAGTAGAATGAAGAGAGTCAAAGGAGAAAAATGTCATGGAGGGTAGCCACATGCCCACAAAGAACAATCTGCCTGCCATCTTTGGCACCCATGCCATAGGTTCACCATTGCTGCCCTAGTATATTAAAGAAACCAGAGGTCTTTCAGTATTCTTGCAAACTTCCTGGGTCTCAGTTTTTTCAGAGAACTTATAGCTTCATTAATAAATATTTGTTGAGTACAGTAGGAATTTTTTAGTCAATTGCTTAGGAATGAAATCTAGGAAATCATAGCTTTTCGAGCTAGAAAAGAGCTTAGGAAAGATTTTTTTTTTAAAGCACACTATGCTACATATGCATGTCAGCTTTGGCCAGTTGTTTGAAAAGTATATACCCCTACAGACATTGGAGCAAGCCTTCATTCCTAAGCAAAGACTGAACCTTTCAGCACTTATTTTAATGGGTTTCTATCTACTCTCATCAAAGGCTATTGTAACAAGCCATATAGGTTTTACTGGATGAAAGAGGCCAGTAAAATAAAATTACGGAACAACTACAACAAAAAATTAAGAGAAATGACTTTGAATGTAAAGTTTGACGTCTAAAGGAACTTTAAAACTGGTAAAAACTTAGCCAAATTATTAGAAACTTTGAGGAATGCTACCTCTACATAGGGAATAATATTTAGCATTGTGCAATATTTTCAATAATTTATTTAGACTGGCACAAAATAATTGTTGAAATTTTAAGTATTGTTTAATTAAAAGGCTATTTTTTATAAATGGGATTTCATAAGATTTTTTGTATTATTTCAAGTAATTTGGTTATATATGGTATATATTATTTTGTTATATATGTTATATTGGTTAACTATTTTTAAAAGTCAATTGTTTTTTGTTTCTATATCATAGTCATTTGCCAGAATACACTCCCATTTCCCCACACCTGTGAAGTTTTCCCTGAAGCAAAGAAATTTTTAAGTAAAAACAGCAGACATAGCAACTATGTTGGAAAGAGTGTACCACATTCCACACCCATTTTTCTACTATCTCTCTCAAGGAGAAAAGTACAGTCAGTTTTGCTACAGTACAATGTATATGCATCTCCCTCCAAAGCATTTGGAAAATGAAGTTAGGGGCAAAGTACTGAAAAAGTTCTTTAGTGGCACATTAAAAAAAGAGAGATAACCTAAAAAAAAGACAGCATAGTTTTGTACATTTAAAATGATTACAAATTCACAAATATCACAATAAACAGTGATGGCCCCCATGGCTACTCAGCCTATGCCTTGGTTTCCACCAGCAAACTGACAAGAGTCAAAAGTTGGACAAAAGCCTCAACTATGTTGGAGCACATGGTCAAAGAGGAACAGAGCATTGTCTTTTTTCTTTCTCTCCTGTTCTTCCATTACTTGACTTTACTGGCTTCTTTTGCCCAAAAAATCAATATGGGCTGTTACTTATTATATTCTTTAACAAAGCAGATAGAAACCTATTAAAATGAAATATTCAGTCTTTACTTAGTAATGAAGACTTGTTCCAATGTTTTAAGGACATATAATTTTTTCTTTGTTTCTTTCTTCCTCCCTCCCTCCCTTCACTTTGTTTCTTCCTTCCTTCCTTCCTTCCTTCCTTCCTTCCTTCCTTCCTTCCTTCCTTCCTTCCTTCCTTCCTTCCTTCCTTCCTTCCTTCCTTCCTTCCTTCCTTCCTTTCTTTCTTCCTTTCCTTCTTCCTTTCTTTCTTCCTTTCTTTCTTTCTTTCTTTCTTTCTTTCTTTCTTTCTTTCTTTCTTTCTTTCTTTCTTTCTTTCTTTCTTTCTTTCTTTCTTTCTTTCTTTCTTTCTTTCTTTCTTTCTTTCTTTCTTTCTTTCTTTCTTTCTTTCTTTCTTTCTTTCTCTCTTTCTCTCCTTCTCTCTTTCTCTCTTTCTCTCTTTCTCTCTTTCTCTCCTTCTCTCCTTCTCTCCTCTCCTGCTCTCTTTCTCTCTCTCTCTTTCTCTCTCTCTCTCTTTCTCTCTCTCTTTCTTTCTTTCTTTCTTTCTTTCTTTCTTTCTTTCTTTCTTTCTTTCTCTCTTTCTCTCCTTCTCTCCTTCTCTCCTTCTCTCCTCTCCTTCTCTCCTTCTCTCCTTCTCTCTTTCTCTCTTTCTCTCTTTCTTTCTTTCTTTCTTTCTTTCTTTCTTTCTTTCTTTCTTTCTTTCTTTCTTTCTTTCTTTCTTTCTTTCTTTCTTTCTTTCTTTCTTTCTTTCTTTCTTTCTTTCTTTCTTTCTTTCTTTCTTTCTTTCTTTCTTTCTTTCTTTCTTTCTTTCTTTCTTTCTTTCTTTCTTTCTTTCTTTCTTTCTTTCTTCTCTCCCTTACCTTCCATCTTAGAATCTATACTGTGTCTTGGTTCTAAGGCAGAAGAGTGGCAATGGGAGTCAAGTGATTTGCCCAGGGTCCCACAGCTAGGAAGTATCTGAGGTCATATTTGAACCCAGGACATCTCATCTCTGGGCCTAGTTCTCAATTCACTGGGCCATCCAGCTGAACAATTAGCTAATAAACATACACATATTTCTCTAAGTTCTGCTCTCTTCCCTCTGCATGAATTCAAAGAAGTCTTCCTGTGTTTCTTTTCCTAGGTTCTTCACAAATCCTCTGTCTTTCACATTTATTTCTTACTGAACAATGTTCCATTACATTTACATGCTACAGTTTGCCCAGCCATTCTCTAACAGAGGGATAATTTTTTGCAAGTTTCTGTTTTTGTTGTTGCTTTGCTCTTTCAAAAAAAGAGATTGCTATGACTTTTTGGCATATGAGATATTGACCTTTTTTTTCCCCCCGTGAAATGTATCTTGAATTTTAGAATGGATATCAACCAGAAATTAAGACTCAGATTTTTAGAGATTGAATAGACCTGAGAGATCAGCTAATATAATCTACTTATTAAACAGATTAAACAGATATTAAACAGATGTAGAAACCAAAGCATAGAGAAATTAAATGACTTTTCCAAGGTCACAACCAGTCAGTAGCAAAATAAGTACTTTAATCTATGTCTCTTAATTATCAGTTGAGCATTCCTTCTACTATGTAAAACCTCCTTTCCCAATCATTTAACAGAAATTCATTTGGCTAGAATGCATGCATCTCATTATGTAGGTTGAATTTATAGTGTAAGCTGACTTCCATATAGAGAACCAGCTTTCTGGAACCTAGGAAAACCTGAGGGGATCATATGAGACTTACTTTGTGCTCTGAGGACCTGAAGATCTGAAGGCGTGGGATGTAGAGAGGGATGAAACCTTCACAGAAGTATACTAGAACCAGCTCCAGTGGCTAGAATTGATTGTTAAAATTTCAGTGTGAAGGGGTAGCTAGGTAGTATAGTGGACAGAAAGCCAGGCTTGGAGACAGGAGGTCCTGGGGTCAAATCTGCCTGTAGACATTTCTTAACTGTGTGACGCTGGGAAAGTCACTTAACCCTAATTGCCTTGCCCTTAGTATTGATTCTAAGACAGATGGTAAGGGTTTAAAAACAATTTCAGTGAGCATTGATAGCTCACAAATCAGCAAATGCTACAACTGAGGGTTTCTTAGTTGTTAAACTAACACACCTTTGGCCTAAGAGCAGGCATTCAAAGAAATGTTCAATGAAAGAAAAAGGCAAAAGAAAACAGGCTGAGGGGAAGAGCAGAAGGTTAGAATAGGAACCATGAGGGCTTGTGAAAAAAATAATGGTGCAATGTTGATACCATGGAAAGGGACATAGAAGAACAAATTTGGAAAAAGGAGTTTCTCAGTCATTGGAAAAGACCTTAAAGATTATTTGACCAACCTCTTTATTTTATTGATAAGGCCTAGAGATCCAAAAATGATTCTAAGAAGGAAAATACTGTTTACTTTAGTGATGTAATGATAAAAGAGATGAAAAAACCTGGCTCAAATTAAATTTCTAGGCTAGACTAGTCTAGTTGTAACATTAACAGTAATTATCCTGGGCTAAAATAGACCATCTGGACACTATAGAGACTGTGACTTTGATGAGAATGGAATAAAGCTGAATAAATTCTTATTTTTAAAAAGATTCTATTGATGCTTAAAAAAATACTTTCATTTCCCGTCAGAATCGTCTGTTGTAAAAAAAAATTAAGCAAAACAAACATTTATTATATATAATAGTGAATACAACATTTTGCATCTATAATCTGTTCTTTCTTTACAGAGAAAACTTCTGGTTTCATCATCAGTTTAATGGAAGTAAGACTGGTAATTTGATTGATCTGAATTCTAATGTCTAGTGTTATATTTCTTTGTCTTATTGGTATTACTGTACATACTGGTCTTTGGTTTTGTTTTCTTTGCTCCACATTGGTTCATACAAGTCTCCTTGAGTGTCACTGTCACTGAATTCTGTATCTGCATATGTTGTTTCTTCTTATATTCTTATATTTTATATTACATTATATACTATATATCATGTACATTGCATGTATCATATATGTACATATCATATACATTACATATGCAATTATATTCATATGCCACAATTATTCAGTTACTTTCCAGTTAAAGAGATCTATTTTCTTTTCAGTTTTTTTCCTTCTAGTATATTTTGTTGTATATCAGATTTTTCTCTCAGCTTTGACCTTCTTGGAATATAGTAGGATTACTTAGTATATAGTAAGACGACCACTGAGTCAAAGGGCATGAACAATTCAGTTGGTTTATTTGTATAATTTCAAATACTTGTTGATAGATTTCTTGTGAATTATATATGTCAAACAAATATAAGTATATGTAATCATCACCTATTTTAGTGTCAAAGATTTATGCCATATACATTTTTGTAGCAGGTCTTAAGTGAAAAATTGTTTGTTGAATATCAGAATGATTGCTAGAAAGTATGAACCCCTGAACTGAATTGCTTTGCTGAATAATAGGAGTAGAATCAGAAGATTCATATCTAGAACATATCAAAGAACATTTCCAATCCTCTAACTTTAGAGGATGAAACCGTGAAGTTGCTTGCCCAAAGTTACATAGATAGTATGCAATGCTTTCCCCACTATTTCTAATGTCTTTAGCATTAAATTCTATGGATAATCATGGATAAGCCAAAGTTAAACAAAGCAACTTTGGAGACTGTAAAGAGGTGTAGAAAAATATTGTAATTTCTATAAATAAAAAAATCAATAAATATACTTGTTTTCCTTTGTCCAGAAAGCTTTTTGAAGGCAGTAATACTGTCTTTGAGAGATTCCATGGGTTCTTCTGTTAGTGTAAACTGCCAAAATTATTATATAATTTTTATTTTCCCCCCAATTACTTATAAAAACAATATTTAACATTCATTTAAAATTTTTTTGAATCCTGAATTCTCTCCTTCCCTTCCTACCCCCCACTGAGATGATAAGCAATTTGATTTAGATTTTTATGTCAAAATTATTAACACACTGATACTAATTTGGTTGGTAGTAGAAATGTGAAGTTGGTTATATAGTTATGAACCTATTTTTAATTTCAATGTATTCTCTACACATTAAAAAAATTAAGTTCATTTTTCTCCTTCCCATCTCCCATTGAAAAAAAGAAAAGAAAAACAAAACCCTTATAACAATTAAGCATAGTCAAGTAAAACAACAGTAGCCATGATATGATAATATATGTTTCACTCTACACTAAATCTATCGTCTCAATCTATCATCAAGAGGTGGGTAGAGGGGGCAACTGGGTAGCTCAGTGGATTGAGAGTCAGGCTTAGAACTTAGAGACAGGAGGTCCTAGGTTCAAATTTGACCTCAGACACTTCCCAGCTGTGTGACCCTGGGCAAGTCACTTAACCCCCATTGCCTAGTCTTCACCACTCTTTTGCCTTGGAACACAGTGTTGACTCCAAGACAGAAGCTAAGGGTTTAAAAAGGAAAAAAAAAAGAGGTGGCTAGAATGTTTCATCAGTAGTCCTCTGGTACTGTTGGTCATTGCACTGAGTTTTTTATCTTTACAATGTTGCAGCTATTGTATAAATTATTCTTTTAGTTTTGCTTACTTTACTGTATTAGTTCACACATGTATTTCCAGTTTTTTTTCCTGAAGTCATCTTTTATAAACTTCTTGGTCCAATAGTATTTAATTACATGCATATGACATAATTAGTTTAGGCATTTTATAATAGATGGGAAACTTTTTAGTTTCTAGTACTTTGTTACCACAAAAAAAGCTGCTTCAACTAATTTTGTACTGTGGGTTTATTTCCTCTTTTTTTCCATCTCTTTGGGGCATAGATCTAATAATGTTTTATATATATATATATAATGTTATATAATAAATAATTAATATACACACAGTTTAGTGACTTTTGGGGATAGTTTCAAATTGGTTTCCAGAATGGCAGGACCAATTAACAACTCAACCAATAGTGTCTCAATGTGCTTCTCTTACCATAACCTCTCCATTTGTCATTTTTATTTTTCTCTTCAACTTTGTCAATCTGATATGAGGTAAGACCCTAGATTTGTTTTAATTTGCAAGTTTCCAATTATTAATTATTTGGAGCATTTTTTTGCTCGTTGCTATCTGAGATAGTTAAATATAAAATTAATCCTGCTATTCAAAGGGGATACCAGAATGGCTAAGACTGCCTCTAGATGGCTATAATAATTCTAAAAGTTTACTACCTTCCAAATAAGATTTTGTGAAGAAATTAATTTGTGATGTACAAAGCATGATAGATATTGAACTATTGTTATGATTCTTTGCACAGTCTGGATATGGTTCCATCCTCTAGAAGCCAGTGTTTAAGTTCAAGAAAATAGAGAAATGTGTAATTTTATCTTTGAGTGGATGCAAACCTCCACTTCCTCACCACTTGCTTGACCACAGCCAGGATCCTGGACCTCATTCTGGGAACCGTTGTCCCAACTGCCACAATATCCTGTCCAATTTTTCCACCCTCAGAGTTTTTTTTTTCAATTTTGTGGCATATAGCATTGTTTTGTCAGAAGTTTTGCTTTTTTTAAGAAAAGAAAAGTAAATACAACCTGATGATGCAATTTTCCAGGAGTCGGGAAAGTTGCCTCCAGTAGGAAGAGTAAAAAAACAGCCCCACCAACAACTGAAAACAAAACCTTGAGTGTGGGCTGGGTGAGGGTGTGGTGACTATGGACATCACCCCAGGCTGTGTTACTGTTTTAAATCAGTGCTTCTTGGGATCCTAGATTTAGAAATGAAAGGGACATGATAGCCCTTCAAGTCCAATTCCCTGATTTTGTAGATGATGATTTAGGTCTAGAGAGGCTAAATGACTTGCACAGGGTCACCTGGCTAATGAGTGTTTGAGAAGAGACTTAAATGTAGGTCTTTCCAATTCCAAGTTTCAAAATCTACCTACTACACCATGCTTTCCAGACTTTTCATTCTGAGTCATACTCAAGGGTGTATGTAAGGGTCCTTTGAATATATTTGACCATTGAAACAATGGGAGGGATGTTTCTAGAAAATAATTTAGAATTACCCAAGACAAGTGATTGAACTTCATACCCTTAAACTCACTGGTTCTTCTGCAAAGCACATATCTCTCCAAGGAGGTCAAAGACAGAAAGGGAAGTTCTCATATATACCAAAATTTTCATGGCAATCCTTTCTGTGTGGAATAAAAGACTGTAAGCAAAGTGAGTGACCATTGAGGAGTAATGACTGAATGGTGGCATTTAAATTAATAGAATGTAGTATGTTATTGAGGGAATGATGAATATCTTAATTCAGAGACATATGAAAAGACCTGCATGAAATAATGCAGTATGAAGGTCAAATTAGAACAATAAACATAACTACATTAATGTAAATGAAATCATATTCAAAAGCAGCCCAGCTCTGATCAATTATTAATGATTATTTCAGCTGATGAAACACAATTTTTTCTCTTTTAAGAGAGGGGACTACATATATGTCGTGTTGAATATGCTTTCTGAAATGATCACTTGGTTTTGCTTGCCTTTTTTCTATGTTAAGAGGGAGGATTTAGTGTGGAACTATATGGGAAATTAATATAAAAACAAAAGTCATTCAATAAAACTTTTTAAAATCTCCTAAGAATATTTTAAAAACAGCTACAACAATAATAACAAAAGAGCAATGGGAGAGGAAATGTATTCTACTTAGTTCATAAGAACTGGTAGGAAGGGTGCCAGAGAGTAGCATCAGATTAGGTGTAGTAGATTCCTTATTCCTCAATCAGGAGGATGGAGGGAAGGGCATATATTGAGAGATGTGAGGAAGGACTCAGGAAGGAACATACAATAGCAATTTAAGGGGCAGATGAGTAAAAGAGTAGATAAGAGTGCCAGGCCTGGAGTTGGGAGAACTTGGGTTCAAATTTGGTCTCAGCTACTTTCTAGCAGTGTGACACTGGGCAAGAAACTTAAACCTCATTTGCCAAACCCTTGCCCTTTTTAGGACAAAAGGTAAATGCTTTTGTTTTTTTAAAGAATGGCAATCTCTACACAAAGTCATTAGAAAAGATAGATTTGTTCCACTTCCTACTATTGCGTTTTTATTATAAGATTAAGAAACTCTCATATAAGGGCAGAAAAGTCCTGGTTTATTTGCATTTAGTAATGAAAATTACCAGAACATGTCTAAAGAATACTGCTTCCAGAAAGAACTTGTATTTGCAAAGTTTGCTAGATTTGGAGTTCCAGAACTTCCCTTAGAGTCCCAGCTCTGACAATAGCAGGGTAACCTAGGGCAAGTCATTTAACCTCATAGTTCAATTTCCTCATCTTTAAAATAAAGATATTGGATTTAAATGACTTTGATGTTTCTCTTCAGTGATACATCTATGATCTTATTTGATTCTCACAACAATCTTGTGAAGCAGGCGCCAATATTATTTCCATTTTATAGATGAGGAAACTGAGCCCAGTAAGTGTTGTGGTGAGATTTGAACCCATTCCTTTCTAAATCCAAATCTCATTCTAGCTCCCTCACCATACCCATTGCCTTTCCAAATAAAACTCAAGACAGCCTCAGCACTGGGAAACATTCAAGCATAGAAAATAGCAATCCTATTAATTTCAAAAACACTTAGAAAGTATGTTTTCTACAAAAAATACTAGAGATTTTTTTTAAAGAAAAGTTTTTTTTTTTATTTTGCAAGGAATCTCCCAGGTTGAGTTAAGACAACAAAATCATTTGCTTTTTGTACAAATTATAATTTTACCACCTGAAACATTTATCATCAAAACCTTGGGACCTGGCAGAACCAGCAAAAGAGTGGGAGTATTTTGCCAATTTTCTTTCTTCTAATTCTCATTCATCAAATCCTCCTCCCTCAACCTTACATTCTCAAAGTTTACTATACTGAAATTTACTTGAACTTTTCCAGACACAGAATTATTAGACAAGTGAGCTTCAGTATCCCATCATCCATCTTTATGGGAAGAGAGTCAAGCAACTAGGAGTTAGAGAAGTAGGGACGCTCATAATTAACTAGCCCAATCTCCTCATTTTAGAGAATACTGAACTGAGGAGTAGAAAGCCTACGTGTCTTTGCAGCTAGCAGAGCTGGGGCTTTAGCCCACTTTCCCCTATACTGCAGTTACAGCTAAACCTGAACTCTATTCCCAGCTACTTTCTAAGGGTGCATGGCTGTGGTCACTTCACTTAATCTCCCTTGGTCTCACTCTTCCCGTTTGTAAAATTAGGAGGTTGAACTAGATTGACCTGCATCTCTAATATCCTCTGGACCTCGGCTATTTCATCTGTTCAACTTAAGTCTAGGAGAAAAGGCAAGAGGAAAGGTTGGACTTCCTAGACCTATTCCAGGATCCCTTCCAGCATTGAGGTTCTGTGATTTTAACCTCTCTCACCATCCCCCCGCCCCTCACCCCCCCAAAAAGGATTAAAATAGCTCAAAGTTCTTGGATCAACAACTGCACACTAATCATGCCTGTGTGTCTTCTCGGGACCAGCTGCTTCTGGCTGCTCTGGACAAAAGTTGAAGCTGGGGGGAGGAGGGGGGGATTTGGGTTAAGTACAAAAGTTTGGAAAAGTCGCGTCCTTGGTCACTATCAAGACATAAAAGAATGAGAGGGAGGGGGGAAAGCATATCCTTCTCAAGAAGGCGAAATAGGAGACGGGCGTGGGGCGGACTCAGAGGGGAGGCAGTAGAACAACGGATTTGTAGGGAGGAGGCGCCCTTGGGTCCCTCCCTCACTCCCTAGCGCTTCGTGGTCCAAGGGCAAGGTCCACTGTTGGGCCGGGCGGGGGCGGTCGAGGTGTGAGGAGGCAGAGGAGAGTTGGTGGACTGGCGCGTGCTCGCTCCCTTGAGGTGGCGGAGGCGCGCCCGTGCTCGCCCCCGCACCCCTGCCTCCTTTTGCCCGCCCCCAGCAGCCGGACCTTCTCAGTGCAAAGCAGGAGGGCGCGCGAGCAGGCCGGGAAAGATGCGGCCGAGGCGGCAGCGCGCCCAGGCAGTTTGAAGCAGCGGTTGGCTGCCACGGGCTGGAGAGATGAGCTGGGGGGCCGCCCCCGGCTCGGGGCTGTGAGGGGCTCGGGGCCGGGGGTGGGGGTCGAAGTCGAAGAGGAGGAGGAGGAGGCGGCGGCGGCGCTGCCTTCTTCCTCCGCGCCCCCTTCCTCCTCCTCCTCCTCCTCCTCCTCCTCGGCGCCCCTAGGCTCAGACATGATCAGGGCCGAGTGGCCCGAGTGGCAGTCGCCGCCGCCAGGCCGAGGCCGGGGCCGCCTCCCGCTCCCCGAGCCGGGCCTCGGCCTGCGGCCCCGGGGGTTCC
The DNA here is from genome assembly GCF_027887165.1 of Monodelphis domestica. Classification (NCBI taxonomy): domain Eukaryota; kingdom Metazoa; phylum Chordata; class Mammalia; order Didelphimorphia; family Didelphidae; genus Monodelphis; species Monodelphis domestica. The sequence continues at coordinate 95,232,918 of NC_077230.1, read as the reverse complement.
CTCCGCTGTCTCCGCCGTTGCCGCCGCCGCCGCCGCTGCTGCCGCTGCTGCCGCTGCTGCTGCTGCTGCTGCTTCCCGTGCCCGTGCCGGGGGTTGGGGTCCCTGCCGCCGCTGAGAGGTTCCCGCTCCTGTTGCCTCCGGCCATGGGGCCCAGCGTGAGCCTCTACTTGAGCGAGGAGGAGGTGCACAAACTGCTCGGTGAGTGAGACCCCCGGGCGGGCGCGGGGCGAGGAAGCGCTTTGTAGGGGAAGGACTTCCAAAAATGGGCTGCTTTCCTCCCCTCCCCCCCGCTCCCGTCCTCTCCCACCTTCTGGGAAGCTGGTTTCCCTGTTCTAGAGATGTAGTCCGGGGGAGGTCCCAGGGTGCTACCCCCCTTTTCAGCTCATGCCTTCTACCACAGCCTGCCCAAACGGGAATCCCGGAATCAAACTCTCTTCCATCATAGCCCACTGATTTACCTGGGTTGATGATCTCCAATTTATCCAGTTCTTTGTACGTAGTTGTTTGCGTGTCGCTTGCCGCATAGAGGTAGTGAACTCCTGGGGAAATTACTTTTCTTTTTCTATCTAGAGCTTAGCACTGTCTTGGCAAATAGTAAGCGCTTAATAAATGTTTCTTGATTGACGGACTGCCCTCTTGGACCAAGATGTTGGGCTTTCTGATTCCTCCTTAAAAGCCTGGGGTTGTAGCATCTTTACCTTCATTGAATTTATAGTTACTTTGCCCTACCAAATTTAGGGGGTTTTATTATTAAATTGTAATTTTTTCAGCTGTTAAATATATTTGTTTTTTCTCCCTTCGCCATTGGGGGAAAAAACCCTTTATAACGAATATGCTAGTCAAGCAAAATGACTCTTCCACATTGGTCTTGTCAAAAAATGTGTTTAGTATTGCACTTTTAGTTCCATCACCTCACTGTCAGGAGGTGGGTAGAGTAGCATTTTTCCTATGCTCTGGAATCATCCACCAAAATTTAATGTTACAAGACTTTATTTTCCTGCCATGCTGGCTGGGTAGTTCTGTTAATTTTTTCTTCTGCCTCTGTGGTTGTTTAGGGTGCAGAGACAGAGGGAAAAAGAAAGGGAAGAAACAGAGCAGATCTTACCCCCCACTCTCCATCCCCCAAGGTGGGAAACCCACCCAAACAAGACAGGGTTGGCTTTTTTCCTCCCTGATTCTTTGCTTCCCAGTCTGGGAAACAAACAAACAAGCTTATCCAGCACTGTAATTTCTGATAAGATTTGGTAGTCTCTTCTCTCCTAAGAGACTTCTCTCTTCCCAGTATTTTACTCTATGTATGGCTCATTTCACTGCAAATTAATTACTTGAACCTATCTATTACTCCTGAGATAACTGTAAAGCCCTCTCTCCCTACTTCTACTCCAAAGCAAGATGCCACATTCCTTTCTTCCATGCCTGACAGTATTTCTTAGGCCCTTATCTTAAGGCCCTAGATTTCAAATACCAATGTGATCATTATCATGCATGTATCATATAAGAAAAAAAAATCGTCTTAGTTCAAACTTCTAATAACTAGCAAGTTTCAGTCCTTCTACTGCCAAAATGCTGGCCATCCCTCTTCTCTTTTCTTTTCTTAACTATGACTGAAAGGCACCTTGGTGGAGTGTATAGAGAACATTTGGGAATGTCTGAGTTCAAATACTATTGCTGACCTCAACAAATGTTTTATTATTTTATTATCAACTGCAATATCCTTAGGAAGGTCTCTTAACCATTGAAATCATAGATATCTCCTATCTCCCTCTACCCACTGCCCCTCCAACAACAACAAAAAAATCAACTAAGACTATAGGAATTCAGAAATCAGACCAATAATTTGCTTTTAATACTGAATGTTTCTTTTATCCTTTTACCCAAAATGTTGGGATCGAAATTAATTTTCCCCCAGCCTTTAAATCCAGGTCAGGGGAGAGGAAGATTGGTTATGTACTTACTACTTTTGGTTTGTTGTCCAAATCTTGGTTTCTTCTTCTGTGTCTGAACTGAAAAAAAAAAAATTATAGAGGGTGGTTGGCAATTTTCAGGAGTTGGATTTAAAACCTATACCCTTCTAGATGTGAGCAACAAAAGAAAATGGAATAGCCCCAAATAGAAGTTATACTGTCAAGCTTGAATATCTCGTGTAGGTTCTGTGTTGCACTGAAACTCAGAATATCATAGATGGACCGACTAATTTTACAGATGAAGGAATAAGGCTTGAGAGGTAATCTATAGCTAGTCCAAGGTCATACTACTATTTAAGGACAGAAGAGATCTCTTGTTCTAGGACTCCTCTCACATTGTTCTTGAACTTTTTTGCCTTTTAAACCTATATTTATCGATCAGTTGTTTGAAGCCTGTGGAAACTGACACTGAATTGAAATTGCCCTTTGCAAGCTGTTATTTTGAGAATTCTTAAAAACAACATTGGTATACATTGGTATTGAATAATCAAGGAACACATTTATGTTTTTTGTATTATAATATAGTCGTTAGACCTATTTTTATAAATAGAATTGTAACTGAAACATTGGCATTTGGAATATAAGATTGATGCACATAATAGGATTGATGAATATAAGATGATGATGGTAATGATGATAAGAGTTTTGAATGCTTATAAAATCAATTTGGGTACACAAGAAAAAGTTATATTGTGATTAGGAAGTATAAAAACTACTGCTTAAAATTTTTCTTAATTGAAGTATATTTTAGGAAGGACAAAGTGGGTTTAAAAATGTTTAAAAGTATTCCAATTAAAACACTTATTCAAAAAGTTATGATTGCTCATACCGTCTGATTTTTCTACCAATGTTTTTTTTTTTGATTCAGGAAGTCCCAAAATTATGAACTTCTAATAACATATGCAGCAAATTAAGGGAAGGATTCTGTTCTTTAATTCATAATGCCTGGAAAATGATTGACTTTATTTTATGCAGGTTACTGCCACCTTCATAATATCTGTACTGTCTTAGCCTCCAAAGCACCATTTGAAATGGAGAGGTTACTGCTGATGCCTGGTACTGAGTATTCCTTATAAGCGAAATTGGAACTTAGAATGTATTTTCCTGTAGAAACAGTGTTGTAAATGTTGGTTAAGTTTAAGTTCAATGAGCTTTTGTGGACTGTCCTATGAACCTTGACACTATTTTATAATATTCCTTGTGTGAGAAAATGTATTTTAAATTCTAAACTTAGAAAAAGAAGAGTTCAGAAACTGCATCTCCCTTCTTTGAAAAGGTAGAGGAGAAGAGGGTATAGTTATGTTTATACTGTCAGACTGTTGATGTGGTGGTTGGTTTTGCTGTACTGCTTCTCCCCATCCCCGCCCCTCTTATTCTTTGTTACTGAGGAGAGTTCATTGAGTAGAGAGGAAGAGGAGATGCTCTTAAAACAAAATCTATCAATAATATAAAAATTTACAGAACACAAACTAAAGCTGGAAATTGCCTGTACTTGATGGGATCTGTCATTAATTACTTAAACAGGTAGCTACAGAATGGGAATCTGGTAGCTATTTCTTTATAATGCCAACAAAAGTAAAATTGCCCTTAACTAGAACATTTTGGGCATAGTGTACAGGACACATTTTCTGTACTGAAATGTGCCTGATAAGTGGCTTTGAGTACTACCTTTACCAGCCCATTACAGTCCATACTGTGAGTATACTCATACATGCTAAGCAATGACTATGTTTTATTGAACTCCAGGAAATACAGCATGCTTGGAAGAGGTGTGTATGTAGCAGGTGGATGGTGCACATTTGAAAAGCAAAGTTCCATTTTACCCTGTAGGAGACAAGATGGGGAGAAATGTTGGAATTATAGGAAGGAGGCAGCAGCTGCAGAGGGGATGGAGGGTGGTCTAAAAGTTTTTGGTTTTAAAGACATGTAAAACCCAGTGGAATTGTGTGTTGAATATGGGAGGGGGTTGGTGGGGAGGAGAGGGAAAAAACATGATTTTTGTAATCCTGGAAAAATACTCTAAATTAAGCAATTAAATAAAATTAAAAAAAAATAAGTTTGGTTTTGTCAAATAGTAAATGTACTCTGCACATAGTAAATGCTTAGTAGACATGCTTCTCTTGTCTTCTCTTCTTTCTTCTTTTCTCCCCCCTCCTCTCTTCTTACATCATTTTCTTTTGGGTTGCATTTAGGCATTAAAACAGGTTAAAGATGGAAAGTTGATAATGGTCACCTGGTCTAAACAGTCAGGTTACCCCTTGACAGTTGTTTTGAATAAATGATTAGTTCCTTTTTTTTCAACAGCCAAGAATAAAGAGCATTGTATTTTTAAAATTACTGTCCAGAATTAATAAGAGATTACAGAATTTAAAAAGCCATACCATTTGGTATTTATTCTAATCTTTAACTTCTTTGCCATCTAAACCAATCCTTTGTTTATTTCTTAATTTAAAATAAAATAATTCTTAAAAGCCCTTCTTAGCATATGCTCTTTAGATATCAAAGTCCCTGCAACCTTTATTTTCTTCTGTAGCCTGAGACTTATATCTCCCAGTGACATAGGCTTGATAACTAATCAAAGAATACTCATTAATTCACCTTTTCTGACATTCCTTCTAAGAATTTTTGTCAGTATTTAGTTTGTTTTTCACTCTCCTCCATTGTAAATACAATATTCTTTAAGTTACTTTAGTTTAAATTTTAAAAAATGGTAGTTTATTCGTGCTGTCCCTCACTTCCATACCTGTTTGTTGCCTCTTTTCTTTGAGATTTTGCTTATTAATTCCTTTTTTTTCTTCCCTGTTTTTATCTGGTTATTTTATTTCCCCACTCTTTCCCCCCTCTCTTAGTGAAATAGATTTCCCCTCACTCTTTCCCTTCGTTCAGTCTTATTTAAAAATTTTTGGTTTTGCACCCCTTTCTAGACACTTTCTTCATTATTCATCCTCCTTGTCTACTCTAGACCTTCATCCTCTAGCTTATGCTCCCTGAAATTATTTAGTTCCCGCTTTTATTCCCCATAGAGGCAGAACTTCTGAGGTTTCCATTCTGGACTCTTTCCTCAAAGGAGTTTCTGCCACTGCCAAGCTTGCCTTGGCACTTTTCCATTTTCCATTGTGCCTCATTCCCAGGAAATGCCAGTTCCTGCAGGTGACAGACAGACTTTGCCCAATGATAGTCCCCCCCACTCCCATTATGTAGCCCAGTATTCATTTGTATCATCCCTCTGGTTACTTTCCCTATTTGCAGCAGAATGTCCACTCTGGGTCCATGCTTTCTCACTTCCCCAGAGGCCAGTTGTTCCCAGGAATTTTAACTTCCTTCCTCTCTGGAGGCAAGATGAGTGATCTTCTTAAGCACTGAATCTCATAAATAACACCGAGCACAAAGGCTCAAATAATATCTCTCTTCTCCTATAGGAACATTCATCAGTGGATCCCTCTCCTACCACCAAAACAAAAACCTCCCTCTCCCACTTTCTTCCCATTCCCTTACAGTTTCTTCTCTTCTTGAGATCCCAAGGATCAAATTCCCCTCATTGCTTGCTTTCAGTTTGCTTTCAGTTTCAGGAACACCATATACCCCTTTTGCCCCTTTACTCCCCTCATGCATTTTGTAATGTAGTCCTACAAAAAATATTGTCTCCTGTTGGCAGGATATCACTAGGTTTTTGTCCATAATGCCCTAGGCCTACTTCTCCACTATTAACTCCACCCAACTTTTGCCTTCACTCCATCTCCTTGTGTATATTTAGAAAGATGTCTTACTGGTCTTTCCACTGTCAGTTCCTGTACTGCTTTTATTCACCCCTACTACATGTCTGTCATCTAGAGATGTTCAAGAAGCAAATAATCTCTTCAGATCCGGTTTTCTTTCTAAGAATGTTTCATATGCTTCTTTATTATTGAACATCATCCACCTTTTTTCATTTATGGTCAAGTTCAGATTTATGGCATAGGTCATCCTCGGTTGCATCTTAAGCTCCATTGCTCTTTGGAATGTACTCCATTCTGTCAATTTTCTAGTGAGTACAGAATAGTCTTATATTATTTGAAATTCCTTTTCCTTTTTATTTGACAGTCTTTAGGTGGCTTGCAGTTTTTGTTCTCAATGGAATTGTAAAATTTAATGTGTCTTGGAATTTCCATACCACTTTTTTTTTCTGAATGTAATCAATGGATTCTATCGTTTGCTATTTTGTTGTGTTAAGTTCTGGGCATTTTTTTTAAAATTTCTTGCATTATGGTGTTGAGGTTTTTTGATTTGTCATGTTCTGGGAAATCTGTAATACTTAGTTATCTCTATACATTCTGTCTCTGAGATTAACATATTTTGCTTAGCTAGAGATCATATTTTCTTTTAATATTATTGCATTTTTCTTTCTCATCTTCTAGATTGTCCTTTTCTTTGGTGTATTTGCCTCTTTTGTTTCTTTGGTGAGAATTGCCAAGGGAGATTCAAGGTTTTATAATCTAAATTATTTTTGTTTTGCAAGCCATTAATTCTACTCTTATAATCCTCATTTCTCTTTTTAAATCATTCAGAAACAGCATGTTGTAATTCCTTGTTCTTAAATTTCACAGGGTGCTCATTCTAATCAAGTGCTGGATCATTTCCCCCCTTGTTTTTCAGTATTAATTTATAGATGCCTGAACTTGTGTACTGAACCTAGTGCCTATATGTCCTTCTGTTAATGTTTTCCCACAAAAAAAATAATTGATTTACCTATAAGGCAAGGTATTGCTAGGCTTTGTGTATCTGACTTCTGCCTTTACTTCATCCCCTTGTGTACACATAGAAATATTTTACTGATGATTCTGTTCTCACTCTTACTTTTGCTGTCCTTGGCTGGTGCATTCATTTATCTTCTCCTGCATTTCTGTTGTGTAGGGTGTTGGTTTTATCTGGTGATATTAAAGATCTTACAGATTATTTTTGTTCTATAGATCTTTGTTAATTTTACTCTTCCCCTCCTTTTCCCTTTTTTCTTCATAGTAATTCCTCTCTTCTGGTTGTGGATTCCTTGGTGGCTAGATATCAATGCACCTCAGTCTTCTCCCTCATTAGGCAATTCAATTTACCAGCCTAGTCTCTTGCCTACCAGAAAGTGACTTTTAGGTGAACAGAGCTGACTCCAACTAGATGCTAAATGCTTTTCTTCAGGCCTAGTGGAGTGTTACAACCCATCTCTTTTTGTCCTATTGTCTTCCTTGTGTCCTATTCCCTTCTGTTCCTCAATTCTCTGCCCCAAAGTTCAGAGAATTGCCCTTACTCGTAGGAGTGATTTCTGCAGTTTGGAATTTCAGTTTCCTAATCCCAAGACTGGCTTGAGGGTGGGGTGGGGGAGTGGTAGTGAGGACTCTTTATTTCAAGTCAAAACCTGGGTCCTGCTTCTTTCCTGCTGTCCCTCTACTCCTTTGGAAAACTTGCCGCATTGTCCATACTGGGTACTGAGGCCTCAACAATAATATCCTGGAACTAGGATCTCCACTTCATTAGAATGGGGTATAGGATAGGATTTTGTTGCAAGTCTTGGTTTGAGTTCTTGGATTGGATAGCAAAGCACTGCTTCTAGTAACCTAGTGGTAGAGAAGGAATTGCTGTGTGAACTCAAGGTAATTGTCAGTTCAGGGTTTTTTTCATTACTGTTTTTGAGTTCTTTGTGTCCTAGACCAGAAGTGTCAAACACAAGTCCTGTAGGCCACATGTTAGACTTAGAAAACCACAAGTTAACATTATCTATCTTGTATTTTAATTTTTTTTGTTAAACATTTTTCAATTTTATAGTGGCTTGCCACTGCAAATTTGACATCTCTGTCTTAGAGATATGGAGACATCTGAAGTTACTTTGTCTTTGCCACAGAATTTTTGTTTTGAAGAGTTTGAAATGAGGATCATAGAAATGCCTCGTCCTTTATCTTGTTGATCAGTGACCCAGAAGTGCCAGCATTTAATTTAGCTTGCCACTGCCTTATACCTGCCCAGCCTTTATTTAAAAACTAAACAAAATGAGGACAACTGGGTGTCTCAGTAGACTGAGAACCAGGTCCAGAGATGAGAGGTCCAGGTTCAAAAGTGGATTCAGACAGTTCTAGCTGTGTGATCCTGGGCAAGTAACCACTATTTTATTGCTTAGCCCTCATCAATCACTTCTGCCTTGGAATCAAGACACAGTATTGATTCTGATATGGAAAGTAAGAGTTTTTTTTTAAAGCAAACAAACAAAAACCTTATGAAATACCTCTTCTTTGGTTCCATTTCCTCTTTTAAAAAACATTTTTATTTTTGTGTTTTTTTTTTCATTTACATATAGAAACAATTTTTGACAATTTTTTTGACATTTTAAAATTTAGATTTTCTTCTTTTCGGTGATGAATAGTCTGATATAGGCTATTAACCCTACTTTAATTCATGTCATGATAAAAGACACCTCACACATACAAGACAAGTCTCAAGGAAATTTAGTGGAAGATGGCATGCTTTGATCTGTACTCGGATTCCAACTCTCTCCTATCTCTTTAGTCACTCTCCATTTACACAATAAATGAATTTTCAAATAGGTTAAAAACTAGTTAGTAGGGCAGTTAAGTGGCCCAGTGGATTGAGTATCAGGTGGTCCTGGGTTCAAATGTGGCCTCAGACAACTTCCTAGATGTGTGGCCCTGGGCAAGTCACTTAACCTTCATTGCCTATCCCTTACCATTTTTCTGCTGTAGTGGCAGTATTGCTTCTAAGACAGAAGTTAAGTGTTGACTACTTGCCTCCCCCCCCAAAAAAAACTAGTTAATGGCAAATTAATAATTAATACCCAAGTCTCCTGGTTCTTTGCAGGGGCCTTTCTCTTCAGTTATATTTTAAAACAGCAGCAAATTTAAGGCATTTTGTAGGTATGAAGCAATATTAGTGACTAAAGCTAAAAATGGATTGATGCAAAAAGGTTTATAGGGTACCATTTTAAATCTCTGAACAAAGTTAAATTCTGTTTAGTAATTTTCTTCTAGAAGATGTTGGCCTCTTTAAGAAAGCTTCCAGTATAAATGCTGAGATTCTCTTTATTAGTAAAATAAAAAAATATATAGCATTTACTATCTGCCAGGCACTGTGCTAATAATAAGTACTTTAAAAATATCTTACTTTGAATCCAGTTGATCTCATTTGAAAAATGACACACTCAGGAAGTAAGAAGAAATGATGAGTTAACTTGCTTAATTACTATATTCTAGGAAATAAGCCTATTATCTAAATTAAAAAGGAAAAAATGAGTACAATTTTTATACAATAATTTATATATAATATGCCTACATATATACAAAATATATGCTTTCTTCATAATATAAGGTGATTCTTAAAATACCTTTTTAGTGACTGATCATTAGGATTGGGGTTAATACTTGGTAAGTGTTTAATAAATATGAGTTGGTTCATAATTTTTTGAGCTATAAATGTGATTTATTCATAAAAGATATGGGCATTTCAAAATTCTTATTAAATACTACATTGTTTCTGTACATTAGATTGATGCACAGATATATTTTAGTGTATGTATGTCTGTCTTTTTTTTTAATAAGTTGATAAAGATCAATCTCAACAAAAGTTTTACTAGGGATCAAACAAAAACGTGGCATTTTAAGTAGTCTAGTGGAAGCTCTTGTAGTAAACTAAACCCAAATATACAATCCCAGCTCAAACAATTTTAAGTATTCTGTGAGAAGCAACATAATGAAGGTCAGAGTTGGCTTTGGAGCCCAGAAGACATGAGTCCATATCTTCCCTATCATACATACTGCCCACTTAATCTCTTAGTGCTCTAGGCCAGAGATGTCAAACTGTTGGCTTTCAAAGAGTCTGCAAAATTCCCTAGTGGAAGCCAACCATTAAAATATAACTGGGAAACATTTGACAAAACAAATAAAAATATAATAGATAATGTTCATTTGTCATTCCCTAAGTAAGTGTAAGTGGGCCAGCAATTCCTATTTGACTTTGATATCATTGGTCTTGGCAACTTTTAAAAACTATATTGTGGAGAAGGGGCTGATTCTATTCAAAGAGGGAGTTCTTATGAGAGTTGTTTTTTTTTTTGAGAGATTTCTATACTAGCTAAATCACAGGTCCAGGTCCTATCCTTAAAATATTATGTACAGTGAATATACTATATTTGAGTTCAACTATATTTTTTTTAAAATGCCTTCTAGGTCAGGCTTTGCCCTGGGTCACATAGCCATTGTGACTCAGCTTACTCATCTGTCAGATTAACTTACTCAGTTAGTCACCAGTCAACAAGCATTTATTTTAACATATATTATGTGCCAGGTCCTAAATGTTGAGGATACATACAAAGAAAGGCAGAAATAGTTCCAGCCTTTGCAGAACTCAAATTCTAATAGTGGAGACAACATTCAAACAACTATATACTAATAAAATAAAACAGAATAGAGTAGAATTAATTTCAGTGGCAAAGCAATTATAATAACATTAAGAAAGATTCAGGCAGCTAGATAGCATAGTGGATAGAGCACCAGACCTGGAGTCAAGAGGACCTAGGTTCAAATTTAGTCTCAGACACTTCCTAGCTATGTGACTCTGGGCAAATTACTTAACCCCAATTGCCTAGCCCTTGCTGCTCTTCTGCCTTAGAATTGATACTAAAACTGAAGGTATGGGTTTTTAAAGGGTGGGAGGAGAGAAGGATTTTTTGCAGAAGGTGGGATTTTAGCTGAAATCTAAAGGAAGCCAGGAGACAGGAGATAGATGGAACGGCATTCCTGGTATGGGGGGGCAGCCAGTAAAAATGCAGATTGAATGTTATGTAGAGTATCTTGTGCAAAGAACCGTAAGGACTCCCTGTCTTAAGGCAGATTTGGGGAGATTTGAAAGTACAAGGAAGCATAGAGTTCATAACAAGACAGAAAATCAAGACAGTATAGTTAGGGAGAGTTATGGAAACTGCTCTCCTGGAGCTCTAGATAGAATTGGGCACTGTGGTGGGGCTCTAAAGAGAATGATACCAGTAAACTCTGGTGGGCTTTTATAGGATTCTTACCTAGGTATAGCAGGGGAAGGAATTGAAGGATGGGAATGATGAATCTGGGTAGCTAGGTGGCTGTTGATAGTGTGCCTAACCTAGAATCAGGAAGACTCATCCTCCTGAAATAAAATCTGGCCTCAGAGACTTGCTTTCTGAGACCCTGGGCAAGTCATTTAACCCTTATTTGCCTCAGTTCCTCATCTATAAAATGAGCTGGAGAAGGAACAAGCAAACCATTTCAGTATCTTTGCCAAGAAAGCTCCAAGTGGAGTCATAAAGAGAGTAGATAATGACTGAAGCAGCTGAACAACAATGAGGAACCTGGACCTGGGGACTAGTGTTTATTCATGCTGCTGAGAAAAGGAAAGACTGCTGGGGAATTGGAGACTAGTTGTGATAGTCAAACCTCCTTAGTTTGAAAAGGTCAGTGTCAGTAAACATTTATTAAGCACCAGACTATATGCTGGGATTGTATTAATCTCTGGAGAAGCAAAGAAAGGTAAAAGACAATCCTTATTCTTGAGGGATTCATAATTCAATAAGGGAAATACCTTCACTCTGACAGGGTAACTCAGTTTCCCTTTTCAGGAATTTTTAATCTTCCTCAAGCTTTTTCTATTAGTGGGTAGAAGAGGCTAATATATTCCTAAAAAGTTTATTGTCACTGGATCAGTAAAAACTGGAAAGTTAGGAAGGATCTGGATTATGAAAGAGTTAAAAACAAATGGGATCTTATATTTTGTCCTGAAAGTAATGAGAAAGTAATGAGTTAGTTGAGTTGGGGGTGGGATCAGGGTGAACAGTCATATTTGTATTATAAGAAGATCACTTTGTTAGCTGAATGGAGGATGGATTGATGTTTGGAGATTCATGTTTGGATGAGGTAGGGAGAAGGGTATTGTAAGAGTTCAGGCATGAAATGATGTAATGAGGACATGAACCATAGGGGTAACATTGTCAGAGGAGAAAGGGGAGATGTTAAGGTAGACTTGGCAATAGATGAATGTAGTTGAAGATGACACATCATGAACCTGGGTGACTGGTAGGATGGTGGTAACTCAAGACAAAGTAGTAGATAGATGAGTCAGTTTTAGACATGTTAAGTTTAATATAACTAAGGAACAACCAGTTAGAGATATTGAAAAAGTAAAGATGCATTCCTTCCACTGCACTCTCTGGAATGACTACTCCATAGACAACAAACATAGTTTAATCTTGAATCTCCTTTCTCACTTCATCTATCTTTTGGCTTTCACCGATAATACAGTGTACCATCCCTGACTTCCTTTTCCAGAACTGGCTATGCTTTCACTCATTCCTCTGATTCAATGGGTGGAATGTTGGGAATATTCTTTACTCCCTATTGCCACTTTCAGGTTACTCATTTACCTCTCCTATAAGATTTATTTAATCCACAAGTACGATCCAATCAAAATTCTGGGAACTGTTGTCTGCCATTTTCTAGGATGTTCCCTTTCTTTCCTCAATGAGTTCATTCTCTGGTTCGCATTTTTTCCTCAACTCCAGCCCTCGGGAACTTAGAAATTGAGACTCCTTCAAATATTCTAAGGTCACAGTTCACCAGACATTGTGCTAAGCACCTTATAAGTGTTATCTCATTTGATCTTCACAAAACCTTGGAAGCTAAATGCTTTTATCATCTCCATTTTATAGATGAGGAAGCTGAAGCAAAAGAGGTTAAGTGACTTGTATATAATTACACATCTAGTAAGTGTTTGAGACTGGATTTGAACTTGGGGCTGCCCAACTCCTGGCTTCCATTCATATTTATGAATTCTGAAAATCCTTTATTTTGTTCTTTCTTTCTTTAAGGAACTTTCTGTAATTGAATCTCTTTGATTGGTGTTAGTACTGTAGTCATGTAGATCTTACCTCTTTTGTGCCTTCTCCTTCCAAAAGGAGAATCTTAATCTAATGGTCAATCTTCTGGTGATGAACCTCTAAACATAGTTATTCTGATCTTTTGTTGACAAACTTTCAGTGATCTCTTGGTCTTTTTATTTTAGGATAATCTTTCTGAGTTTGCACTCAGCTGGCAGAAACCAGGACTTTAGTGTTAGGTAATATTTTATAAATTATTAATGTAGTAGTTTGCTTTGGTAGCAGTTAATATACATATTTCTAAATCTGCCAGTTTTAGCTACTGAAGATAACACTGTCATGCATCTAAACTTAATAGTTTCATATTGAAGTAGTTTTCATTAATCAGAATTATTTTTAAAGATATGAAAGATATGTCCATAGAGCCAAAGTTCCACAGCAGTACTTTATTCTGTTTTATCTTCTCATCATCTATTTCTTCTTGTTTTAAGTGCTTAAAAAAAAAAAGAAAAACCAATACCCAAGTCTGCATAAAATTCTTCTCACTAGGAGATGATAAATTAAATCAAATGCTAAGCATTTCCCCCCAGTTCTTTTCTTTAAGAATTCTGCCAGAATTGAATGAGTTTGCATATAATCATCATCTCTTTTTGTTCAGTATTTGACTCATATTTAAGTGAACTAACTCACCATTTCCTTTTTCTTTTTTGGACAAATTTCAGACATCAAATAATGACACATACCCAAAGCATTCCACTAATTTGCTTGGTTTTGGACACAACTGCTTAATAAGGCTATAGAAAAGTTGTAAGATAGCTTGAGAAAAGTCACTTATAATACTTAGGTTTCTTAAATATTTATTGATATCTTTTGTTTTTATATCATCCATATTTCCTGTATTATTACTTACCAACTCCTCTTCCAAAGAGCCATAATTTAAAAGTACAAATCAATCTATTGAAAAAAAATCTGATGTTATATGTAGTGTTCCATTTCCATGGATGCTTGCTTCTGTAGAAGAGTAGGGGGAAGTATCTACTCATACATCTTCTGTGGGGCCAAATTTGTTCTTTATAATCTCTCAGCATTTAGTTTGGATTGGCTATTTTTTGGTTATTTGTTTCCATTTCCATTCTTGTATTTATTGTGCATGTCATTTTCCTGTTTTTGCTTGTTTCACTTTGCATTATTTCATATTTGTGTCTCAGTGCTTCTTTGTATTTACAATATTTATTGTTTCTTAGGCACAGTAAAAGTCATTATGTTTGTGGAGCAGTTTGTTTATCTGTCCCCCAGTTTATGGCCATCTATTTTGATTCCATTTCTTTTGATGTCATATAAAACATTGACACATATATTGTATATGTGGAGGCTTTTTTTTTTCAGTGACTGCCATGGGCTATATGCCTTTAAATTTAATTTCTGAGTCAAAGGGTATGTATATACATTTTAGTCACTTTATTTGGATTATTCTAAATTGCTTTTTAGGGTAGCTGAACCAATTTATTGCTCCAGTAATAGTGCATTAGTGTGCCTGTATTTTCTAAAACTGTTTATAAGTTTATATTTTTGGAAAATTTTATTTAATTTAGAATATTTTTCCATGGTTACATGACTCGTGTTCTTTTCCTCCCCTCCCCACCCTTTGCCCCTCATCCCCCAACCCCCTCCCATAGCCGAGGTGCAATTCCACTGGGTTTTACATGTGTCATTGATCAAGACCTATTTCCATATTATTGATATTTGCACTAGGGTGATGGTTTAGAATCTATATCCCCAATCATATATCCATCAAACCATGTGATCAAGCAGTTGTTTTTCTTCTGTGTTTCTACTCCCACAGTTCATTCTCTGGATGTGGATAGCGTTCTTTCTCATAAATCCCTCCGTATTGTTCTGGGTCATTGCATTGCTGTTAATAGAGAAGTCCATTACATTCAATTGTACCACAGTGTATCAGTCTTTGTGTATAATGTTATCCTGGTTCTGCTCCTTTCACTCTGCATCAATTCCTGGAGGTCATTCCAGTTCACATGGATTCCTCCAGTTCATTATTCCGTTCAGCACAATATTATTCCATTACTATCAGATAACACAATTTATTGAGTCATTTCCCAATCGATGGACACCCCTCATTTTCCAATTTTTTGCCACCACAAAGATATTTTTTGCCACCACAAAATATTTTTGTACAAGTCTTTCCTTATGATCTCCTAGCTCCCAGCATTTGGGGTATAAACCCAGCAGGTGGTATGGCTGGATAAAGGGCAGGCTAAATAGAATATGAAGAAAGTTTAATAATTGGCCAGTCTATAGTCAGGAGTACCTAGATTCAAATACAGTCTCAGACACTGCCTAGTTGTGTGACTCTTGGCAAATCATATAACTTCCATGTGCCTAGTCCTTGCTGCTCTTCTGTCTTAAAATTTAAACTAAGAAGGTAAGAGTTTATATATGAAAGTTTAGTATTTGAAATAGTAATGCTTTGCCATTCATATAACATACATCTATATATACATATATATGCATAATTAGTTTGGGGGCTAATAGTCTTACCTGCAATATTGTACATGTATTATATACACATAGAAAGTTCATGTACTTATTTTTAAGTACATGTTTTTTTTTTTTTGTAGTTTTCAGCGTTGGAAGAGACTATAAAGCTCATCTAATTCATCCCTCACATTGAATAGTAAGAATATAAGATAATATCTGATATTTCCTTTAATGTTTTCACAGCACTTTATACATCTCATTTAAGCCATGAGCATACCTGTAATATAGGCATTATCTCCATTTTACTGAGATGGAAAGTGAGACTTTGAGAAGTTAAGTAACTTGCTCCTGGCCTGTAAAGACAGCAAAGTGTTGAAAGCAAGAGTTGAATCCAGGCCTCCATGACTTTACATGAATTCCTGTTTAAAGCTAATTGAGGCTAAATGGTTTTTCCAGAGTTGCACAGGTAGCACAGATACAGACTCTCTGCCTCCAAATTCAAATTTATACCACACTTCCTCTTCTGTATTTTCTTACCCCAACCACTTTGTGACTAAGAGCACAAATTTAGTTAAATGATTTGCCTTTGGGAAGCACTCTTTGGTCATAGAGTAGAGCAAAATCCCAAGTTATATAACATTGTGATCTCTTGAAGTAGTGGAGGTTAGTTTGGTGAGAGGAAAACACTGGAAGGTGTATGTTACAAATGGGTTTTAGGAGTTTAACTCCTAACCTGATACTTCTTTGCTTTGAGATTTTAGAGATCCTCTCAAAACCAAACATGTATAAATCATACTTTAAAAATGAATATGTTAAACATCATTTTGTGAAAAAGCAAGTAATATGCAATAGATTTTTGAGTGTTCCTAAACTTAAAAAGTGACAGAGCTCTAAAATAGACTAAAATAATTGATGCATATTTTTCATTTCCTATAGTTTTTCTTTTATAGCTAAACCATTTTGTTGAATTGCTATCCATAACTTTTAACAGATCTTTTGAGATTTATTTGTGTAGACTCTAGGAGTAATAGATCCTTGTTAGTTCTCACTCCATCTTTCCTCCTTGCACTAAAGTTCTTGAGACCCAAGACCTTAATTTTCTTTATGTATGTTGATTGGAGCCGCTCTTTTGGGACCTGTACATTCTGCTTTTCCTTCCCTTTCTTCTAAGTCACCTGGCAGTATCATAAACATTTCTCCCCATCCACTCTTTAATTATTGAGAAGCTAAGGATCAAGTGAAAATGTAGGAGGAATTTATTATAGCTAAATAAAAGAACCAAAGCTACAGTATTGCTTAGAATGTGCTCTGTTTTCAAATGGTATAGGATAAATGTTTTTATTGACTAAGATAAAACTTCTTTTAAAAGTTACATAATTTCATATATTTAATTTGTATGTTTTATAGTAGAGTTTAGATTACTAAGGATTTATAATATTGGTAGTTTTATATTCCTTGGTGATAGATTTCTTTAGTTACCAGGGACTATTGGCCTTCCAGTAAATCTCTATACTCTAAGCTGACTAATAAAAACTAGGGAAATTATGATTGTTTGTAAAAATAAAGAATGTCTATTGTTTTGGAAGTTTCATTCTTCACTGAAATACTTGTGGGGATGAGAAGAATTTAATTCCCTATAATATACAATGAAAGGTAAATGTGTTTGAGTTTAGGATGTACTCTTTTTGTTTGATTGTATATTAAATGTAAAGGTTAAAATAGGGGTTTTGACAAAATAAGAGCAGCTTTTCATAATTTAAGTTTTAATGAGAATATAGTAGTTGTAAATATTATCCCTTTAAGCCAGAGAAAAAACTTCTAGAAGCTTTTAACAATGAACAATTTAGTTTAATTAAGATATAGTAAAACAGCATAATATAGGAAAGAGGCAGAGAAAGAAATTTCCTAATGTCTATACTAGTTATCCTAAAACTGCCTATAACTGCCGTTAAAAACCAGCTGATCTCCCTTCAACTCAGCTCACAAGGCAGAATCAATATATCTAGATCTATATCTCCTAATCACCAATCTATATCAACCCAGCAACCAACCCCCAATGATCAACTCATGCCCAGCAGCCAACTTCCCGGAAACTGCCAGCCCTAACTCAGCCACTGACCCCCTCAACAGTCAACAACTGACAGCTGGACTAACTGCTGCTGGCCCAGCAGGGGGCTCCCTGGTTCCTACTTCCTGTCACTATGGGCTGGATAATCTCTACACTTCTGGTTAGAGGACCTCCAAGTCCCCCATTAAATTAAAATAGGAATAAAGAATTCCTTTTTATAGTATACAAGTGCATCTAACTCTGGTTCTATGTTGGGCTTTTATTTTGAAGAGTAATCTTAGAGAAGATAACATTTTGGTCAAACCACTAATTTTAAAAAAAATTTTAAAATTCTGAACTTAAACATCAAAAAGAACATTTAGATATATTGAACAATGAAAGGATAAAGAAAACCATTAATTTTCATTTCATATTACTTGCTTTATAAAAAGAATATAATGAATCCCACACTTTCAAAATTTTTCAAAACTGTCATACTTGTATATATTTGTTTCTGAGCTTTTCTGTACATTAAAAAAAGTTTCAGTGGACCTCCTTTTTTTGTTGGCATTACTATTATCTCCCACCTCCCCCATTAAAGAACTGAGAAGGAAAAAGGAAAACAAACTTTGTAACAAATAAGCATAGTTAAAGAAAATGTATCTATATAGTTGCAGTGTCCAAAATATATATCTTTCTGTACCTTGAATATCTCCTAAGTGAGTAAATGGAAACCTCCTCCCCCTCCCCTGATCAAAGTGGAATGTTGCAAAATTACAGAGAACATACAAGCATGATGTGGAAAGTGATGATGCATTTTAAGAGTTTTTGGATGTATTGATCAATTTTGCTGATCCACTCCCCCTTTTTTTGGTCTTAAAAATACAGTTAAATGGAATAAATAGCTCTCTGGGAGGGGGAGGAAAAAGGGATACTGGAGGAAATCATGGTGATACACCCCCCCATATTAATAATAAGAACTTATTTTAAAAATCACATTTCAAGGTCCTAGGTTCAAATCTGGCCTCAGACACTTCCCAGCTGTGTGACCCTGGGCAAGTCACTTGACCCCCATTGCCTAGCCCTTACCACTCTTCTGCCTTGGAGCCAATACACAGTATTGACTCCAAGAGGGAAGGTAAGGTTTTAAAAAAAAAATCACATTTCAGATTTTTTTCTGAATGAAAAGATTCTTATGGTAGATTATGAAATATATTCATAAATGTAGTAATGAAGTGCCAAATAATATTGTGTTGATATTTCATTTTAGTTCATATTAGGGTCATAGATTTAAATATTTATTCTAACTGGAAAAGTGACACACAGATCTGACATTTACTTAGTGACTCCAATATTAGTTTTACAATGAATTTCTGTGTTTAGCCTGGGCAAGGCAGCTAATTAATAAATCTTGGAGGACAGATACTTATTTTAGTGTATCTTTTAGCTTTTATATTTCTTTAATAAATTAGAAAAAAAACTTTAATGATAATCATGAAATAAGAAGAGTTAGTCTGATATAGCAGAGCATTGAATTTTCACTTTGTGGAAGAAAAATATATGGTATATAAGAAAAGTCAGCGTTAGTAGAAAAGGATGATAACTAGGAAAATTAATGGATTTGGTATTAGGAAGTTACCTTTGACAAAGCACACTCCTAGTTTTATTTATTATTGGAAAAGGCTTTTAGTATTGTTAATGTCTTAATTTTCAGGATTTATATTTTCATGTTGGAGTCAAATTTTTGAAAAGTTGGTTTTCTAGGGTTTTGTCATAAAACAATTTTTAAAAATGTATCCTTTTTTTGATTGATTAAAGTGTTTATAGAGACAAATGTTTTCCCTTAAGGACCACTTTGTCTATAACTCAAAAATTTGTTGACTCATTGTCATTATCTTATAATTTGTTCTATCAATCTTAAGAGGATTTAGTTATTTTGTCTCTAGTTGATTTTTAATCTTCCTTCCCTTGGACCATTTAAAAATATTATTTTTATTTCAATGTAGTTAGTAAAGGGTGTGTTTAACATTATTGTTTTTCTGTACTTGTTTTGAGGTTGTTGTTTTTTTTAATGTCCTACCTAGTCAATTTTAGATATGTACTATGAGCAACTGAGAAATATGAAGTGAACTATGTTCACTTCTGTTTCTATTCAGTAATCACCAGAGATCTATCATATCTGATTTTTCTGAAATTTTATTTTATGTCCTAAACTTCTCTTGTATATTTATTAATTGTTTGTTGATTTGGTTTGATTTAGATTAGATTTGTCTAACTCTGAAAGGGTATCTCAGAGGGTCCTCACTGCTGTGGTTTTACTATTTATTTCTTCCTACAATTTGTTTGACTTTTTTCTCTGACTATTGTAAGGATGATATTAAGTATTGTTTTATTAGTTTAGGGTTAAGAAGCAAAGTGGCTGGCTTGAGAAAAGAACTGAAGTTTGAACCAGAGCTGAGAGAGCATGTTAATTTCAATGCTGACAGTTATAACCGGTTTTTCTATGTCAATTATTCTCTCTGGCAGTTGGGAGTTGGTCTCTGGCAGCAGTTGGCAGAGACACACTCAGAGACTCTCAGGGCTGAAGGAGGTAACATCTTTGCCTCTCTCTCTCTGTCTGAGGGGAAGATCTGAAGGAGCTCAGTGTTTTCCTTTCCCAACTTGGGAAACACTAGTGACTATCTATTGTGGTTTTCATAGATTGATTTATATCTGAGAAGACCAAAGAAAGATCTGGTCTTACAGACTCAGAATCCTAACTTGATTCTTGTTGAGACTCAACCAGCTAACCTTTGTTTCTTTATAATTTGAAGGTCAAGTTAATATTTATAAGGATAATAGCAGTAGTTTTTATTTAGATAGTATAAATTTGGGTTAGTTAGATCAGGGAGGATTAGTGTAGTCTGAAACTCAGGAGAAGCAGTTCCTAGCGGAACCTGGGAGTTTATTTGAGTGGATTTAGAATCCCTTAGAATTAGAAATACTTTATTTATTCTTATATATTTCAATTAACATTTTATGTTTATAATAAGAGTCTCTTTAGTGTCCTTGCACCAGGCCCTGAAGGGAAGTTCACATTTGAATTCACTTCATCACGGAGCATACTTTTGATTACCTCTATCAAAAGTATCCAAATAGTTTGAACCTGATTGGTGAGTTAAACAGTTTTGAAAAGTTTTGAACTTATGTTAAACAGTTTTTCCATCCAAATATTTTATTTTATAACTCACCAAAATTCATTTTTACACTATTTAGGTGCTAGATCTTTTGGTGCATAAATGTTAAATGAGGGTATTGTCTGTTGTACCTCTCAACAAAATGTTTATCCTGTTTATCTTGCATCAGTTTGTTTTTGTTGTTGTTGCCTTGTATGCAATCATGATTGCTATTCTTGTTTTTTTTAAGTTCAGCCAAGACATAAAAGATTTTTTTCAATCCCTTCTTTTACCTCTATCAGTCTTTGTTTCAAATGTATTTCTTGTAAAGGGCATATTGTTGGATTTTGCTATCTAATCCATTTTATTTTTTAGGTTAATACATATGTGAAATGCTTTATAAACTTTAAAGTGCTCTATAGATGCCATTATATGATGTCTTCCCAGTTAGTCTTTATTTGTAGATTTTCCTCCATACTATTCTCTTATGTAGATGGATTCATATTCTACTTTTGTTTGATCAATTCAATCAAAAGTGATTTTCAGGTGATATCCACCCCACCCCCCAATCTTTTACTCATGTGTATAGATATGTTTGTGAACCACAATTGTTTGAGTTGCTCTTACCCTTGTTCCCTGATTCTTTTTTATATCATTTATTTCCAACTCCCAATCTTTTCTTTTAAGAATATCAGACTATAACAAAACTACTTCTATGCTCTCTGCCTTATTTGATTCCCTTTAATACCTCTGAAAGTGTTATAGTTCTTAAGGGCTCTGGAATTGGCTTTCCCTCTGCACATGATTCTACTGTTGGTTACACAGCAGAATTTTTTTTTTTTCAAATCTTTTTCTTCTAATTAAGTATCTATTTTGTGACAGAAGCAGTGCCAAAGTAGTGATTAAAAAACCCAACTTGTAACTAAGTATCTTACTTTGTTCCAAAAGCTGTGCTAAAATAGCAATTTTTAAGAGTTTTCGTTTGGAGGCTGCACTGTTGCTCTTTTTCATCTTCTTTCCATCTTCTGGATCTACCCACTCCTCCTCTTCTCCTCTCCCCACTTAGTTTTTCCTCTTATCCTCTCACTACAGATATAGAGTGAAGTACTTTGAAACAATGCATGGAAGAGATTATGTTCTTCCTAATACCTTTTGTTAACCTAAGTGGAGATGGAATTTAAGAATTGTTTTTTTCTATAAGAGAACTGGCTTGAAAATGGAGAATAGGTAGGCACAACTTTGTAGAATCTTATGGATAACTTATTTTTTTGACTAGACAGTGACTACTTGTATGAACTAAACACCTAATAAATATTTGCTGATTCAACTTGACTAGTGAGTAGGTTGAAAAGGTAGATAGTCCTAGAATCATAGTATCTTGAATGCCAGGCTAAGGTGTTTTGACTTTATCTAGTAGATCATAGGGAACTATTAAAGGGTTTTGAGCAGAGAAGTGGCATAATTAGAAGGATACACAAAGAGGGTTGATCTGTCATTGGAGAATAGAAATTGTTCATATTTATTAGCATACTTTACAGTTCATAAGTTTTCCACCATTTTTCTTATTATTGTTTTTCTAGGTATTGATGCAGAACTTTATTATGTGAGAAATGATCTTATTAATCACTACGCACTATCCTTTAACCTGCTAGTACCCAGTGACACCAATTACCTTCACTTCACATGGTATGCAAAATCCAAGGTAAGACAGTACTTAACATTATATTTAATTTTGTGATTACAGAGGATTAATATAAATGAAAGTTGATGTTTAGGAGATGAACTCTGTTGTTTTGAATAAAGAAAAGGTCTTAGGACATGTAGCAAGATGCTTTTGTTTGTTTTCCAATTTAAAGGACTACTACCAAAGGGTATAACTATGACCAAGTTGATAGTTTAAACCTTTTTCATTTTTCATTGTAAGTTATTTATTTAGTCAATTAAGAACATTATTCCTTGGTTACAAGAATCATATTCTTTTCTTCCCTTTCCTCCCCCCACCCTTCCAGTAGCTGACGCGCAATTCCATTGGGTAATACATGTGTCCATGATCAAAATATATTTCCATGTTGTTGTTTGCATTAGTATGTTCATTTAGAGTCTACATCCCCTCAACCCATGTAATAAAGCAGTTGTTTTACTTCTGTGTTTCTACTCAACAGTTTTTCCTCTGAATGTGGATAGTGTTCTTTCTTGTAGATCCCTCCAAGTTGTTCAGGGTCACTGCATTGCCACTAATGGAGAAGTCAATTACATTCAATTGTACCACAGTGTATCTATCAGTCTCTGTGTACAATGTTCTCCTGGTTCTGCTCCTTTCATTCTGCATCGCTTCCTGAAGGTCATTCCAGTTCCCATGGATTTCTTCCACTTTATTATTCCTTTGAGCACAATAGTATTCCATCACCAACATCAGTTTGTTCAGCCATTCCCCAATCAAAGGGCATCCCCTCATTTTCCAATTTTTTGCCACCACAAAGGGTGCAGCTATGAATATTCTTGTACAAGTCTTTTTCCCCATTATCTCTTTGGGGTACAAACCCAGCAGTGCTATGGCTGGATCAAAGGGCAGACAGTCTTTTATCGCCCTTTGGGCATAGTTCCAAATTGCCCTCCAGAATGGTTGGATCAATTCACAACTCCACCAGCAATGCATTAATGTCCCGACTTTGCCACATCCCCTCCAGCATTCATTACTTTCCTTTGCTGTCATGTTAGCCAGTCTGCTAGGTGTGGGGTGATATCTCAGAGTTGTTTTGATTTGTATCTCTCTGATTATGAGATTTAGAACACTTTTTCATGTGCTTATTAATAGTTTTGATTTCTTTAACTGAAAACTGCCTATTCATGTCCCTTGCCCATTTATCAATTGGAGAATGGCTTGATTTTTTTGTACAATTGATTTAGCTCTTTATAAATTTGAGTAATTAGACCTTTCTTTATAAGAAGTTTTTGTTATGAAGATTGTTTCCCAATTGGTTGCTTCCCTTCTCATTTTGGTTACATTGGTTTTGTTTGTACAGAAACTTTTTAACTTGATGTAATCAAAATTGTTTATTTTACATTTTGTGACTCTTTCTATGTCTTGCTTGGTTTTAAAGTCTTTCCCTTCCCACAGGTCTGACATGTATGCTATTCTGTGTTCACCTAATTTACTTATAGTTTCCTTCTTTATGTTCAAGTCGTTCGCCCATTCTGAGTTTATCTTGGTGTAGGGTGTGAGGTGTTGATCCAAACCTAATCTCTCCCACACTGTCTTCCAGTTTTCCCAGCAGTTTTTGTCAAATAGTGGGTTTTTGTCCCAGAAGCTGGGGTCTTTGGGTTTGTCATATACTGTCTTGCTGAGGTTGCTTGCCCCAAGTCTATTCCACTGATTGTCCTTTCTGTCTCTTAGCCAGTACCAGATTGTTTTGATGACCACTGCTTTATAATAGAGTTTGAGATCTGGGACTGCAAGGCCACCTTCTTTTGTATTTTTTTTTCATTATTTCCCTGATTCTTCTTTCAAATGAACTTTGTTATGGTTTTTTCTAAGTCAGTAAAAATTTTTTTTGGAAGTTCAATGGGTATAGCACTAAATAGTTTGGGTAGGATGGTCATTTTTATTGTATTGGCTCATCCTACCCATGAGCAGTTAATGTTTTTCCAATTGCTCAAGTCTAATTTTAGTTGTATGGAGAGTGTTTTGTAGTTGTATTCATATAGTTCCTGTGTTTGTCTTGGGAGATAGATTCCTAAGTATTTTATTTTGTCTAAGGTGATTTTCAATGGGATTTCTCTTTCTAATTCTTGCCGCTGACCTGTGTTGGAAATACATAGAAATGCTGATGACTTATGTGGGTTTATTTTGTAACCTGCAACTTTGCTAAAGTTGTTGATTATTTCGACTAGCTTTTTGGTTGATTCTCTAGGATTCTTTAAGTAGACCATTATATCATCTGCAAAGAGCAATAACTTGTTCTCCTCCTTGCCTATTTTAATGCCTTCAATTTCTTTTTCTTCTCTATTTGCTACTGCTAGTGTTTCTAGTACAATGTTAAATAATAGAGGTGATAATGGGCATCCTTGTTTCACTCCTGATCTTATTGGGAATGCATCTAGTTTATCCCCATTGCAGATGATGTTAGCTGATGGTTTTAGATACATGCTGTTTATTAGTTTTAGGAATGACCCTTCTATTCCTATGCTTTCTAGTGTTTTTAAAAGGAATGGGTGTTGTATTTTATCAAAGGCTTTTTCTGCATCTATTGAGATAATCATGTTATTTTTGCAGTTTGCTTGTTGATATGGTCAATTATCCACGGTTTTCCTAATACTGAACCAACCCTGCATTCCTGGTATAAATCCTCCTTGGTCATAGTGAATGACCCTCCTGATCACTTGCTGGAATCTTTTTGCTACTATCCTATTTAAGATTTTTGCATCTATATTCATTAGGGAGATTGGTCTATAGTTTTCTTTCTCTGTTTTTGACTTGCCTGGCTTTGGAATCAGTACCATGTTTGTGTCATAAAAGGAATTTGGTAGAACTCCCTCATTGCTTATTATGTCAAATAGTTTGTATAGTTTTGGAATTAGCTGTCTTTGAATGTTTGATCGAATTCACTTGTGAATCCATCAGGCCCTGGGGATTTTTTCTTAGGGAGTTCTTTGATGGCCTGTTGAATTTCTTTTTCTGATACGGGATTATTTAAGAATTCTATTTCTTCTTTGGTTAGTCTAGGCAATTTATATTTTTGTAAATATTCATCCATATCACCTAGGTTGGTATATTTATTGCCATATAGTTGGGCAAAGTAGTTTTTAATGATTGCCTTAATTTCCTCTTCATTGGAGGTGAGGTCCCCTTTTCATCTTTGATACTGTTAATTTGCTTTTCTTCTTTCCTTTTTTTAAATTAGATTGATCAGTACTTTGTCTATTTTGTTTGTTTTTTCAAAGTACCAGCTTCTAGTCTTGTTAATTAGTTCAATAGTTCTATCACTTTCGATTTTATTAATTTCTCCTTTAATTTTTACGATCTCTAATTTGGTTTTCCTCTGGGGGTTTTTAATTTGTTCGCTTTCAAGTTTTTTGATTTGCATTTCCAATTCCTTGATCTCTGTCCTCCCTAATTTGTTAATATATGCACTCAGGGATATGAATTTTCCTCTGAATACTGCTTTGGCTGCATCCCATAAGGTTTGAAAGGATGTCTCACCATTGTCATTTTCCTCAATGAAATTATTAATTGTTTCTATGATTTGTTCTCCAACTAACCGATTTTGGAGTATCATATTATTTAATTTCGAATTAAATTTTGATTTGGCTCTCCATGTACCCTTACTGATCATTATTTTTATCGCCTTATGATCTGAAAAGGCTGCATTTATTATTTCTGCTTTTCTGCATTTGTATGCCATGTTTCTGTGACCTAGTGTATGATCAATCTTTGTCAATGACCTCTTTTCTTATAGGGATACATATCATTTTAATTTATTGGGTATCTTAAAAAAAAGGTTTTTTTTGTTTGTTTGTTTTTCTTTTTTCCCCTCTTTCTTAATTACCTCTTGATGATTCTCTTGAGTTCTGTGTTTGGGTATCAAATTTTCTGTTCAGAGTCTCGTCTTTTCTTTACAAATGCTTGGAATTCTTCTATTTTTTAAAATGATCATACTTTCCCCAGTAAGAATATAGTCAATTTTGCTGAGTAGTTGACTCATGGTTGTAGACCTAGTTCCCTTGCTTTCCAGAATATCATATTCCATGCCTTGTGGTCCTTCAGTGTAGATGCACCCAGATCCTGTATTATCCTCACTGTAGTTTCATGGTATCTGAATGACTTCTTCTTAATAGCTTGTAATATTTTTTCCCTGGTCTGATAGTTCTTGAATTTGGCTAAAACATTCCTGGGTGTTGTCAGTTGGGTATTAAGTACAGGAGGTAATCTGTGAATTCTTTCATTCTCCACTTTTCCCTCTTGTTCTAGAATAATGGGGTAGTTTTCTTGGATAATTTCCTGTAGGATGATGTCCAGGCTTTTTCTTTTTTCATGGTCTACTGGTAGACCAATGATTCTTAAGTTGTTTCTCCTAGAATGATTTTCTAAACCTTCTGTTTTGTGAATGAGGGGCTTCATATTTTCCTCAATTTTTTCATTCTTTTGATTTTGTTTTGTAGTTTCTTGCTGCCTTGTAAAGTCGCTTGTTTCTAATTATTGTATTATGGTTTTTAAAGACTGGATTTCATCTCTGGCCTTTTGGTCATACTTCTTCTGACCTTTCATCTCCTTTGTCTCATTTTCAAGCTGATTAATTTTGGCTTTCAAGACACTATTTTATGTTTCTAGATGACTTATCTTGCATTTCAAGTTCTTTTCCCAGTTGTCTTCAGCCTCTCTTAATTGTGTTTTGAATTGTATTTTGAGTTCTTCCAAAATCTGTATTCAATTCATTTGAGTTTGTTTTTTTGCTTTGTGTTCCTTCATCCTTCTCAGTTCTATTTGCTCTTTGTTCATTGTCTGGATAGAAGCTGTCGATTGTAATTTCTTTTTTCTTTTTCTGTTCTTTGCTTGTATTTACCCCTTCTTTACTCCCGGTAGTTGTCTGTGCTCTTGCTCCTCTCATTTTGTGTTGAATCTGTGGTTTGGGGCTTTTCTGTCAGCCTTCACCCTTGCAGTTTAGTTAGCAAATCTTAGTGCAGTCTGTGGGGGAGGGGTGTTGGAACTTGAGCTTTACAGTCCTCTGAATGCTTTGATGAGATTAAGCCCATCTGAGTTGCAGAGCTGAATGTGCCCTGAGGCCAAAACCTCAGGAAAGGGTGGGGGCAATATGGAGTGTCTCTGTTGCTGCAACTAGGCTGCCTGCTCTGGGCTTCTTCTCCAACTGCTTCCCCACCACCTGTGTTCAATGCTCTGAGCCTGGCACAGCTTTTCCCACAAGATAATCCCTCCAGACCAGCACGCTTCCCCACCCAGAGGTTCTAGCTACCACTGGAGGCTCAGCATTCTAGGTGGGGGAGGGGTCCTGGGACCTTCCTTCTTCCTTCTCCTTAAAGCTGAGTGTTCTTGATTTCAGGCTTTTGGGGATTCTTGAATTCAGGCTTTTGGTGATTCTTGAATTCAGGCTTTTGGGGATCGTAGCTTTTAAGTTGAGTCCAGCAGGAGGGTTCCTTGACTGTCTTGTTGTTAGATTTGATTTTCAGTCCCTTAGGAGCATTTAGTTTGTAATTGGTAAGGAAGGGTTCTTCAGAGGTCTGAACTTTTGCTGCCACCATCTTGACTCTGCCTCGATAGTTTAAATCTTGAGTCTAATCTTTTCTAGTTTCCTAAAAACCTGAAAATTAACTAGTTTAAATCATTAGACTATCTGATGCACATAGCTTTTTGGGCTTTTCAAACTTTAATGATTAATTAAAAGAGGGAAAGACTGACCTAGTCATTGTCATATGCTTCTTAATATAGCTATTTAAGGGAAGAACTTAAAGACATTGTATTTAAAAGATCTGTTTGATATTGTTGAGCTCTTGGTGTGTTCCAAACATGATGCTAAGGAAATAGGTGGAAGGAAAGAGAGGGAGAGGGAGGGGGAGAGGGAGAGGGAGGGGGAGGGGGCGAGGGAGGGGGAGGGGGTAAAGGAGG
The DNA here is from genome assembly GCF_027887165.1 of Monodelphis domestica. NCBI lineage: Eukaryota > Metazoa > Chordata > Mammalia > Didelphimorphia > Didelphidae > Monodelphis > Monodelphis domestica. The sequence continues at coordinate 95,204,768 of NC_077230.1, read as the reverse complement.
GGGAGGGAAAGGGAGAGGGAGAGGGAGAGAATCCATTGTCTCAAATGGAGGAGACAAGTACATATATAAGAAGAATAAATATTGTATGTTATTATTCAATAATCAATGAGAGCTTTTTGTTTGACAGGCATTGTGCTAAGAACTGGGTATACAAAAAAAGATAAAAGAAAGTTGTTGCTCTCAAGTAACTTGTAGTGTACTGTGACATGGAAATCACTTTAAAAGACTGATATATATTAATTTAAGGTCGCCAAGGAATTCAGCTATGTAATTCCTAAATGAAAACTCAAGTCAGCAGTCAATCTTTTATGGAGTTTAATTACAACAGGAGGAAGAAAGGAATTAGAGATAGAGAGAGAGAAAAGGGAGAGAAGGGAATAGGGCTTAAATACCCCTTCTGTTTAGGCTGGGCCAAAAGGCCCAAGCCCTTAGATAGCTGGGGCAAAGAAAAGAGATCAGTCCCTATTACTCACGTGACCAAAATGGAGAAACAGTCTCAGAGGCCCCCACCTTCAGCTTCCTTCAGAGCAGCTTCCTTCAGAGCAAGCTTCTCAGAGCATACTCCAACCACTCAGACAAACTCCTCAACCACCCCCTGAGTCTTCAGAGCCTTCTATCTTTAAGGAAACCATCCAAGTTGCCTCCCCTCAGTTCTCACATCTACCAATCACTGTCCATCAATTTCCCTGTGCCAATGGAGGCTCTAGCTTAACCCAGGACCGCCCAGAGGTCTCTGGCTTTGCACATGTCTGTTGAAGGTCATATTTTCAAATAATTAAATCTTTGATCCTTTGCTACAGCCCTTCCTAAATCCTGTTAACCTGAGTAGGGTAGAGATTGGAATAATTAAATTTTGATCTATGCTGCAGCCCTTCCTCAATCCTGTTAGGACTGAGTAGGGTGGAGATTGATTCCAAGTATCTCTATTGTATCAATTCTAAAATCAATCATGACTCAAAGAAATTCCTGTTCTATGCTTAAGCATAGGTCAAAGTCCTTTCCATTGTTCAGCAAAAGGTTTCTGTCCTAAAGTAATCTTAAGAAGGGAGGAGGGGGAAACTCTCATGCCAATGGGGTTCACATTCCAATAGCCAAGACCCACTATCAATAGGAAATTTTTCAAGTATGAAATTTCCCAATGGTGAAATTTTCCAACATTTATAAGTCTAAGAAATTTTGAGGTTTACAGTACTGGGGAAAATGCCATGTCAACAATTGGCTACAAGCAGGATATATTAAGAATAAATTGGAGCTAATCAAGAAGAAAGGCACTCGAATTAAGAGGGATTGGAAAATGCTTCCTGTAGAAGGTAGATTTTAAATTAGGACTTGAAGGAAGCTAGATGAGGAGGGAGAACATTCCATTAATGGGAGGGGGGACAGCCAATGAAAATACCAATTTTCGAGATGTAATGTTTGAGGCTCCCCAAACCCGCGAGAAGCCTCAAGGTAGGAAGATAGAAAAAGGATAGAAGTTTGGACACCCCGAGGGGAGTGGTGGAGCCAAGTTATAGATATGAGGTGGCAGAAATGAGTCAGAAACCAGGCCTTAATGATTATAATAGGGCCACAGCATAACCCCGATCTTTAGAATGTTGCAGAGGCATGATCCATCCTGAGATCCACAATTAATACCACACAGGTCGGAGACATGATAGAGAAAAGAGAGTGCCTGGCTAAAAGCCAGGTCCCAGGTGGGAGAGGTAGATAAGGAAAGGAATTAAAGATGGAGCTTGGCCAGACATCAGTGAGAGCTGAGATCCAAGAGAGGAAGAGAGGGCGGAGCTTGCTGTGGCCCTGTATTTAATCTCTTTGATATGCAAATATACACAATACATAGGGATGATTATCATTGGTTAATGACAAGGTATAGGTGTGGTTTCTCTTAGCCAGGTGAACACAAAGAAACTCTTTTCCTGCCTAAACTGGGGGAAGCTGGGGTCAAGGGTCAGAGGCTTTCCCCAGCCATGTGCAAGACTGAGCATGCTCTCTTCTAAGACAATCTTTACATTCTGTTTCCCTTGTCCCTAGATAGGTGTGGACTGCTACAATGTTGAAGGTTATATGGGTTGGCCAGTGTAAAGGAGTGGAGATGAGAATTTTGTGTGTAAGAAGACGAGAGGAGGTTAATTTGAATCAAAATTAATGAGAGAAGAAATATAGGGTAGGTCCAAATTGTGAACGATTTTAAGTGTTTTGTCATTAGATAACATGTCTTTTGTTGGTAGTTTTGGTAATTATGTTAGTAGTCTTGGTAATTATGGGAAGGAGCATTGAATTTTGAGGGCAAAAATAATCTTGCACATATATTGTTACTAAGGTTTTGGGAATGAACTTTTCGTTGTATAAATAAATCATAGGTGCTGAAACACTTGGTTGTGGGATTTCAGGTTATGCTTCCTCTTGTGTTGAATTAATCTTGAAAATTTTGTCACTGATTTTTATTGTTAAGTTCTATTCTGTGTTTAACTTTGCTAATAGGCAATTTTTAGTGGTTTTCTCCAGTTCTTTTGCCAAGAAGCTAACTGAAGGTGAAAACAATAGAGCATATAATTACAACAGCTGTCCATGTTAAGAATAATTTTTCCCTGGAGAAGCAGGACATTATGAAGACCTATTTAATGATAGGGTGTATAAATGGAGTTAAGAGTTAGAAAGAAGGCCCTTGAGTCCCCTAAAGGCACTCTAAATTCTTCTGCTTGACATATTAGTTTCCTATATACTAGCAGAAGTTGCTAGAAATTTCCACCTGAAAAGTTTAAGTTTAACTTAAGCTTGTTGTTTTTTTTTTTTTGTGGGGAGGATGCAGGTGTAAGTAAGAAGGTAACCCAGAAGCAAAAGATTTTGGATATAAATAAATTTTTTTTGCTTATTTTTGATTTATGAAACTTTTAGATCTCTAACTTAGGTACCATTTGTTGTATATCATAGCATTTATTTATTCTGTGAACTGGTTCCTTTGGAGTGCCAAGATTTCACAAAATACTAGGGACTAAGTGAAATGAAGATTTTTGTATTCTTTTAATTATTTTTATCTATATAGCTAACATGAATGAATTTTAAGACATTTGACCAAACCTGTTCCATCATAATGACTACTAGCAAATGTATATTCTTCTGTATATTCTTCCTTATTCAGGAATATCTTCTGTATATTCTTCCTTACTCTTTCTCCTTATTTTGGTGTTCTCTTCCCTTTTTTTCTTTCTTTCTCTATACTACCCACAATTTATCTCTGCCTTGATGTATGAGCATGGACTTTTTATTGATTCTCACACCAAAAAAGTTGCTGATCCATAGTGTAATAGAGCTTAGTAAATAAGAAACGTAGATAAGGAATCAAGACATTTCTGGGTTAGGCTAGTGTTTTAAATGTTTGTTCTCTTAGGTTAAAAGGTGCTCTCTCTCTCTCTCTCTCTCTCTCTCTCTCTCTCTCTCTCTCTCTCTCTCTCCCCCTCTCTCTCTCTCTCTCTCCCTCTCCCCCATACCCCCTTCTTTTCATTTTTTTCTAATTACATTATTGATATTTTTAGTCTTTAAAAATATTTCTTTTAAATTCTCTCCCATTCCTCCACTCCCCATTCATTGAAAAGGCAAGTAATTTGATATAGATTATATATGTATAGTCATGCAAAACAGTTATATTAACCATGTTGAAAAAGATAAAAAAAAAACCCAAGAATAATCTGATAGGGGTGAGATGGTACTTCAGAGTTGTTTTAATTTACATTTCTCTAAGCAGTAGTGATGTGTAGAGCATTTTTTCATATGACAATTGATAGTTTTGATTTCTTTATCTGAAAACTCCCTGTTCATATCCTTTGGCCACTTACTGATTGGGGAATTATTCGTGTTTTGTAAATTTAACTCAGTTCTCTGTTTGTAAAATTAGATATTTAAAGATAACTTTTAATTTTTTAAAAAATATTTTTCCATGGTTATATGATTCATATTTGCTCCCTCCCCTCTTCTGTCCTCCTTCCTGGAGCTGACAAGCATTTCCGCAGGAGTAAACAAGTATTATCACTCAGAAACTTATTTCCTTGTTATTAATTTGTAATAGAGTAATCTCTTAAAATCAAAACCCTAAGTCATATACCTATATAATGTAACTGTGAAAATGTGGGTTTCAAGACTGTGATTGCCAAAACTGTAAAAATAATTTTAGTGTCTTGATTTAAATAAAAAATAAGTGGTTGCCATGGGAAAAAATCCCAAATATGAAAAATATACCCAAGTCAGCTGGGTCCTCTGCATTTCTTTTCCAACTGTTCTTTCTCTAGCTATGGATAACATTCTTTCTCATAAGTCCCTTGGGATTGTCCTGAATCATTGCATTGCTATTAGTAGCAAAGGCTACATTGATCATTCTATAATGTTTCATTTACTGTGAATAATGTTTTCCTGGTAATGCTCATTTCACTGCACATCATTTCACACACAATAGCACACCATCACCATTATATACCACAATTTGTTCAGCCATTCCGCAATTGAGGGACAACCCCTCATTTTCCAATTTTTTGGCACCACAAAAAGTACAGCTATAAATATTTGCACAAACAGGACCATCCTCAATTTTTTATATTTTGAGGGATATTAGACTTTTATCAAGAGAAACTTGCAATAAATGTTTTCACCGTTAATGATTATTGTGTATTTCCCTCCATCCTATTTTTCCTCTTTATCCTTCTCTCTTTTTCTCTCATCCTTTCCCTCCTCAAAAGTGCTTTGCTTCTGACCACTGCCTCCTAAAATCTACCCTTCTTTCTGTTACCCTCACTGCTTCTTGAATCCCCTTCCTGTCTTACTTCCCTGTAGAGTAAGATTGATTTTTATACCCAACTGATTGTGTAAGTTATTCCTCTTTAACTCAGTTTTGATGAGAGCAAGGTTCAAAGAGTTTTCACACCCTTAGCTTCTCTTTACTATATCTCTTCCATGCAATTTTTATGTGAACTAATTTACCCAAATTTACCTCCCTTTTTTTCCTCTTCTCACATTACATCCCTCATTTTTACCACTTAATTTAGTTTTTTAGATACCATCTCATCATATTCAATTCATATCCATGTTGTGTTGATTTAGAATGTCCTCTGTGTATATTCATTCTATATAATATATAATGCTCCTCCCTGAAGATGAACCTCTCTGCTGCCCTTTGTAGTCTCCAATGAATCAAAGATGCAGATCACATAGAGGGCATAGAGAGGTTCATCTTGAGGGAGAGCAAATGTCTCCTTGTTTTCTGTCTCCTCTGATATTTGAGCTCCTTCTGATCAAAGCTAAAGACTATTTCTATAGTTTCCAAATAACTAAAAATGAATTTCATATAGAGGACAATGAACAGGTATGTAAAGATTATAACATACATTAAATAAGAAACCATGAAGAACTGGAATGAAAGATGTCAGGTAGCTTATATGAGAAGAAAAGATGAACTGGTTATGTAGTGAAAGCAGTATGGATGACAGGTAGATGGCTCAAGTCAGCCAGTAGTCAGTCAAGTCATTTATTAAGTGCTTACTATTTTCTAGGCACTCTTCCAAAGCAAAGGCAAAATAGCCCCTACCCTCTAAAAGTTGACAGTCTAATGGGTGTGACAACATACTATATTATATACATAAAAGATGATACATTTGAAAAGCCAGGCACTATACCACGTGCTTTACAAATTTTCTTATGAACTTCACAACAACCCTGTGAGGTAGATATTTTTATTATCCTCATTTTACAGTTGAGGAAACTTAGGCAGCTAGCTGGTGGTTACCCAGAGTGATACAGTTAATGAATGTTTGAGGCTGTCTTTGAATTCAGTTCTCCTTGATTCCTGGCCAAGTTATATTTATTCCACTACTTAGCTGCTTGAGTGAAGTAATCTCAGAGGGAAGGCACTATAGTAAAGGAAGATTTAAGAAGAAGACTTCTTGTAGAAGGTGTGTCTCTAGCTGAGACTTAATAAAAGCCAAGGAACCCATGTGGTGGAGATGTGGAGGGATTCTAGGTTGGGGGGTGGGCAGTAAAAGTGTATTGAATTGGGAAATTGTCTTGTGTGTGAACAGCAAGGAAGCCACTGTCACTGGATCAGAGGCTGTGGAGGTAGAGAAAGGGAGGGGCTAAGATGTTAAAAAAAAAAAACAACCCTATATACATAAAAGATACATTCAGGAAAAAATTGAGGTATCGGGCACTGTACTAAGCACTTTACAGATATTATCTCTTGATTTTTACAACCACCTTGTGAAGTAGATCCTTTTATTCCATTTTACAGTTGAGGAAACTGAAAGGAAAAGGTAGGAAGGATCTAGGTTATAAGGGGCTTTAAAAATCAGAGGATTTTATGTTTGGTCCTGGAGATAATAGAGGTCTACTTGAATCTTATCAAATAGAAGTAATAAAATCATGGCTTGTGCTTAAGGAGGATCACTTTGATAGCTGAATGGAGAATGGACTGAAAATGGGGAGACTTTTGAGACAGGGAGACCAATCAACAGGTTTTCATAATAGTCCTGGACTGAGGTGATAAGGGCCTACATTAGGGTGGTAGAGTGTCAGAGAAGAGGAGGAGGCATATTTGAGAATAAGTCAAGTCAAACTGACAGACCTTGGCAACAGATTACATTTAGAGGATGAGAAGACTAGAATATGGCACACAGGTTGAAAGCCTGGGTGACTGAAAGCGAGGAGACAAAGTTTTAAGTGGGGAAAAGATAAGGAATTCTCTTCAAAGAAGTATATGGCACAGTGGATCGAGTCCACGACTTGGGAGTCAGGAAGACTTGATTTTGAATCCTGCCCCAAATGTTTATTAGCCTTGTGACCCTGGGGAAGTCACTTTCTGTGTCTCAATTTCCTTATCCGTAAAATAGTAGTTCAGTTTGGACTCTGTAGCTCACATTTATATAGCCCTTTAAAGTTTACAAAACACTCTACATATGTTAACTAATTTGATACTCAGAACAATCTTATGAGATAGTTGCTATTATTATTCCCATTTTCTCTCATTTTGTAGAAAGTTTTAAATGGAGAAGAGCTTACTGAAAAAGTCTCCATCTAAAACTTTCTAACATAATCCATTATTTATAACAATTTTAAGCCAAATCAGAGGCTGCCTTGGGATCTTTAGTTGCAATAGCCACAGTAATTATCAGTTTCAGGTTTTTCAAAACTGTTTAGGGACTACTTTGAAAAGATTTCTCAAGGATCACATTTGTCTGATACTGGTAGTCCCATAAGACTGGTTTATACTTTGTCAACGTGGAAATCTAGAAATCCCTGGTTTATTTTATTGGGAGGTAAAAACCTCAGATGTGGACCTTGTCACAGGAGAGGTTTCCCCCTAAGGGGTCCCACTTCATCAGACAATAGACATCCACTTCAGGTGGGAGATAGACCCCATCCAAAGTCAAGTAGCTCTTTTGTCTCCTGAAGCCTTTCCCAGTATATCATACACTCAGGATCTTCAGACTTACCACTGCTCCAAAGCTGAAGTGGATGTCTATTGTCTGGCGATGTGGGGACCTTCCCTCAGGGGGAAACCTCTCCTGTGACAAGATCAAAACCTGGGGTTTCTGCCTCCCAACTAAGTAAACTGGGGATCTCTAGATTTCCAAGTTGACTGCTTTTTGTAGAAAAATTGGAAGTTTATAAGTATGCTGTTCTAATCTATTTAGAGTTCTGTTACTACTATTCCTGGTAACTTGAATAAATGAAAATAAAGGAACTGGTATATAGTGTTAACTTGGAAATAACACAGAACCACCAAAGTAGTCTGGAAAACCATGTCTTTAATCAGGAAAGGGATAAGTCCAATATTTGGCCCTTTACTCCGAGCCAGGCACCAAAACTTTTATAGGATCTACACTCTGAGACTCTGGGGACATTATCCCTGGGAGTGACACTGCACAAGATGACAACTCCAAAGGACAAAAGAATTTGGGGAACTTCTAAACCTTTTGGGGAACCGAGGAAGGGGGAAAATATGATGGCTTTACATTACCATGGTTACTAGGAAATGGGAGTATTCCAACTAGCTGACAGGCTTGGGAAAGAAACCATAGCCTGAGGCTAGACCGTCAGATAATGGACTACTTATGGAGACCACCAAAAGGGTGGTCCCTGCTCTGGGGTTGGTCTTCTTGGGAAAGGGTCTCTGATACAATGGGAAAAACTACTTAAGACAAAAAGAGTATTTAGCATTTGCTTAGCCCCACCTACCTAACTGGGATTATCATTTACTTTAACCTCTATTATTTTGAAGGAAACTGCTAGCCTGAGATTCCCTTCTGGGTGGATTCTAACCGGAACTACGACAGACTTGGGGTCTCCAGCTTTGAAGCTAACTAAACTTGGGGGTTCTCTTAGATTCTGTGACTGTAGTGGAGAGACTTCTTTGTAAAACTGAATTATACATATTATAGGAAGGATGTGATTTTGAGTACTGGTTATATACAATATTTCTATTAAAACATTTTGTTTTCTACTGAGAGGAGCTAGTCAAAATATTTATAATTTTTCTTTTTCAAATATTTATATTTTCACTAGTTCCCTTCTCTCTGGGCTCTCAATTTTTACGGTAAACAAATGATAACTAGATTTCCTTTATTCTAGTAAATTTTACATGGGAGATTCACATTTGTGAATTAGGCTATTTCAAAGCAGGGGAAATCTCAGTTGACTATTTTTCTACTCACATGCCTGGCAGGGAACACTGATGAGAAATGTAACAAATTCTTTATTTTTTTCCATTTGAATTAGTTTATTCTGTCAATTTAGAACATTATTCCTTGATTTCAATAATCACATTATTTCCCTCCCTCTCCTCCACCCACCCCTCCGCAAGAAATTGGGTTTTACTTGTGTCCTTGATCAGAACCTATTTCCATGTTGTTGATGCTTGCATTAGGATGTTCATTTAGAGTCTACATCCCCAGTCATGTCTCCTCGACCCATGTATTCAAGCAGTTGTTTTTCTTCTGTGTTTCTACTCCCACAGTATTTTCCTCTGAATGTGGATAGTGGTTTTTCTCGTAGATTCCTCCAAGTTGTTCAGGGTCACTGCATTGCCACTAATGGAGAAGTTCATTACATTCAATTGTTCCACAGTGTATCAGTCTCTGTGTACAATGTTCTCCTGGTTCTGCTCCTTTCACTCTGCATCACTTCCTGGAGGTTGTTCCAGTCTCCATGGAATTCGTCCACTTTATTATTCCTTTGAGCACAATAGTATTCCATCACCAACGTATACCACAATTTGTTCAGCCATTCCCCAATTGAAAGGCATCCCCTCATTTTCCAATTTTTTGCCACCACAAAGGAGTGCAGCTATGAATATTTTTGTACATGTCTTTTTCCTTACTATCTCTTTGGGGTACAGACCCAGCAGTGCTATGGCTGGGTCAAAGGGCAGACAGTCTTTTAGTGCCCTTTGAGCATAGACAAATTCTTAATTTAGGAACACACAACAGGATTAAAAAAAAATAGCCAAAAAATTTTACCTCCTTGAGTCACTTAGCTGTTTAAGAAAGTACTCTTCTGCCTTCACCATTGTTTTTGCCAATGGTGATTTTTCCTTTTTCTCTCTTAACATTTCCACACTATTTGCTTAGTGCTTAACAAACTGCCTGACACATAGTAGATGCTTAATAAATATATATTAATTGTTTGCCTGGCTGCCAATTAATTTTATCCATTTTCTTGGCCATTCCTCATCTCTCTACATTCCTGCTACAGCTGTTTTCTGCTATCCTTCACTACACTCAACCCCTCCTTGTCATTAGAGTTGACTCCATCTTCTCATTGCTAGATAAAATCCCTATTCTCATCTACCTTTACTGACTGCTCAAGGCCATCCACTCTGACCTGTCATTCCTCTTCCCATTTTCCAGAGCTATCACTACTCTGATAATGGAGCAAACTCCATCTTGACTTTGAATTTGACTCCATTCCACATCAACTCACTACTCATGAAGTAAGAATTCTCATATTTTAATTGCTAGCATTCTTTCCTCAGTTTCCATCTGAACTTCCTTTCACCAGAGTTCCTGCCTCCTACCATAAGAGCTGTTTATTACTAATACATAATTAGATTGTGATTTCCTTGAGAGCAGTTACTTTTTTTGCTTCTTTTTTATATCCCTGTTGCTTAGCAGTGTGCCTGGCATATAGTGGATACTTTATATTTATTGATTGAGTGCTGTTTAAAAGTAGGGGAGTCTATACTTATTAGGACTACAGCAATGGCATAGGTGCTTTTGCCCTCTCATTTTGAAATTCCCCTTTCAGAATTATCGAGAGCCAAATTACAATTTATATAGGAAAATTATTTTTGTTATTTTTTGGAAATATTTCAGGTTTCAAAATTGTTTGATCACTTTATTTACTAAATATACTTCCAAATGACTTGTCAATTAAAAAAATTTATCAATGTAGTTTGTTATAATATTAATTTCCCAGTATATCCCACTTCTTCCCAGAGATCTATACTATTTAAAAAAGAATTAGTTCATAAAAACTAGCCAACACTTGAATCAAGTATAGGTATGGTTCCATGTTCATAATCCAGGTCTTGATGAGTGCAAACAAAGAATCCTGTGAAATGGTCACATTTTTCAGATTTGCACTGCATATTTCCATTATACTGGAACAAATAATCATGTTTTACATAATCATCATTTCTAATAGTTCAAATATGAATACATGGGATCACTTCATGAAATTGTGTGTACTGATTGGAACCTGGCTTTTGCAAATTACTTGGATTTTATTTATATATAAGATTACTAGGTAAATTATATACAAATATATGTTGCCTATGTATATAACTACAAAACACAAATGTTGGTAGGTTCAATATTAGAAATCAGATTGTTCTGAGCCCAGTCCTGTGAAGCCCTTAGCTCTCTGCTACCACCTGGTGGTCTTAGACATTGGCATTCTGAATTGAGAGCTTTTTTTCCTCATCTTTTATCAATGAGCATTTATTAAATGTCTCCCCCAGGTACCAAATGTTGCAGATAACAAGACAAAAATAAAATAATTCCATGTCCTCAAGACGTTATAGTCTAATGGGAGAAATGACTTGTATACATAGAAGTATAAATACACATATATGTACACATATAAGTATATAAACAGTATTTGCAGAATGAATATTTTTATTAATCACTTGGGCAGTTATACTATATTGCCTTTTGCTATTTTTGTTCATGGGTACAACTGTATTGCAAATTTAGGGAGGCCAGGGACCCTGTTTTAATTTTTTCTTTTTTAAATTAAATTTTATTTTCAGTTCCAAATTCCCTCATTCTTTCCTACTTCCCTATCTCCCTACTCTCCCTACTATTCATCAAGAAAACAAGAATAACAAATCCATTAAAAAATACACAAATGCATATTTTCAAGCAACTCTTTTACACTTATTTGTATCCTTCCCATTAGCCTACACAGTGCTTCATGCCTAGAAGAAATTTAATAAAATATTGCTGAATTGATAAACAAAATTTCCAGCTCTAACATTCTTTTACTCTATTACAGGTAGAAGAATCGCCTGAATAGAAAATATTGTGAATAGGAAGTGAATTGCAAAACACATTCCACTGTCTCATGTAATGAAAACTTAGGAAAGATAGGATTAAATTCATGGGATCACAAATCGTTGACCTTCTAAAACTAAATAGTTGAAATTTAGTTTAAAGTCTTTCATGTTGTTTGAGATGACAAAATGTGGAGTAGCCATTATACATTCTGTAGAAGGGGCTGTTCAGTCAGTCAGCAAGATTTCAAGTCTTGAGAACCACTAGCATAGGAGTTTTTTATATTTAGGACCCCTTTGGCAATGCGGTAAAGTATGGATTCCTTCTCAGGGTGTTTTAAATATATAAAATAAAATGTGTAGAATTACAAAGGAAAACCAGTCAGGTTGAAATACTGCTATCAAAATAAAAAAATTTTTTAAGTTAATGGATTCCAGGTTAACCCAAGAAATATCTGTAACTTTTCATTGGTTGCTTTGCTATAGGTAATAGGAACAAAGAAGGGAAGAAAAGGAAAAAACTGAAAGATGAGAGAAAAGATATACATAGAATAGGTGGGTGATACAGTGCCTCTAGTTATTTTGTGACCCTGAGGTTCTACTCATTAGGATCTGTTCTGTGAATTGTTTGCACAGAATTAAGAGGTAAGGGAATAGAATATAGTTTTGTAGAATAGATAAAGAAATTGTTCGTTCCTCTTCTTGTCTTATCTTTCTGACATGTTTTGGAATATGAAAATTTAGGCAATATGTTGTGATTTCATGACAATTTATGTTTCTGTGGAAAACTTTAATGATTATACTTAAGAAAATATAACATATGCTTAGGTATCACATGAGGAAAATTTTGAATATTCTGATCCAGAAATAGTTATTTTGTTAAACATCCCTGGCTTCATATTCAGAATAGATTCATTCTAGGAGAGTTTGTTATACAATAAATTTATATTGAAAGAAGCCAATTTTCTCTTCCTTCTCCCCCACAAAATTGAATTTTTAATATTTTTAAAGGAAAATCGATAACATTATAATTGATATTATCACTGGCTTCTTTGTTAAATCTGGTGGTTTTTTTCTTTTTTTAATGTTTGGAGTAGGTATGGAGGAGCTGGCCTCTCTGTTTCCTTTTAGGCAACCGTCTTGGCTGGAATTCTTATACACTTTTTCTTTCATTAAGTGACCTACTTACTTGTGGGACCCTATCTATGAGGGACCTTATGACCTCAGGTCAACTCCTGTCATTATTAATATGCATTGATTTTTTTTCACTGTTTAATAACACTGAATTTCTATTTCATCATTAATTATCCACAGTGATCATCTTGATTACCTCATTTATACTAATAGCAAACTATTCTAGCTGTAGCAACAAGGCACTCTGAGAGAGACACAGGAGAATGCATGTGCCAGGCACATCAAATCACCACTATCACCTTGACCACCCTTGCACTCTGATAGAGAGCCTAGAACTCTGAACCTAAGAACCTTAGGAATAACATTGCCCCACAACCACCAGACCTGCCTCCTGCCCACAGCCATCTTTTTGGAGAGGAAGCACTGAGGGGACAGGGCCGCCTTCCTTATCCCATAAGCAATAACTTCCCAAAGTAGGCACAGGATTCATTCCCGAGAGTATCAGTACTTCCACCATCTGAGGAAGCTATTCCTATAGAGAAGGGGCTAGCCATCCCTAACTGCCAACCAACTGCTACTCATGGGGCAGGCAAGTCAGCCTAATGGAAGCAGCAAGGCACCCAAAGAGACACTCAGGAGTTAGCATGTTCCAAGCATGTCAGATCACAACCACCAGCATCTTGACATCATCTCCTATCAGAATCTTTTGGAGACTAGTCAGCACTGAGTACAAGTGCCTTGGCGATGGTTATGCTTCCAGCTCTGCAGCCATCATCCAGGAAAGCCACCCTCATGGAGATGCAGCCTAGCAGCTACTCCTGCAGGTGCTAATACTAATACCATGGCTTCTGAAGACTCAAGAAAGAAATTTCTTGTCACCAGAGTCACTGTTAAATGGTTTAACATCAGGAACAGATGGAAATGGAAGAGCCATTACTCTCTGTTTTGCTGTGCCTCCTAGGATCTTTCCATCTGACTTGAAGCTAAAACCTTTCAGATGCATTATCTCCCTCATTGGAATGTGGCCTCCTTCAGAGCAGCATGTGTCTTAATTTTCCATTTGTATCCCCCAACACTTAGTGTGTCTGGCATATGCCATTTATTAAAAATGCTTCCTTTTAGTTGTGCCCAAAGGGCTTTAAAAGACTACATGTTCTTATGATTCAGCTATATCACCACTGGGTTTTTATCCCAAAGAGATAAAAAATAATGTTTGTACAAAAATATTTATAGCTGTGCTTTTTATAGTGGCAAAAAATTGGAAAACGAGGGTGTGTCTCTTGATTGGGGAATGGCTGAACAAATTGTGGCATATGATGGTGATGGAATGCTATTGTGCTATAAGGAATGATGAATTGATGGATTTCTATTAGACTTCCATGAACTCATGTGGAATGAAAAGAGCAGAACTAGGAGAACATTGTACATGGAAAGTGAAACATTGTGGAACGATCAAATGTAATAGATTCTGCTACTAACAGCAATGCATCGATCAAGAACAATCCCATGGAACTTGTGAAAAAGAATGCTACCCACATCTAGAGAAAGAACTATGGGAGTAGAAATGCAGAAAGAAAACATGATTCATCACTTGGTTATATGGATATGATTTGGGGTTGTGATTTTTAGAAGATTTTTCTATTACAAATATGAATAATATGGACATAGGTTTTTGAGTAACATGTATAAACCAGTGGAATTGCTTGTCAGCTCTGGAAGAGAGGAGGAAGAGAACATGAATCTTGAAACCATTGAAAAATACTCTAAAAATAATAATGTGAAGAAAAAATAAAACAAAACTGAAAAAAATGCTTCCTTTTATTCATTCCTAAGAGTTTTCTTCTTGCAATTTCCTCTATACCCCCTCTTACTTTTGAAGAGAGCATTAATTTGAGACTAGTTCCCCATAGATTTTCCCATTTTTCTTTGTACATTGCTTTAGTCTTGTGTCTCAGCTTCCTCTCTGTTCCTGGTAGTTCTGTTTCTACTACTATTCTTTAGTCAATGAATAATCAAGTATTTATTAAACACTTGCTTTGTTTCAGGAAGAGTGCTAGGTGCTGAGGATACAAATAAAATGAATACATCTATCCTGATTCCTAGAGAGCTTACATTCCCATATCTCTTCCTACTCCCCCCTTCCCCCCTTACCTTCCTTTCATTTTACCTATTCTTTGTAGGAGTACAGACTTAGAGCTGAAAGGGTACTTAAGTCATTTTGTCTAATCTGATTTTCTGCTATCTTGACATTCAAAATGCTTAACTTTACTTGCCTTGATGAACCAGTGAATGTTTCTTTTTGTCAGTGAATCAACTAATCATATCACAACTTTTTGACTGTTTTCTCTATTGGTTCTGTGGAGCTTTTTTATTGTGTAATGCCAGATAACTTGATATTTTTCTGAGGCTTGAATAATTGAGGTTTTATTGGATATCATGTTATAACAAAATAAACATTTCAACACAGAGCACTCAATAATTGTCCATTTAGTTAAAGTTTGAACATTGGGTTATATTTTTTGGCATCAAAAAATTAAAAAAATCCTTATCTTCTTTCTTAGAATAAGTACTAAGTATTGATTACAAGATAGAAGAGTGGTAAAGGCTTAAGCAATTGGGGTTAACTGGTTTTGCCCAGGGTCACACAATTAGGAAGTATCTGAGGTCAGATTTGAACCTAAGACCTCCTTTCTCAGTGGCTCTATCCACTGAGACACATAGTTCTTTTTTGGGCAGTTATTTTTAGTCTTTAAGTTTAATTAATTAATTTAGGATACTTTTCTATGGTTACATGAATCATGTTCTTTCCCTCTCTTCCTCTCACCCTCCCTCCTGTAGCCAGAGAGCAGTTCCACTGAGTTTTACATTTGTCATTGATCAAGACCTATTTCTATATTATTAATATTTGTAATAGAGTGATCATTTAGAGTCTACTTCCTCAATCATATCCCCATTGAACCATGTGATCAAGCAATTGTTTTTCTTCTGTGTTTCTGCTCCCACAGTTCTTTCTCTGAATGTAGATAGCGTTCTTTCTCATAAGTCTTTTGGGCAGTTTTAATTTAATTAAAACTAGAATATTTGCACAAATAAAGAGTTCATTTCCCAAGTAAAATAAATTTGAAGTGTTAATGGCCCACATTTTATCACCTAGGTTATCTCTACATTCTGTTTCTTATTATTAATAGGTTGAATATAAACTGGGATTTCAGATAGACAATCCTGTGGCTATGGACATGCCCCAGGTCAACATTTCTATTCAAGGGGAAGTCCCACGCACTTTATCAGGTAAGTAATTTTTCATCAAGAGAAGTAGTATTATGTCTGTTTTATTTAGTAAGAAAATGTTTTAATTTCTGGAGAATGAATGGAAATTTCAGACCTGGATACAGGGATTTATTGTTCTATTTATTTCCCTCAAAATCCAAAAAAAGTTAAACACATTAAACAGCATTGGATCTCAAGTAATCCTTTATAATAAGCTAAGTTTCAGTACTCAAAGTATAAATGAACTTTGAAAAGCTTTCTATGTTCTTACCATGATTATTAGATAAAATTTTCAAATAAATACCGTTTTATGAACCTTCCTAGTCCTCAGTTTATTCACTTACAGAATGATAAATTATTCTATCATGTTCACAAAGTATATTGTGGAGTATGATAATTTCTACATAGAATTATCAGCCAATAAAATTTGTATTCATCCTGTTCTTTCTTTCCCTATACCCCATTTGTTGGCATCCTCCTTTAACAATATTTAGTACTTATTTTGTATGTATTTTGTGTTTACTTTGAGTATTCAGGTATCTGTGCATATGCTATAATCTGGACATTTTCCTGGATTTCTCACTTTTCCCTCACCGAAAAAAAAAACAGAAGCCAAATCTTGTTTCTGCCATTACAGTTTTTCTCTCATTTTACTTCCCTTCTCTACTCAACAAAGACAACCACTTTAGGCTCTTAGCAACTTTTGCCCAGATAATCTCAACAAGCCTCCAAATTAATTGATCCTCTGCTTCAAGTCTCTTCTGCTCCAGTCCATCTTCCATACTGCTGCCAAAGTAATTTTACTTAAAGTGCTAATCTGAGCATATGACTCCCCTTCACTATCACCTCCAGTAACTGCTTGATGCTTCTTGTATAAAATATAAACTCTTCTGTTTATTTTACAGTCTTGCACACCTTGGTCCTAGCCTGTCTTCTCAGCCTCTCTTGACATTACTCCTCCTCCCATGTTCTGTGAAATAGCCAACTAGTCTTTTCTCTGCTCCTTATATTCCATCTCTGGTGTCTGAATCTTTTCAGGACTGTCCCACATAATTGAAATCCCTTCCCTCCTCCCCTCCACTTCAAAGAGTCACTCTCTTCCTTTAAAATGTAGCTCAGACTCTGTCTTCTGCATGGTCTTTCCTGACAACCCTTCTTCTAACTACTATTAACCTCCCTCCCAAACTGCCTGTATTTAACTATTTTGTAGGTATCAGTTTACTTTATGTTTAGTATTTATTTCACTTCATGTTTATATATTTATTCACTTTATATTTATGCCATATTAATTTGCATATAAACCTGGGGTCTCCCCATTAGCATACGAGCTTCTTGAGAGGGTAGGGATGATTTCATTATTTGAACTTATATCCCTAATACCTAGCACAGTGCTTGGTACAGAGTAGGCACTTAATAAATTCTTTTTTTTTTCTTTTAAACCCTTTCTTGTTTTAGTAACAACTCTACAACAGAAGGACAAAGGCTAGGCAGATGGGGTTATGAGTTGTGCAGGGACACACAGAGCTAGGCAGTGTCTGAGGCCAGATTTTAAGTCAGGTCTTTTCAACTCCAAACCTGGAACTCTATCCACTGAGCCACCTTGTTGCCCCACTTAATAAATTCTTGTTAATTTTATTAATTGATGCTTCTCAAAAGAATGTGAATACCTCCTTGAAGGCACAGGCTGTTTTGTTTTTGTCTTTCTAACCTTAGTGCTCAGCTCATAGGTACTTAATATTGTATTTGTAGATAAAATGATTTTATATATATTTATATGTGTTGCTTTTACACATGAAGCTCAAAATTACTTTCACTTA
Organism: Monodelphis domestica; assembly: GCF_027887165.1. Classification (NCBI taxonomy): domain Eukaryota; kingdom Metazoa; phylum Chordata; class Mammalia; order Didelphimorphia; family Didelphidae; genus Monodelphis; species Monodelphis domestica. The sequence goes on along the minus strand of NC_077230.1, from coordinate 95,187,017 downwards.
CTTCTATTTAGTTAGTTTTAAATTACCTTTAATGATGAAAATTTTGCAATGCATTTCCCCAGTTATTGAAGTGTCATCTTTAACTTTGTATTTTAAAGGTTTAATTCTCAATTCACCTTTTGTTTTTATCAGTATTTCGCGTTGAACTTTCCTGCACTGGAAAAGTAGATTCTGAGATAATGGTACTAATGCAACTCAACCTGACAATAAATTCTTCAAAAAATTTCACAGTCTTAAATTTCAAACGAAGGAAAATGTGCTACAAAAGTAAGATATGCAACTTTGAATTTTTTTTACATTGGTGTATTTACTTTTGTTTATGCAAAGAAGGAACAAGAAGATTTTTATGATTTCTCCACCTATTAGTATATTTTAAACATTTCAGTATATTTTGCAGATGACAAAAGTTATAAAGTGAATTCATAAATAATCCCCAAGTTATATATTAGCCAAGAATATCAGTTCTTTTTTCCTGAAAATCCTTTACCAAAAGAATTAACATGTAGCAAAGAAGTGTCATTTCTGGATATGTAGGGGGCATTTTTATAGTTAAATAATCAACATTATACTTATTCTGCAGAGACATTTAGCTTGAGTTGGGAATTGGTTAAAATATTCAGCTAGGTAATTTCAATATTAACCTAAACTATCAGTTGTGGGAAGAAATCTGTCCTTAATGTGAACACTAGCCAAGGGTAGTATTACCTGGCTAACTGTTTCCTAGAACATGAGTCAGTTCTCTGAATGTTATACCAATATTAGATATATTTTAGGCTTATTTTAAAGAAATCAGATTTAACATACTAGTAAAAGTAACTGGAAGACTAACAGTGATACCTTTTATTAAAAAAAATTATTGCACTGACAACACTTGAATAAAATTTCTGTAGTAATTCTGTATATATTTGCAGTAATATTCATCTATGCATTATTTATTCTATTAAATTTTTTTTCTTGCATGATGTAGTAAATAAAGTGCTAGAGTTAGAATTGAGAAGATTCTAATCCTCTCCAATAGTTAACTGCTTTGTGACCTTGGGCAAGTCACTTTAACTTCTCAGCCTCAAAATCCTTATCTTTAAAAATAAGATTAATAATATTTATGTCATGGAATCGTTGTGAAGATCAGATGAAATAATGCATATAGTTAATGACCTTTACAAAGCATAAAACATTCTAAAATGGCCGTACTATTATCTTCATGCTTATTTACCATAGCAGAAATCATTCTTGTCCGTTGCTATTTTTGTGAATGAGTAAATTCAGCCATATTTTCTTTCACAGCTTAGCTTTCATATCTAACAGTGGATTATTAGAGATTTTAAAATACATTTTGTTATCCTAGCCTTTTCCTTGTTTTATCTTATTTTTCATACTGGAGCAGTTCAGCTATTTTATTCTCCTAGAGTAGAAATAAAAGAGAGGGAGGAAAAAAGTGAATGCCACATGTAGCCTGACACATTGCAGTAACACTGACATCCGTTTTTGGCGTTGCCTTTAAATAGGTCTGTGACTTTGGGCAACCAAATATCTCGAAGCCTCAGATTCCTCCTCTGTAAAATCAGTGCCTTGGATAAGAGTAGTCCAGAGAGCGATTCCAGCTGTAAAAAGTTATGACACTCTAAAACTATTGAAATTTCAGTTATCTTAAACATTTTTCTTGTGTGATGCAGCTTTTTTTTTTTAATGAAAAGACATAATTGTCTATTTTAAAATGTATTAAATTCAATACAAATATAAATAGTGTTAATTTAGTTTTAACTATCTTATAACAAAAGACTAATTTTTTTCTAAAATAATACTTTTTTAATAAGACGTAAAGTATATTTAAGATTTTGATCTAGAAAAAAGCTTTACTTCTGAAATATCTTTTTATTACATTTTTCAATCAGAGCTTGAAGAAGTCAAAATTCCAATTTCTGACAAAAATGGCAACAGAACTATTTGTAAGTATACTATCACTAGATTTTGAAAAATCATTTTGGGGAAATAAAAAATGAAAGTTTCAGATGAATAACTAATTATACAGCTCTGTATAACTGGTAGCATGGGAATATAAGTGTTAATAATTTGTATTTGTTTCAGTTTAGTTACTCCTTGTTGAACAAATCAAATTTTAAAAAGTATGTTAATGCTATTTATTTCATGTTCTGTATATTTTGTTATTCAGAATATTCTGGATATTCAACTTTTGGATATTCTGTATGATGAATACTAAAGCCATTTAATAATATGATTCCTAGAACCTTTTCCTCACTCAATTAAGCATTTGTTAGTTATCTGCTATGTTAGAGACACTGGATACTAATTTTAAAAAATTAAAAACTCTTGTTTTTGAGGAATTTATATCATGGGAGACAACACATTTAAGTAAGTATATGAAATAAATAAATGCAAAGTAGTTAAAAACAGTAGTTATTTGGAGAAAAAGGGTGCTCCTTGTGATACTTGCATACACTTATGTATATATATATGTAGGTGTGTATGCCTGTATCATTACTATACATATAGTATATGTATGTGTATGTGTATGTATCCATCCAGTCCCAGGCTCTTTTCTGAGTTTTAGTCCTATATCACCAGTTGTCTACTGAACATTTCAAACTAACTATTCCAGGGACATCTAAGCTCAACATGTCAAAACTCTATTATCTTTCTCTACAAACTCTACCCTATTCCCAACTTCCTTGTTTTTACTAAAGGTACCAGCATATCCATATCTACATCTAGATATTTTTGATTCCTCTGCATAGTGATGACAGTAAAAACCTGTTGGATACAATAATATTACCAAAAGAGAGACTGGCTTAGAAGAAAAGAGAGCCTAAGGATATTACCTTAGGGACACTGCCAGTTAAGGGATGACATGGATGACAAACCAGCACTGGAAAGGGAAAAGGAGAACCAGGAAAGAATAGTGTCACAAAATTTCAGAGACGAGGGAGTATCCAAGAGTTTAAGATGTCTGTAAACCATCTAATTTGAAATGACAAACAGGTAACTTGTTATATGGGACTGAAGTTTAAGGGGAGAGACTGGGACTGGATATCTAGATTTATGAATCATCTGCTTAGAGATGATAATTAAACCCAAGCGCAATTATGTTTCACAAGTAGAACTTTGTTAAAGATTTCATTCTAGTTATCTAACCTAGAGTAAGATGAAAAAATAACTAGCCTTCTCACAAGCCAAGAATTGAAAATCTGTGTGACTTAAATCTGGTTATTAGTCTGAAATTAAGTCAGTCAGCATTTATTAAATTCCTACTCTGTGCAAGACACTTGAAATATGAAAGGCAAAAGTGAGAAATAGTACATGCCCTTTAAGAGTTTACATTCTACCAGCAACTATGCCATGTAAGTAGATAGGTAAATATTGTACAAGAAGATTACAAGATAATGTGAGGAAGGAGGCTCCAAAAACTAAAGAGATCAGGAAAGGCTTCCCAGTAGGAGATGGCACTTGAAAGAAACTAGGGAATGTGAGAGGCAGAACTGAGAGGGACTGCCTCTTAGGTATTTCTTTTGTAAAGGCCCAGAGGCAGAAGTTGAATTCCTAAGTTCTAGGAATAGCCAGAAAGTTAGTTTGATTGGAGTGGAAAGAATATCGAGAAATATTTTTGGAAAGATAAGTTGGAATGCCAGATTTTTTTGTTTTGAAGGAACAACTGAAACTTAAGATCATAAAATTACAGATCTATAATTGGAAGGGAAATTACATATCATCTAGTCCACAACTTCATTTTACTAATGAGGAAAATGAGGCGTAGGATTATAGGACTTGCTGAAAGTCACTTCTAGGATAAGAGAATGTAGTGGTGATGTCTGTGCTATTGGAAGATTATTTCAGCAGCGACTGTTAGGGGGTAAAATTAGGGATTATGACTGAATACATAAATCTAAAATTCATACTATATAGAGACTGAATTAGAGATAAAGATAAATTAGCAAAGCAAGAGAAGAAAGTAGAATTAAGGAATCAAGAACCTATTTCATTAGTCAGATGAGAGGCTTGTGAACTAGGGTGTGAAAGCCATTTGAATGGAGGGAAGGAGGCCGATGCAACAGATATTGTGGAGATATATTTGAAGGGACTTGGCAACTTGGGTTGGATTTGGAGGTGAGGAAGAGTTATAACTCACCAAAAATTGGGAAATTTAAAGTAAGCAGAATAGGATTTTGGGGAAAGATCATGAAGTTTTTAAAAAAGTTAATATGTTGCATTTGAGATGTCTATATAAGGGACATTGAGGTGGAAATATCCAAGAAACAATTGGTGATGAAAGCTGAGTTTTATACAGATTTTAAAATCATCTACCTTGAGATGATAATTGAATCAGGGGGATGGAGAATTTGTAGAAAGAGAAGAGAAGGGGGCCCAGGACAGCTTTTGAGAATTTGAGAAATTGCCAGGAATTCCAGTTTTTTCCTACTATAAAAAGTGCTTTTGGCATCTATGGATCTATTTTCTTATACATCTTTGACCTCTTTCACATGTCTAATGGCTGGGCTAAGGGGTATGAATAATTAAATGAAATTTCTTGCAAAATTTCAAATTTGTTTCCTAGCATTAACAGTTCCATTAACAGCATATTAGTGAATTTATCTTCTTATAGCCCCTTCAACACTGGCTATTTCTCCAAAATTGAGTGAATTATTCTTATATTTATCTACCAGAATTCCTCTTCAAAATATCTTTTTCAAAGAATAAGTGCTTTTCTCCTTTTCTTCTCCCTTCCCCCCATTTTTGATATTGTTAGTATGAATTTATACTGACACATACTAGTAACTGATTTATGGTAAAGTATGATTAATGTGAAAATTTTTTTTTATTTCTTAAAAAGAGTAATATATTTTCAAAGCACTCAAATGCATTGTACTGATTTAAAAAAACAAACAAACAAACTTTTTTTGAATTTCAGATGATCCTGTAAATGCAGCTCCTACCACTTCTACTCGTGTGTTTTATATCAGTGTAGGGGTTTGTTGTGCAGTAATATTCCTGGTAGCAATAATATTAGCTGTTTTGCACCTGCATAGTATGAAAAGAATTGAGCTGGATGACAGGTATTGTATATTATATTTTTTAATTGCTTCCTAATTATTTGTGTCCAGAGAACAAATGAGGGGGGAAATGGGTCAAACTCTAGCTACATAAAGCATGCTGTAGCTATTGTCCTTGTGTTTATTTTATTAACTATTAGAAGTATTCTTGAGATGATTGTGGATGAAGCATAGGGGATTTGATTATATTCAGCTTCTCTCTTCAAAATATTGTCCAAGTTCATTTTTTTCTTTTTCCACTTAAGAGTGGAAAGAAGAGAAAAGAATGAGAATGAAGAAGATAAGGAAGAGTCAAAAATTTATTATAATTGAGAGGGGCATCTTTGAGAGTAAAAGGAAAGTATATAACTACATAGGATTGAATAGTGCCATGATTGGGTTTTCAGTGTATTAAAATCTTAGGAGAAGACTGAGGGTTTTTTTTTTTTATTTTGTAAGTAAGATTAGCTCTGAGGGATAAAGGGAACATAATATATTTTTGAGTGATCTCTGGGAGGGCAGAAGTTATACTGTGACATATTCTGTGCTAGTCTCCAAAGATGAAAGCTCTTGAGATCTGGCTAATGCAATCAGTGTCTTGATTGTGTTTGGAAATCTGGGAAAGCTTTTTGGTCCATGCGGCATGACCTAATTAGAGGAGGTATATCTATACTGCTACTCCATGAAGTAGAAGTCATCAGAGTTCCTACATGAAATAGTTCTCTTCCCTTTTTTCGATCTTCTCAGTTCAAAGACCTTCTACTTTAGAGTTGAATTAAGAAATGATGCTAAAAAAAATCAAGTTAAAAGGGCAATGTGTCTTTTATAACCCATTTCAAGTAGTTAATTGAGTCAACAGAATATCAAGTTATTCAGAAGGTATTTGATAATTGTCTTTAGAGACAGCTATCCTAAAGGAAGGGACAAAAAGATCCTCTGTCAGTGAATAATCATGAAGATATGGGATTGTCTTTTTTGTTTCCCTTAGCTGATGTGAATCCAAGGTGATGGTGTGGCTAAAGCTCTAGACTTAGAATCAAGAAATTTGGTTTCACATTTTGTCTCAATCACATACTATGGAGTGATGAATGCTTTTACTGTTCAGCACTGAGCTCTAACTTTGGAATATTGGGCAAAGTTGCCTTTGTTAAAGTGCCTTTGCTACTTTGAATGTAAAGTAGGTACTTGGAGTGTGTTTAGGCTATGGGCTAGTAAAAGATGAATAAGGTGATTCTTGTCCTCAATTTGCTTCTTGCCATTTAGTTGAGGAAATATCTAATGAGCTATAAAGTGCTATAAGAATTAGAAAAGGGGAGACTTCACTTCAGGCCAGGGTCATCTTCTACCATGGAAGTTATTACATTTGTGTTGAATTTTGAAAGATGTTGGGATTTTGACAGATAGAAAGCTAATGAGCAAAAGTGGTTAAGTATAAGTTGTATTCAGGGAACAAAATGGAGTAATACAATTTGACTAAAGTAGAAATATGTTTAAGTCAGTATATAGGGAGTAGGTTGGAGACAGATCGTGGAGTGTATTTACTGGCAGGTCAAAATGTTTTATAATGAATTGATAATAGGGAGCCATTTAAGGTTTGAGTGAGATGTATATGGTAGTTATAGATTGAATGATTTGATGAGAGGGAGAGACAAAAAACAGGTCCAATTTAGAGGCACTTTTTTGTTTATAAATTTTCAACTCGGGAGGAAAGAAAAAAAGCAAGTGATAAGAAGGAAAAGCTGTTATATCTGATACATAATCCCTAATTCTTCATTCCTTTCTCTCCTCTTGGCACCACAAAATGACTAAAGAATATAACAGGTCAAAGAGCAGTACTTCAGAGAGTATTTCCCCCATGCCAGAGATCAATGCATTCAAGTGGCACATAGACATACAAATTTAAGAACTACATTATTACATCAATCTTGAACATTAGTATAAAAATTGGATTTCTTTCTTTGTAGGGTTTTCATATTACTAGTAGAAAAAGAGAAGACAAATATTATAGTTCCCCTTGCACATGTTTCAGAAACCTGAATTATGTCAATTTTAAAAATTGGTGGATTATGAGGCAGTATTTACACAACCCACTATAGGTTCTATAGGTGTATAGAATATAGGTGTATTTGTGCTTGTGGCTTAGTTGTTTTGCAATCTCTACAATCTCCAGTGCTTTTAGCCTATTTTCTTCTCTTTTAAACATGTTTAACTTTTTATTCTCCTTATTAAAAATAGTCTCATAAAAGTGGCATAGTTTTAGTTTTCCTATAATCATTACATTTATTATTAATTCCTTAACCTTTCATTTAGTTAGTTTACTGTGCTTTGATATATAGCTATCTCTGAAAAAGTTACATAATTAAGATTACCAGTTAAGATATAGATCTTGATGATTGCCATAGATTAGTCAAGAAAGAACATATGCAATAGCAATAGATTCCAGTTTCAGTATGAAACATGTTATAATGAAGAAATAGCCATTATTATGATCTCTCAAGATTTTAGAATAATTTTGTTATAACTACTTGTCTACATGGCTTTCAGTTCCTTGGTACTTGTAACAAAATAGGTGCAAGAGACAGTTATTGATATGATGGTTAGAGAAATGACCTTGGAGTCAAGAAAACCTAGGTATATGTACGTATGCATACATAAATGTTTATGTATTTTGGTGAATGTATCTATGTATATATAAAACAATAGACATAAAAATTTCTGCTAAAAGTTGACTTGCTAAAATTTTCTATCTCAAACTATTTTCAGCATCAGTGAAAGCAGTAGTTCACAAGGTTTATCCCAGCCATCTACACAGACAACTCAGTACCTGAGAGCTGATACTCCTAACAATGCAACACCTGTTACCAGTAAGAGTTAATTTAAGTCTAAAACCAATTTTTTTTTTGGTCTTGGTTAATAGGCTACTAGTGATCCTAAGTGGTTGGCATCATATGCATTTAGGGAACTTAGATGAGTAGAAATTAGAGCTTTTAAAAATTTAGTTTTCATATATATGTACATGTATAATACAAGTTTGAATATATATATAGGATGTTTAATTCTCGACTTGCCCACAAACACTTTGAACTTCCTCTGCCATGTTCCCTATACCGTTTGATCTAGTTATAGGGAATGCAAATTAATTTGAGTATAAGAACAAGCAAAACATAAATACAAAGGTAAAACTGTTCCCACAAATAACTGTATATGGGGTTTCAAAGACAACTGCAAGTCTTTTCAAACCATGTATTTTGTTTTTTTATTTTTTAAATAAGTTTTTATTAAAGTCTTTTTTTTAATATATCCCCAGCATTTCCATGAGTAACTCAATCCTCTTTCCATATTACAAATAATACATTTTTTAAAACATAAAAGGGCGGGGGGATTCAACAAAATTGACCAATACATTGAAAAAGTCTGAAAATATTTGTAATGCACCATGCTTATGTATCTTCTCACCTTTGCAAAGGATGAAGTGGGAGTATCATCTTTTCCAAGCCATCCTTGTCCTTTATAATTTTGCAACATTTTTTTGGTAGTCTCTGTTTGCATTATTGTATCAGCCACTCTGTGTATTTTCTTGTCTCAGCTTCATTCTTCATCAACTCATAGATCTTTCCTTGCTTCTCTTTGTTCATCATATTTGACATTTTTTTGAAAATTTTATTTAGTCAATTTAGAACATTTTTCCTTGGTTACAAGAATCATATTCTTTCCCTCCCTCCCCTCTCCCCACCCCTTCCCATAGCTGACTTGCAATTCCACTGGGCTGAACCATGTACTTTAGAGGAATTTTTATTTTTGTTTATGTCTATATCCCAAATGCCCGCTAATAAATAGACAATAAAACTTCAGTTTCAGGTTATTACTTTGCTAGTCTAAATAACCTGTTCCTTTGAAGATAGGTATTTATGGACTTTGAGCTAAGATAAAAACTATTGTAGACTTAAAGGCCCTAAAAACCTGCGTAGAAGGAAAGAATAATTCTAGATTAACAGCAAAGATTCAAAGGAAAAAAATTGATTTTCCACAAGGACTATAGGAATAACTAGAAGAAATGAAGAAGAAGTAAATAAATAAACACACGACTCTGGAAGAAAGAATTAAAAAGAGAATAGATAGCTTAGAAAAGAAAGTGCTAAGTCTTATCCAAGTAACAAGACTACTTTGAAAGGATCAAACAGAAATCAGTGTCTCTATGAGAAGACAAGGGATATTGGGGGAGGGGGAACCAAAAAGAAAAAATGGAGGAAAATGGAAGATATCTAATATAAAAAACAACTGATCTGGAAAATGAGTTAAGGAGAGATAATTGAAGACTCATTGGACCTATGAGGAAGGAAAAAAAAAAGAGCCAGGACACCATATTTTAAGCAGCACAAATAAACTGGCCAGATTTATGAGAACCAGAAGACAAAAAAAAAAAGATTCCATTCATTACCTCATGGGGGGGAAAAACCATCTAAATTTCACATGTATGCTAAAGCCATAATTGAAAGCCTCTGTGTCAAAGAAAAATATTGCAAACATCCAGAAAGAAAGAGTTCAAGTACCAAGGAGCCCCAGACTTAATCACACAAAATCTGGCAGCTTCTATCTAGAACATCTTGAAATATAGTATTCCAAGAGGCAAAGATAGAACTAAGAATAACTTAATCTGCAAAGCTGATTAAAATCCAGTAGTGAAAAAGAATGGAACTTTAATGAAATATAGAGTTTTCAACATTTCTGATGAATGCACCAGTTGAAGTGCAAATCTGAGAACTTACAGAATTTTAGAAAGGTAAAGATATTTTAGCAATTGGAAGGAAGTAGGGGTATGATGCTATAGTGCTAACATTCTAATAGAGAAGAAGAAACAAAGTGCCCCTTTAGAGAACCTTGTTATCTGCAAAGGGGACTGGTGGAGATCTAAGGGTGTAGTGGTTCTGTTCTGCAGGTTTGAAGAGAAGAAGGAGTGAAATGACCTAGTTTAGGAGAGAGGAAGAAGAGGATAATATATTATGTCTTTTATTTGGGATAAATGAGATGTAAGTGCAGGAATACATTTACCCCAGCTGGGAAACAGAGATAGGGAATGGAGTTATGAGAAAAGACAATATTGGAGAGGAAATGCTTGTAAGCAAAACAAACTTCCTGATCCTTGAGGGGAAAATAGAAAAGAACTAGAATCTAAAGGAGTTCCCTGTAAATTGGAGAATCCCTGAACAATTTGCAAGCTCTGAATGCACTGAAATATTATTGTGTCATTTAATAAAAATAAAAGACAGTTTCATAAAGTCCTAGGTAGTATGAACTGATGAAGAATGAAATGATCAGAACCAGAAAAATGGCTTATTTATGGACAACATTGTAAAGAAAAACGAGCACTCTTCAATACCAACCATATATCCAGAGGATCTAAGATGGGTTATATTACCCCCTTTTTGAAGAGTCGATAGACTTACGGTTCAGAAAGACACATACATTTTTGGACATGGCCACTTTATGGACTTGTTGGATTTAACTATACTTAACTTGCTACAAGGTTGAGTTTTTTTGTCCTAGTTTTTAATTGGAGCAAACTAATAATGATTCCAAAACTAGGTCATTGGAACTTTTTTTTTAATACCTAGAAGAAAGCAGAAGTTCAGAAAGAACCACAAATAGGATAGCTGTTAAAATGTGAAATACAGTGTTATCCTTTTTTTTTTTTAAAGTAAGCAATATGAAACGGAAACTTATGATGTCATATATAGTCTCCCTTTATGTTCTTATATATATATATATAAAGGCTCATTTTTTGGTGGTGTTTAAGTTCATAATAAAACATTTTTTTGTTTGTTTTTTAAACCCTTACCTTTGGTCTTGGAATCAATACTGTGTATTGGTTCCAAGGCAGAAGAATGGTAAGGGCTAGGCAATGGGGGTAAGTGACTTGCCTAGGGTCACACAGCTGGGAAGTGTCTGAGGCCAAATTTGAACCTAGGACCTCCCATCTCTAGATCTGGCCACCCAACTGCCCCCTAATAAAACATTTTCAAAAGAGAGATGTGCATTTAGTGAAGACAGAACTCTTTAAGGACTACCTGCCCCTCAAAAACTGCTTTTGTTCTTTGTTAAGTGGTGATTGGAGAAAGATTAATCACAGTTATTATAGCACTCTTAAAATTTAAGCTTACCTTACAACAATCCTGTGATGTAGATAAATTAGCACACCGTCTTTTGAAATTGCTAACCAGTAATTGTTCCTTCTTATTTTATAGCTTTTAAGAATTAGCCCTTTTGCCTTTCTTCATGTTTCCCAATTCCAAAATACCGAAGGATATCATGATCTGATTCTACTAAAGTTATTTTTTTCTTTTAATCTGTTTAGCAACATTTTTGTTTCTCTGAGTAAATAACTTTAATCAACATTTATAAATTTAATTTCATTTACTTGCTGATAAAAATAAGGAGAAATTAAATCTAAACACTCCAGCATGATATGAAGTTAAAATATTTATATGGTCACACATTTTATTAGAAAATATGTTCTAATAAAATCTTCCTTTTGGAAAAAATAAGATTTTTTTTTTTTTTTAGGAATTGTTTTTCTAGTTTGTAAAAATCTGTCTAGAAGAGGTCATCAGCTTCCTGATGTTTTTCAGATTACACAGTTGATAATATACAAACCATTGCTTTTCTTGTGACAATACACATGTATATATGATTGGAATAGTAATATTTTTAATAATGTATTTTTGCTGTCTGCATCAGATTATTGCATGGTGAAGATGGGGGAAGGATTATCTGCTGAGAATCTTCAATTTGTTTTTAGGAGAAAGTATTTACTTTTTTTTCCTTTTATTGTTTCTACATCTGTTCTTTGAGTATTAACTATTTTTATGTAGGTGATTATAGAAAATAATGGTCTCTAATTCTTATTATAAGGGTATTTATATTAGTTTTGTTTCGCTTTGTTGGCTCCTCAGGTTATCCTACATTACGGATAGAGAAGAATGACCTAAAAAGTGTCACTCTTATGGAGGCCAAAGCAAAGGTCAAGGATATAGCAATTTCCAGGGAACGAATAACACTAAAGGATGTTCTCCAAGAAGGTATGTATTCTCTATCACTTGAAAATCAATATTTAAATCTTAATAATTAAATGTTTAATATTTTCACATCAGTGGTAGGTTGAGCAACAAATAAATGGCTTTGATCTTCATATTGTCTTAGAAAACAAAAACACTTTTTCCTTCAAAAATGTTATTTGTACTTTACTGATTTGCATGTTAAATTTACATAATAACTAATTTGGGAAAGTTGAGTTATTGTTATTTAAGTACCATTTTAAAGTAATATGTTGTTTTCCTATTGTATTGGAGAAGAGAAGGTTGAAAATCTATTCGTTGGGTAGAGGGAGGGGAAAATGTCCACTATTTCCCTTTTTTTTGCACTGAGATTTTCTTCTCAGTTTTCAGAATTAAATGATGAGGAAATGTGGCCAGAATTTAGGGAGTTACTTTTTTACTACCTTGGTCAAGCTCAGGCTAGGCTAGAAGGATGGAGAACTGGATAAGAGAAAATGAAGAATCAGTTCTTCTAGCTTCCAGAAGGGGGAGACAAACACCAGTATAGTCTGCACTTTTCATAATTCCCAAATTAAACTCTGAAATCAAAAATTCTGGGTGAAAGGGTACCTTTTTTGAAGACTATTTTTTTTTAGAGTCTGTATTTAGAATTTTTGTGAATATTGAATTATAGCTATATCAAAAATTTATTACTTCAGATGAAGGATAATTTAATGATCTCAACCTTTCTCCTCCCTTAATATGCCTTTAGCTTAGAAGATGAAATTGACAAAGCAGTGTCTTTCTAGCTACCATTCAGCTGTCAAAGTGATCTTCCTGAAGCAGACTTCCTCAAGTCTAACTATGTCATATCCTTCCCCTTCCTCATTAAGTAAAGGCCATTAGCTCCCTATTAACTCTATAATCAAATATAAAATCCTCTGACTTTTAAAGTTTTTTTCAATCCTAATTTCTTCCTACTTTTCCAGTCTTCTCATACCTTACTCTTCCCTCTATGTATTTTACAATCCCATGACATTGGTCTCCTTACATGCAATAGTCCATCTCTGAACTGAACATTTTTATTGACTTTACCTCCTTGTTTCTCTGGCTTCCTTAAAGTCTTAGCTAAAGTCCTACCTTCTGCAAAAAGGCTTTCCTAGTTCTCCTTCATCTTTGTGCATTCCCTCTAAGATTATCTCTATTTTATTCTTTTTCTCTTTGTTTATATATAGTTATTTATATCTTGTCTCTCCTATTACATTGAGATGAGAGATGTTTTTCCCCATTACATAGCAAGTGCTAAATAAATACTTGTTAACTAACTGAATAGTTTGTCTACTGTCAGCATAACTCCTTTATTAAACGATTCAGTTATACATCATTAAATCCTGACTGAAAAATGTTTCACCTCCCATAAACCCATTTTGTTGACCACAATTATTATTTTTCTGTGTGTTTGAAATTTAACACTGTATAGAAGGTATTTAAATTGACAGTTTTTCTTTTACTTATCAGACTATATCATTCTCAAATATTCTTCTTTTTAGGAACTTTTGGGCGTATTTTCCATGGAGTTTTAATAGATGATAAAGATCCCAACAAAGAAAAACAAGCCTTTGTGAAAACTGTTAAAGGTAGGATTTTTCACAGTATATCAACTGTATTATTTATTGTAGGGTGAAGTTATAAACATCAATAGATTGACTAAGTGGTTTATTCACATAGATTACTTGTATACAAATATTTAGCATTTTTTACCACAGGTCACAAGGAGATTCAGTTCTTTCAGCTCTTAGACCATACTTTTTAGACAAAGAAAGTAAAAAAATGGACTAACATACAAAAATATTTTAAATCCATTGGGGATCATCTTGCCAGTGAAAAACTAAATTTTGCATGAATTAAGTGCATCCTTATATAGATTCAGTTTTGTGATAGTGACTGTCTCGGAAGCTGAGATTCTATCCTTAGTTATTGGATTTCAAAGCAACTATTCCATTCCAAATAAATAGGCCTTTTCTTTAGTTGAGATCTTTTTGCACCATTTTTTGATATGTCCTAGGATTTTCTTTTCTTTTTTCCTTACTAGTTTTACTTTTCTAGTTTACTACTAGATAGAAGAAAATTGTTCATCACGATTTTAGAACAAGTTTATTTATACAGGACTTCTTACCCAAAACTATCAAACTAGTTTTTCATTTTCATTTCTCATTTTTAGATTTTGTAGGATAGTTAAAATAACTTATAATTATTGTTCCTCTTGGCCAGGCTTGGAGTGAAATATAAATATGAATATGTTGGTTTTTACTGTGTTCTATATTTGGTGTTTAACCTCTTCAGGTATCACAAGAACATTTTTACTTTGAAAAAAGAATTTAGCCCTTTTTACTGTGTCAATAAGGTCAGTTGTATAGAGGAACTACATTTAATTGTTTGTGAAATAAATGTTATTAATGCTTATATTCTTAAAACAATTAAAAGAATTAATTGAAACATGTTAGGGATATCACAAGGATACTTGGATATTCTTGTTTTGGAAAAATGTTTAGCAGTTTATTTACTGTGCATGTAAGACTGGTTTTATCAATTAATTACATTTAATTGTAAAATAAATTTGCCAGTTTTTATGTTCCTAAATTTGTCTCTAGGAAAAAATATGATATAAAATGTCTTCTGGATTTTTAGTTGGTGATGGGCTCATATCCCATTTTTTACTTAATAACTGGCCTTAAGCTAGTCACTAAAGCAGGACCTCAACTGTCTTATCTGTGAAATGGAGGCTTTCATCTTTTTGCTGCCTTTTTCATGACTTGAACTTTATTCCCTAGAATAGTGTTCCAGGTCCTCTGTAACCTTGCTTTTGTATCTTGATCTACTTCAGCTAATTTGCCAGTGTTACCAGATCATGAATTACACACTTATGTCAGGTCTTTCTCCTTGGGTTATTCTTCTAGATTAACAAAATTAAACATTCCAGTTTGTAGCCTTTAATCCTTTGCTGCTGTTACTTTCTTCTTGGAATACTGTTTTCCTTTTCCCCCAGCTACCCATGTTTACTTCTCAAAGTCCATTCTTTCTCTTGAAATCCTTTTTGATAATTCCATGCCACATTGATCTTTTTCTTTTGTGAACTGTTTCATGAATATTTAATTAGCAGTTTATTGTGTAGTGAGTGATGTTGGTAATATTTATGTTGGTTTTTTTTACCTAGATTTAAAATTTCTCCTGGATAATGGCAGTTGCTTATCCTACTTTGAGACTTATATCTTCCTTAAAATTTTTTTTCAATTACATATTAAAAACATTTTAACTTGTTTTTATTAATTTATAATATTTTTCCATGGTTACATGATTCATGTTCTTTCCCTTTCCTCTTCTTTCCCCTCTCTCAGAACTGATGAGGAGTTCTGCTGGGTTATACATGTATTGTTGTTAAAAACTTATTTCTATATTATTCTTATTTGCAATAAAGTGATCCTTTAAAGCCAAAACCCCCAATTATATCCCCATCAAACCACATGATCAATCATC
Organism: Monodelphis domestica; assembly: GCF_027887165.1. Lineage (NCBI taxonomy): Eukaryota > Metazoa > Chordata > Mammalia > Didelphimorphia > Didelphidae > Monodelphis > Monodelphis domestica. Next base: position 95,171,410 of record NC_077230.1, on the reverse strand, counting down.
TTTTTCTTTTGCATTTCTACTTCTACAGTTCTTTCTCTGGATATGGATAAGCATTCTTTTTCTTAAGTCCCTCAGTGTTGTCCTGGGACATTGCATTGCTACTAGTAGACAAGACTATTACATTTGATTGTGCCACAGTGTTTCACTTTCTATGTACAATGTCTTCCTGGTTCTGCTCATTTCACTTTGCATCAGTTCCTGGAGGTCTTTCCAGTTCACATGGAAATCTGTAAGGAGAGTTTCTTCACCTTAGAATTCCCTTAATAGTGAAATTACCAGTTTAATCCCTATTCTAGTTATATGTGCTTAGGTGCATACACAAACCTATGTGCATGTGTGCGTGCGTGTGCGCGCACACACACACACACACACACACACACACACACACACACATACAGGATAGCAGTTGAGGCCTTATACCATTGTGATTTTAGTGGTATAGGGAGTTCCCCACTTAGAAAACTTCCTCTACCAGTGTGGATTTGAAGTATGTGTGTGCGTGCAATGTATGTGTGTATGTACATATCTATGATTTCATTAATGTAGAGATCACTTTCTACATGCACAAATAAACAACTGTTGTAAAACTTGAAATTTTAGAAAGACTTGTCATGAGGGTTGGCTTTGAGCAGTTTAGTGATTTGGTTAGGTCACAGATTCAGGATCACATTTTTCTTTCTAATTTTCTGCCACTCCCTATATATTGTTCCTTCCCTGCTGCCTTCAAACATGCCCACATTGTCCACATCCTTTAAAAAAAAACTTCACTTGATTCTTCCTTCCCATCAGGCTCTTGGTCTGTGTCTTCTCTCAAACTTCTAGAAGAAGCCATCTACATTGGCTGTCTGTACTTGCTCCCCCTTCATTCTTCATTCTTTTGCTATCTGCATTCTAAATTTATCACTCAAAACTGATTGCTTTTTCTTAGTTCCCATCCTACCTGACCTCTTTGTTGCATCTGACACAGTTGACCATCCTGTTTTCTCCAGGTTTTCATGACACTATTGTCCCCTGGCTCTGCCACTACTTGTTGGATTACTCCTCAAGTGTCTTTAGCATGCTCCTTAGTCAGGCCTGCTTCTGTTGTCTCCATTGTTTCTCTTGGTGTCCTCACCTCTTCCTATGGCCTTACTTCTCTTCTTTTTCCAGGCACCTATCATAGGTATATTTCCAGCTCGATTCTCTCTCCTTAGTTCCAGTTCTACATCACACACTTATTTTATTGGGCATTTCAAACTTGATGTCCTGGAGAGAGCTCATTCAGTGCCAGACAGTCAGCAAGCGTCCATTAAGCATTTATCATATGCCAGACACTGGTACTGGGGATAGAAAGAAAGACAGAAACATGGACTTTGCCTTTAAGGTTATAATATTTATAGTTGTTGTCTCCCCTATTAGAATAGAAATTCCTTGAAGGTAAAGATTGCTTCATTCTCCATATTTGTATTTCTAATACCTAGCACAGGCCTGGCATACAACAGGAACTTAATGAATGATTGTGATAGATATGTCAGGTGATGAGTCTAGCTGTCTATTACACCCTGCTGCTTCTACCTAGATATTTAATAAGTATTTTTGATTGATCCTATCTTGCATTTAAATATAGTTATAACAGAAGGATTAGATATTAGCTTTCTTCATTCTAAGTTGCTCATTTATGTAACTTGAATACTGGGATTCTAGGTTTCTATCACTTTACTTTCTTGTTTCCCATCTTCCTTTCTAATATTTATTAAAATGTTCCTTAACTAGCCCCTTTTCTGTACCTTGTACCTACCTTCTGTTCTCTTCCTTTTTATCTTTAGGCACATAGCAAAATAACAGATAACATCTCCTGGCAATTTAAGCTTTCCGTTGTTTGGTTCTGTTCGTTGACGTTGAAGCTTTGCTTCCTTGAACTTGCCACAACAAAGTTATTCACTAAAACATATGAGTAACTAACAATAATAGCTAACATTTACATGATATCTCCTATGTCCCAGGCACTGTGTCAAGCACTTTACAAATATTCTTGCATTTGATCCTTACAACAACCCCATAAGGTTATAAATATTATAACCTTATAAACAACTCTGTTATAAATAACTGGGATATTATGGGCAGCTAGGTGGCTCAGGGGGTAGAGAGCTGGGCCTGGAGATGGGAGGTCTTGGGTTCAAATCCAGCCTCATTCCTAGCTGTGTGACCCTGGTCATATCACATAACTTCAGTTGCCTAAGCTCTCACCACTCTTCTTCCTTGGAACTGATAATATTGAAGAAAAGGGTTATTTAAAAACAGATAAATGAAATATAGTTTATAAATAGGAGAAAGTCTTTGCTTAATGCACAACTTTCATCTATTTTTCCCTTCTTCCATTTGATTTTAGAGGAAAGAGAAAGAAATATATATAATTATGGTCCCAAGCTCATAGACCTCTTTTTCCCTGGTGGAGCCTATTGATCCCCTTTTATATAAGCTAGTGAATGAGGAATATCCTTTACAGAGGTACATTCTATGAACTTGTTAGACTTAGGACATCCTTTTTGGAGAAAGAAGAGGCAGGTTCAGTGGTCTTCAGATATACTCTGAAATACGTTATATTCTATAGTTCTCACTTCCCATCTCCAACCTCTAGTCAACTTTTTAACCTTTGAAATATTTATAGCAGATGTATAAAAGTAATAGTAATTGTAATTAATATAAGAATTGCTTAACATTTATGCCTAATTATTATGCTAAGTTGATTAGCTAGTAAGTAGAAAGGCTATATTCTCATCTAGATTCTTCGCCCCTAAATCTATTGTTCATTTATTTAGAATTCTATTTATGTTGTAATGGGCAAAAATAAAATACTTGAGTGTACCAGAAAATGTTCTGTAATTGGAGTTAGGAGACCTGGATTCTAGTCTCAGCCTTTCTACTAAATGTATGTCATATTATATAAGTAACTTGCGTTAAATTAGCCTTAATATTATTTTTTCTGAGTAAAAGGTCCCTTTCAGGTCTGTCATTTTATAAGTCCTTGAGATAATTACTTTTATTTCAGGCAGTTTTCTAAGAAAGTTTTACATTTCTTCTGAAACTTGTAAGATATTTTCTAAAAAAAGTCTGCTGCTGCTTGGCTTATTCTGAATGGATTTTTATTCTAGTTTATTTCCCTACAGAACTAGCTAGGGGGAGGGGAGAAAAAGGAAATAATATTGATAAGAAAACACAATACGGATACTAGGGCTGTTTCTTAAGATAAGATTTGTATTTCCGCAAGTATTTCAAAAGTAGCCTTTCATTCCTTTTTGTGTCTTACTTCTATAAATTACAATGTTCCTCAACTGGAAGGAAACAAGAGAAAGCACAGTGAGTCCTTAGTGAAAATACTGTTGTCATTTTTGTCATAGACAAAGAGGAAGGGCATTGACCAAACTACAATGTACTCTTTATAGTTATTAATGATATGATGTCACCCAGTTAAATGGTACTGAGATTTTACTTTTTCAAAACAGCCCTTTTTGATTCAGTCTATGAACAGAAAAGGTAGTCCTTATCTTGGAATGACTGATTGTACATACATTATACAGCCTTGATGCTGTGGAGGTGGGGGTGGGGCATTTCAGAAGAAACTGTTTTGCTTTGGTTTTTTGGATTAGCCAAAAATTGGAGTTTGGCTTTTTTTATATTCGCAATTTTACTTGTGTCAAAGCATTTAGAATAAAAATTTGTTAAAATTAGGGCTTCACATCTCAAATATTATGCTGCACAGTATTTATGATATGAAGTTTGGGATGTTATTTCAGATAAAGGAAATTTCATAAATAATTTTTATTTAACATAAATTTTAGTCATCCATCATACATACAGTGGCAAGTGTAGTATTCACAAAAGAAATAAAATGTGCATTTTATACATCAGTAATAACCTGAAAGTCCTTAAACTAGTAAAGAACTCAGTGAAAACAACTGCTCTTGTTAAGGAGAACTGCATCCATGGGAGTCTCCTGTTTTTCTTCCAGTGTTACCAACTTAGGATTCAGTGTGCCATTCATCTCCAAAACAATATTCCTTTTTTTTTTAAACCCCTACCTTCCGCTTTGGGGTCAATACTGGCTCCAAGGCAGAAGAATAGTAAGGGCTAGGCAATGGGGGTTAAGTGACTTGCCCAGGGTCACAAAGCTGGGAAGTGTCTGAGGCCAGATTTGAACCTAGGACCTCTTGTCTCTAGGCCTGACTCTCAATCCACTGAGCCACCCAGCTGCCCCCCAAAACAGAATATTCTTACATGAGCAAAGGAAGGTTGAGTACCATTGGATTTGGACTCTGATTACTCCATTTTGCAGATATATATATAGTCTTGGGAATAGAAGATTTGTATTCTAGTTCCACCTCAATTAGTTAGCTTCCTTAAACCTTACTTTTTGATTTCTAAGGTTCTTTCTAGTTCTGCCATTTTATAAGTCTATGAGATAATTACTTTAATTCCCACCCTCATTCCAACACTATACCATAAACAAATAAACACGTAATAAATTAAAAACTAGTTTTGTTTTTTTTAGTTTTGCTATTACAGTATTAAAGAGGAACATTTTGAAGCATGAAAAGGTAAAAATATTTCTCATAGGTATGGAAAAACTAAATTCACTTAATCTACCTTTTTGCCTTTATTAAAAGCTCTTTTGTTTCTTTTAAAACCCAAGTGTAGTTTTTTTATTATTTGATATTTTTCCCCAATTACATATAACAGATTTTAACATGTTTTCCATAATTATGAGATCCAAATTGTTTCTCTCCCACCGTCTTTAATATATAGTTATAGATATTGTTATGGGGGGTATTTTGGAGATGGGATTAGATGGGATAAGTGAACTACTTTGGGCCAATAACAAAGATTTATACTGTGGGTGAAAGGGCAGGCTTGTTCTGGACAGAGCCTGGTCTAGAGTCCAGTACACAGACCCGTCAGTCACAGATTAGGCAAAAGTCACTGGAAGTTGTAATTTATTCTTTAAGAGAGGTTTGTAGGGAAAAAAGGGAATTACTATCACTGGTTTACTAGTTAAACAACCCAGGAACTAAACCTTCACAAGAAGGGTCTTCATAGAGTTGTTGGACTTCTCTTATCTCCCTCTCCTCTCTCACCTAAAATCCCAAAGACTAGCCATCCTGCACTAACCCAAACCTCTTTTGATTGTTACTTGAGTTATTGATTGGTCTGTAGCAGATTAGACAGGGTCCCACGTCCAGATGGACTCAGATCTCTGCTTACAGACAGCTGCATATGACTGGATATTGGTTCAGGATAGCTTCTGGTTCAAAGATCTTCTTCCAAGGGAAACACAGGTCTCCACAGCAAGGACAGTTACAGGAACTCCACCAAGTATTTGTCAGCAAATCCTTCCAGGTGCTTGTAGTCAGCAAATCCCCAGAAAGACTCTCAGCTCCTGAGTTCTCAGCTCAACACTTCTTTTTCAACATTCCAGAATCTTTCCTCATGCATCTGTCCTCTGCAGACCAACATATAACCCTCTCTTCCTTATAACGATGTTTGATCATGCAAAACATAATCTCATATTGATCATGTTATAAGAGATCATATAAAACTAAAACCCCAAAATAAAAACTCACATATAAAGTAAAAATATATGCTTCAATCTGTACTCAAACTCCAGTACTTCTTCCTCTGGAAATGGATAGCATTTTTTCATCATAAGTTCTTCTTACATTGTTGTATTCCTGAGAATAGCTAAGCCTTTTATAGTTAATCATCATACAATATTGATGTTACTGTGTACACTGTTCTCTTAAAGTTGCTCTCTTCACTCTGCATCAATTCATGTAGTTTTTTCCAGGTTTTTATGAAATCATCCTGCTCATCATTTCTTATAGTACAATAGTATTTTATTACAATTATATACCACATTTTGTTCAGCCGTTCCCCAGTTCTTGGGAAATTTCCAATTCTTTGCCATCACACAAAAAGAAGTTGCTAAAATGATTTTTGTACAAGTAGCACCCCCCCCCCCCCCTTTGGAAAAAAATCTCTCTTAAGATACAGATCTAGTAGTGATATTACTGGATCAGAGTTTATACACAGTTTAAGTTCCTAATTGTCCTCCAGGATGATTACATCAGTTCAGAACTTTACCTTAACATTGCTTTAGTGTCCCAATTTTGCCAAATTCTTTCCAACATTTATCATTTTCCTTTACTGTCACATTAGACAGTCTGTAAGGGTGAGGTGGTACCTCAGAGTTGTTTACATTTGCATTTCTTTAATCAATAGTGATTTAGGATATTTTTTTCATATGACTATTGATAGCTTGGATCTCTTCATCTGGAAACTGCCTATGCATATCCTTTAACCATTTGTCATTTGGGGAATGACTTCTATCCTTATAAATTTCACTCAGTTCTTGATATATTTGAGAAACGAGGCATTTATTAGAGAAACTTTTTATGAATTTTATTTTTCCCAGTTTGTTGTTTCCCTTCTAATCTTGGTTGCATTGGGTTTTTTTTAAGTACAAAACCTTTTTTAATTTAATGTAATCAAAATTATCCATTTTACATCTTGTAATATCTTTTGTTTGGTCATAAAATTTTCCCTTATTCATAGATCTGACAGGTAAACTATTCCATGCTTCCCTAATTTGCTTATGGTATCACCCTTGATGTTAATGACTGTATCTTCATATAGAATGTGAGATATTGGTCTGTACCTTGTTTCTGTCATGTTGTTTTCCAGTTTTCCCAGAAATTGTCAAATGGTGTGTTTTCCCCCTGCCCCCCAAAGTGTGGGATCTTTGAGTTTATCAAATACTAGGTTGCTATGGTCATTTGTGATTAGATATTGTGTAACTAATCGATCCCACTGATCCACCATTCTATTTCTTAGTACCAGATTGTTTCGCTGATTACTGCTTTACAGTATTTTGAGATCTTGTGTGGCTAAGCTACCTTCCTTAACATATTTTTTCATTAATTCCCTTGATATTCTTTACCTTTTATTCTTCCAGATGAATTTTGTTATCATTTTTTTCTAGCTCTATAGAGTAGTTTTTTATCTTTTTACAAAAAATTTCCTAACCATCAGCTTTGGAATTCTTTTTTTTTTTTAAACCCGTACCTTCTGTCTTGGAGTCAATACTGTGTATTGGCTCCAAGGCAGAAGAGTGGTAAGGGCTAGGCAATGGGGGTCAAGTGACTTGCCCAGGGTCACATAGCTAGGAAGTGGCTGAGGCCAGATTTGAACCTAGGACCTCCCGTCTCTAGGGCTGACTCTTAATCCACTGAGCTACCCAGCTGCCCCCATGGAATTCTTTTTTGTTGTAATGTTTTTGTTTTTGTTGTTGTTTGTGTTTTACTTGTTGCTTCTACCATCTGGAAAAGAAAATCATTGTATTATAGCTAAACTCTCATTCAGTGTCTTAACAGCTATACTCATTTCACCACATTTGCTAAAAACTAAGAGCCCTAAATGAAGATATAGCTACCAGAGGAATTGAGTCATCAGTTACAAGGGAGGCAAGCAGTGTTGTATAAAATCCACAGAATGGATTAGTCACATCTGTCCCCCTTAGGGCTTTAATCCCCTATCTGCAAAATGGAAGTTGGAATGTAGTATTTGTGAGTCTCTTCCAGATCTAAAATTCTGTTATTCTGTTGCACTATTATTAGTCAGAGAACAAAATGGCCAATAAAGTTATACAATCATATATTAGCAACATATTAGAAAACCACTCAGAGAACAGAATAGGCAGTAAAGCCATAGCCTGTTATGTAATTCTTTATGTCTTTAAAATAAAGTTTATTGAAATTAAAATTTTGAATCAAGTTATTTTTAAATTTTCTAATTAAATTATAATAATGGGTTTGAATTATATATCTCTTACTATTGTTCAGAATTATTTTTTTTTCTTTTTCTAGATCAAGCTTCTGAAATTCAAGTGACGATGATGCTCACTGAAAGCTGTAAGCTCCGAGGTCTTCACCACAGGTGAGAAGAATTTTTTTTTTCAGTAATTTTATAGAAAATATGAAATATTAAAAAAAAATCCTTACCTTCTGCCTGAATTACCATGTAATTGAAAATATTGGCACAAAACCCTCTGCATTTAAAAAAATATGGACAGAGAAGCATTGTGACCCAAATACAAAGAAACATTTAATTAGGAAATCAAGGCCTGGGTTTGAGTCTTGTGAGACTGTACTGGATAAGCTGCTTAACTTCTCTTACCTATCTCTAAAACAGGAATAATAAAACTAATAAAACTATTGTATAGAATTGTTGTGAACCTTAAATTAAGTTATTATTATTTTAAAAATATCTTCTTATAGCTTAATATAAAAGACCTGGGCAGTGGATCTTTTATACCAGTGAGTGTTGCATCTTAATGTCAGGGAAATAGGAAGTTAAAAATAGTCACCAGTGTAGTAAAATGGAAACATTACTAAATTTAGAATAAGGGTTTGTTTTTGACTCCCACTCTGACTTCAGTACCTTGAATGACTGGATAAATCGCTCTACTCATCACTTGTTTCCTCTGTAAAAAAGAAAGTGGTCGATGACTAGATTCAACACTTTCAACCCTCAAGCTATAATTCTATGATATGTTGAGATATGTTGAACACCTTTTGGTTAAATTGGTGAAAAATTTGTTTGCAAATAAAAAAGTAGAATGGAAATTAACTTTTCCAGAAGATTAAAGAATTAATGCTTGTGGATTTCTGCCGAGTATAAAAATGATAGTCCACCAATGCTAATTAATAGTCTAGCTTCACCCAAAACAAACAAAACCCCACCTAACTTAGCTACTGTCTTACTGATTGGCTATGAAAGCTTGTATGATGATGAAAGGAGCATTGGGATTTGCTAATAACATATAGTATAACTTTTTGCAGTGGATAGAGTGTTGGCCTTAGAATCAGGAAAACTAGAGTTTGAATTATCCCTCAGATGCTTAATAGGCAAATCACTGTAACTAGCCTCAGTTTCTTCATCTGCTTTGGAGAGTTGCTTGTGAAGTGCAAATGAGATTTACAAACAAATGCTATGTGATATTATTTGTTCTTATTATTTTATCTCTGGTCCCTCAGTTACCTCATCTTTGAAATTAATGGATTATAGTAGATGAACTTTAAGAATCTTTCAAGATTTAAATTAAATAATTCCTTACTCTTTCTGTGACTATTTCCTAATCATTAAAAATAGGGATGATTATACTATTCCTACTTAATTCCTACTTAAGTCACAACATTGTTGTGAGATTCAAATATGAGAATGACTATGAAATATTTTGGAAAATGTGAAGTACTATACAGTTCTAAGTTATCACTATTATCTATAATTCTGAGTGTTTCTTCTCTCCCCTCTTTAAAGTCACCAAATGTAAGTTACTAAGTAACTGAGTATGATAGTCTTTAGAACTTTTTTCCTTGAAATAAAGAAGATATTTCTTCTCCTTTCTTTATAGACATCTTCCCTGCCTCTTTGCCCATTCCTCCCTGATGAACATCTATTAACTGGTCCCATTCTATATGTCTAATGTCTTAATTATACTATTAAATCACTTAGATTTATTATTATAATTAAACTTACTATTCGGGAGTATCTACTGTCTATCATGTATGTATTTGTATATCTAGAGAGAAAATATATACAGAACTTTTCCTCAGATTTCTGAATTACTCTTAATTAGGACTGATAGGTGTAATTATTTTATAGATTTAAAAAAATCACACCAATAAGTGTGATTATGTGACTTCAAGAAAAAGGTTTCTCAAAAGTTTCTTTCAAAGCTTTGGTGACAGCTTTGAGAGAAACTTAAGCTAACTTCAGTCCTTTTCCAGTGTTCCTCCTGCTACAAGTCATTACTCCTCTTAAAGCAACAGTTTCACATTTATTTATTATTATTATTATTTTGGTAATGTTACTGCTTTTCTTATCTTGACAGTTTCATTCTTCCTTAAATGAAGACAGAAATACTAGGTACCTAGACCTGAGACTCATGCATAGAGACAAATAGTCAAGTCCTTGGGAACTGATAAAGAGTTCCACAATGAGGAAAAAAGTATATAGAGAAGAGGACCATAGATAGGCCTCAGATAGACTCCAAGTTAGTGGGCACGGAATGTTTAAAGTTTAAGGCCATGAAACTTTAGAAGAATCAGACTGATTAGGAAGACAACCATTTGAGAGAATAGTGTCACAAAAGCTTAATTAGGAAAGAGTATCCAGGATGAGAGAATGGTCAAGTTATCAAAAAAAGGTCAAGGAGGGATCAGGCTTGTGAAAAGTACATTTAATTTGGTAATTAAAAAATTACCGGTAACTAGAAAAAGGAGAAGCAAAATTTCATGGAGAATATAGCATTTAGACTAGTCTTTGAAGGGTACAGTAAGGTTGCATTGAGAAGGAAAGTAAGGAGATTAACATACATGCTAGGTATAGAGAGAGGAGCATAAGAAACAGTGGGAAATATGCTAATTGGATTTGGGGAGCAGGAGGTAAAGCCTATTTTGTTATGGAATAGAAAAGAGACTGGAAGGATAGGTTTTTCTAGACCTTATTTGATGTGCACATCTGAAGAAAGTCTTGTTCAACAAGTACTGTTTTGGAATTGGAACTATGCTTTTTTGGGGGGGGGGAACTGTTCTTTGCATGAAAATAGAAAAACGGTATTAAAAAACATCCATTGTCAGATAGTTTTCCCTATTTAATTTCCAGATAATAGGCATATTAGGTTTAGAAAACTGTTTCTAAAATCATCCCCTTTGATGCATATTTAAGTTTTAATTCTCTGACATAGCATTAAAAGGCAGCTTATCATAGAGAACATACGGACAGCTTTGGAATCAGAAAAACTTGGTTTGAGTTGTGACCAACTCTGAGATACACTGGTTAGGGTGCCTGGAAATGGGCAAATACATTTTCTTTCAATTCTCCTGTCAATTCTGTTAAGATTATATATGAAGGACAAGATGTTTACCTGTACCATGGAAGGATTTCCCACACCAGGAACTTTCACATTTTATGGATAAGGAAACATGTTTGGAGAAAAAATATCTTGTATAGGGTGATTGGTAGTAAGTACTCAACCCCAAATCTTCTTGCTATCAAGTCCATTACTTCCTATTACATTAGATTGATGCTCAAGAAAATTCATTTGCTAGATAATGAGGGAGAAATTCTACCCTGTTTAATTTTGGTGTTTTATTTTAAGGAATGGCTTTCTATATATTAAAAAAGCCTATTTAATAGCACATTTTTGTTTTATAGTTTATGGTCACAATAATTCTTTTCAGATTGTTTTTACCTTAATTTTATCCCATTTGTTAATGCCATTTCAACAATTTGTTGAGATTGTGGATTATACTTGTTTTCCTTCTTATTTTGTGTCCATTTTGTAGAAATCTGCTTCCTATCACTCATGTTTGTATAGAAGAAGGAGAAAAACCTATGGTGTTATTACCATACATGAATTGGGGAAACCTTAAATTGTTCTTAAGACAGTGCAAATTAGTAGAGGCCAACAATCCTCAGGTAAGAGAAACTTGCCCAAATTGCAGTAATATCTTTTATATCAATAAGTTATGCTGACATCCTTGGAAGAAGTAAAAAAATACAAGTTTAGAAATTAGTGGAAACTGAAAAGCCTTGAAAAAAAGAAGTCTAATAGAACAGAAGATAAAACCTGTCAGGCTTGATAAAAAGAAAATGAATATGATTCCTCTGACTTGACTAGCATATATTTATTACCACTACCCTCCCAATTGCTGCTTCTGTTAAATTCTACCTTTTATTTTCAAAGTGTTTTTTAAACACTTTGTTTTTTAAAATTAAAATTAAAAATTGTCATTTTTAAAAATCCTCTAATATATTGATAGGAATTCTTATAATATTCCTGTGAGAGTATTACACATAAGGATAAACAGAGTTCAGAGCTCCTGGATCAAGATTATAAATATAGAAATAGACACGGTTATATTAGAAAATAGGTTGCAGGGGGCAGCTGGGTGGCTCAGTGGATTGATTGAGAGCCAGGCCTAGAGACAAGAGGTCCTGGGTTCAAATCTGGCCTCAGACACTTCCTAGCTATGTGACCCTGGGCAAGTCACTTAACCCCCATTGCCTAGCCCTTACAGCTCTTCTGCCTTGGAACCAATACATAATATTGATTCTAAGATAGAAGGTAAGAGTTTAAAAGAAAGAAAGAAAAAAGGTTGCAGTATAAAATAGACTATAAGAAAATTATAAGTAGATATATGCACATATAAAACAATACATAGATAGATGTACATCTATAGTGGAAATAAATGTATTTAAATGCATATTTATATATTTATATACATATATATTTATATACATATGTACCCCAATGTAGTTGTATATCTATCTGCCTGTCTACTGTTTTTAGTATTACTTATGTGTATATATGTGACTGCTGTTTTTAGCCCTTCTTGTCTTATCCTAAGATGAACTGTTAATTGCTTAGTCTGCTCATATTGAGAGCCACCATTTTTGATAATAGCCTGCTTGTTGTTAATTTTGTAATACCTTTAAAAAAATTCAACAGAACATTTCTTAGTTATAAATACTGTCTACCTCCTCTCCTGTTAACTTCAAAGTCAAAGTAATCACTCATCCCATTTCTCATGCAGTTTTTAAACTGGATGAAGATAACCTTTTTTTTTAAAACACTTGAAATACATTATACAGTGTAATAATATTTATAGTCACAATGGCTCCTAGAAATGAGTCTGCAGATGGAGATAAATATTTAGATGTGGATTAGAGAATATGAAGGGATAAAGTCACAAGTTGTATTGCAGGTATTTTTCTTTTTTATTATTGACATCACCATTATGAATCTTCACAGGCAATTTCCCAGCAAGATCTAGTACATATGGCTATTCAGATTGCCTGTGGTATGAGCTATTTGGCAAGAAGGGAGGTCATTCACAAAGATTTGGCTGCTAGAAACTGTGTGTAAGTACATTGTTACATTGTTGCATCAATTACTATTTCCTGGATTTGTGATATACTCTACAAATGTATAGTTTTAAACACTAACCATAATTTATCTTTTTATTGTCTCCTTTTTGTTTTCAGCATTGATGATACACTTCAGGTAAAGATCACTGACAATGCCCTAGCCAGAGACTTATTTCCCATGGATTATCACTGTCTAGGAGACAATGAAAATAGACCGGTTCGATGGATGGCTCTTGAAAGTTTAGTTAATAATGAGTTCTCCAGTGCTAGTGATGTGGTAAGTTCTGGTACTTCCAGATATAAATAAGGGAATAAATGGCTTTCTCTTCAGTGCATTCATTTTTATAGAGTGTTTGGTGATCATTAAGAAAACAAATATTCTTTGTGATCAGTTAAGCCATTTAATAAATGAAGTGTTGGAACAGAACCAAAAATCACTTGTATTTTGTTTTGAAATATTTTGCATATTTTTCCTCCAGAAGATTTTACCTTCTTGGTTTTTTTTCCTTTGAATGAAAAATGAAATGTTTACTTCCAAAACATATATATGAAAACTATTCCATTAGGTAGCTAATAGGGAGCTTGGAAGTCTTATGGGAAATTGAATCTATTAGAATAATCCAGAGAAATGTTTTTATAGCTCATTTATTATTAGAGCTGAAAAAAACTCTTTCATAGCCCATCCCCATTACTTTGATGATAAGGAAACAGAGGCCTGTTCCTCACAATGGAATTACATAATTATAATTGTTCACATTTTAGATAGAGAGTAGTGGAGTCTGGTCTGTTTGTAAAGAAAGCATCATTGAATGTAAGCGTATTACTTACTAATTGAGGCATTATGTTGTAGTGGGAAGAAACTGGAATTAGGAGAGGCTTGGATTCAGTTTTTACTTCCTTTACTTTTACTCCAGAACTTTCTAGCGTTGTGACTCTGTACAAGTCACAACTTCTCTCTTGATTTCTTCATCTCCACAATGGAAATAAAATATATCTATACCTGCCTCTTAGATTTGTAATAGATCTAAGTTCTTTATAAGCCTTAAAGTTCTGTGTAAAGGTCAGGTTTGTTGCCAGTTGTACAAAGAGCTGAACTCAAATCTCTAAAACATTAAGTAATCTAGACCAAATGAACAAATGGAATCCATTTATCTTTTTCACTCACTCTTCACCATATCTGTCCATAATCAAAAATATGCTTTATACAAGTATTATAGATTGCTGAATATTTGTGTATCTTTAGGTGGAACTAGAAGAAATAGTTGATAAGTAAATAGCAGTGTTGGTTTATTACGAAGTTGTGATGTACAAACTCACTCGATATGTTAATAACTGTTCAATTTACAAAGCATCATCGTCTCGTTGGGTAGCTGTTATTAACACATAATGTAGAGCACAATTTGTGGTGTAATATGGTTCATGGTCAGAATATGCCATTGTTGTCTACAGAGAGGTCAGGAATGAGAGTAGGCTATAGTGGTAAGATTTGAAGAAGATCTATGTGGATTATTGGACTTGAACTGTGAGAATGGGGCTGGAAAGCTTGTTATATTCAAACTGAGTAAAGAGATCTGGATAACATGGGTTGGAGAGTAGTAGCAAGTGAAGATGAACAGAGATAATAGATTCAGCTTATGTAGGGCTTTGAATTCTAGGCCAGAGTTTGAGCTATGTTTGAAATGCATTGAAAATTATTGTAGATAAGTTATATTAGATGGTAAAGTGAGGGAAAAGGAAAATGGCTTTGTATAGAAGATTTCTGCTCTGGGAGGCAGGAGACTGAGTTATGGACCTTATTTTGCTGCTATCAGTTCCAACAAACCTTTGCTGCTCTTGGCCTCATTTTCCTCAGCTAGTAAGTACTGGGTATAACCCAGATAACCTCTGTAGCTCCCCTTCCCTCTGTATCTATATGAATGGACTAGGCAACACAGCTGGAAAGTTATTATAATAATTTAGGTTCCAGGATCTGAATAGATAATGGCAATATTTATGACAAGGAAAATTTAAGTTTCTTAGGAATAATTAGCTGAACATAATGAATAAAGACCATTTACAGTTGTGGGTTTTCAGCCAGAGTGATTATTATTGAAAAAATGAGGAATTTGGGAAAGAAGTTTATGTATCAAACATATTTCAGGTAGTGGTACATCCAAACAGAGCTTTTCATGGAGGCATTTTGAAATGTAAAGCTGAAAATATAGATTGGAGAAATATTGTTAAAGTGGACGTTGAAGTTTGGAAAATGGATAGGCTCTTCCAAGAAAGTGTGGCAAGAGAAAGGTACATTGAACCAAGAACTGTGTTTTAAAAGACCCTTCAATTAGGGGAACCTGGTTCTATTCTTTTGATAGTTGCTACATCAATCAGATTAGGCTTCTTGTACTTTTCCTCTCTATCTTTTTTTTTTTAATTTTTAAACATTATTTTATTTGGTTGTTTTCATACATTATTCACTGGAAACAAAGATCATTTTCTTTTCCTCCCCTCCCCCCCCTTTCCCTCTCCCATAGCCGACGCATGATTCCACTGGTTATCACATGTGTTCTTGACTTGAACCCATTTCCCTGTTGTTGGAATTTGCATTGTAGTGTTCATTTAGAGTCTCTCCTCAGTCTTATCTCCTCCAACCCTGTAGTCAAGCAGTTGCTTTTCATCGGTGTTTTTACTCCCACAGTTTATCCTCTGCTTGTGGGTAGTATTTTTTAGATCCCTTTTTCCTCTCTATCTTAATAAACAAAGGTCAAACATTCAATCTTGAAAAAGTACTCTCATGTAGTTTATTGGTATACATTTTTTGCTGCCTGGGGAACAAGAAAATGCATTGTTTCATTATTTTAATTACATTTTTTTTAATGACTAAACTACCCTTCTTGTTCAGCCTTATGATATTTTTTTCTCCATATTTTCCCCTTTTCCTAGAAGGTTGTTAGAGTGTCAAATGAATATATAGTTCAAGATTTATTACAGAATTATGATTGAAGGCCCATTCACTATAATCTTTGCATTTAGGAAAAGTACTAGACTTGTTAGAGTCCACACAACAGAATGTTCAGATGTGTGTGTTATAGAAGAAACATTTCAAGTTTCTGTTTCATTAATTTTAGGACCAAGATTTGGAATTTTAGATTTTGTGATGGTTAAAATAAAAATACCATTTTAAATTTGTTTTTGTTGTATCTTTTGTTAACAGAATATTTGTATTTTATCTCTTTAGAAGGATGTTCAGCCATTTTATTATGATCAATAATTATTTGTAATTTTCAAGTATTCTTGAATTCTTGTACAAATTGCCCGAGTATTGTCCAAGCCTAGATTATTTGTCATAGTGTAACTTTGTTTCCTTTTGTATTTTATATTGCAATTTAAAGGATTGTCTTTTTTTTGGTTGCTTATGTCTTAGGAGACCAACATGTTCTTCAGTATTTCTCAGTATAGGCAATATGATTTGAGATTGCTTTGTTATAAAACTTGAATTTTTATGTAAGGGCTGAGGAATAAGAACATTATTGATAAAAGAAAAGCTTTCTATTTAGAGGTTATCTTTTAAGTGCAAAAAGCTTCCTATTCAAGATCTAGTCTATTATTTGGCAGAAAAATTTGCTATACCTTCTATAAAATTTAGCAAGTATAGATGATAACATTTATAGAAATGGAATTTTCTCATATCACATCCCCCACTCCCACCGCCAGAATGTATTCATGCTATTTCTGGATAAAACCATCTGAGAGAAATACTGTAAATTTCTTTTTCATCCTTGGGGAAGAATGGCTATTACCACTGTCCATCTACCATGCTATTTATAGCAAAAAAGAATCTGTATTGTCTTAGATATGTTTGATATTATTAACAATACCTCAAAAATTTCTCTGTATCAAAGTCAGATTATAATCACTTCTCTGGCACTCTGTAGCTAAGTATATTGTCCTCTTCTGTTCTGAAAATTTGACATTGAAATTTTGATCATCTGGATTAAATTCTCTAAGTGTTTCATTTTTACATGAACCAGAAAGGAGTTTGCTATCTCAGGCACTGAAAAGTGGAATGTAGCCTACACTTTCCAAAACTATGCTATTATCCTGTCGTTCTTAAAACTTATTGCCAAAGAACTAATCAAAACCCTCTATTGAATTTAAATGATACTTTATAAGATTCCTTTTTAATTAGTGTTTCGAGCGCCATAGTCAACAGATAGGACTGGATGTCATTCAAACACTATTCAATTTCTTATGATCTGAAGCTTTGTGTAACTGTGATATATATTACCTTTTTTCCATATTTGATTTCTAAACATTTCATCCTTCTAAACTATATGCATTTAGTTTTTCATTTCTAAATGTCTATTATTGTATATTATTTTCAAATATGTAGTGGCTTATAATAATCGGAAAGGTGAATAAGCAGAATTTTCTCCTTTTTTCATAGGTTAAATTTGTTAATCTACCTACTCATTTTCATATTATTTTCTTGATTTCAGTTATGTCTTCTGAGAGACTAAATCTTTTTCTCAGTTTTGCTTTTTAATTCCTTGCACCAGTTAACATTAATCATCATTTCTTAGTGTAATTTACTCCCCCTACCCTCCATTATGACAAAGAAAAGCATTTGAGCCTGAGTATTTGGTCTGACCTCTCTAAGGAGAGGAGGAAAATGTCTTTCATTCTCTAGCACTAGAGATTCATTTTTGATTTTGAAGTTGAAAATGGATGCAATGAATTTGCTCTGTATTGTTTTCTGTATTCTTTCATGGTTTTTGTTTGTGGTTCTTTATAAATACAGTGTTTCATAATTGCTTTTATAGGAATATTAAGATTTTTGTCATAAGAATCAAACACTTCTGTAAATTGTTTTTTCATATCTTTTCCTAGAAGCATTAATTATTTCAAGAGTGTTTCAAGGGTGACCTTGCAGATAATACCCTAGAGTACTTGAGAACACCTATAAGTTTTTCTGCTTTAGGTTGGAAATATGTGAAACTCATATTTGATTGTTCTCTTTTTATTGCTTTCTTTCAAAATAATATCACTCTAGAGGCATCCTTAGTAATTTCCAGATATTATTTTTATTGCATTATTATATGTGAGTCACTGCATGAATATCCCATGGAAAAATGTATTACTTTGTCTCTTTATAAGAATATATCTTAATTACAAATACTTGAGTTATTTAAAGATAGTTTTTAATAGCCATTATAATCCTGTTTACCTAAGTGGACTTTACCTAGTAGATTTGGAGTACTTGAGAGCATCACATTGAATTCCCTTAATTTCCTCTTTGCATATCTCCCCACTTTTTCTTTGTCTTAACATTTTAATATTCATGAAATCTGATGAAAGTATTGGTCACAAATTGGGATGGGAACAAATGTCCAAAAATTTAGCCTTGGGTGAAAAGGGCAGGGATTAGGAAAGAAATAAGAATGAGTAGTCATTTTTGTCCCTAGAGACAACTGGAAGTGGCAGTTATGAATGAGTAGTCATTTTTGTCCCTAGGGACAACTGGAAGTGGCAGTTATTGTCTGCTTCTGTAAGCATATCAAGGGTTTTTATTTTCCTTTTTTAAAACATCAACTAATCGGCTTGCTTATTTATCTGAGCTTAGCATAGTACCAGTGGTAATTAGGCACTTCTATAAAAAATCTAAATGCTTATTGATTGAGTCATTCATTGCTGGGAACCAGCTTAGGAGAGAACCAAGGCAATTGCCTAGGTTTAATTTCTCTAAGAATAACTTTGACATTAAAATCACATGTTTATAATAATATATTTCAGAAATGTTATATCAACAATAACTACAGTTACTTGAATAAACATAAGATGGGAGAAAGATTTTTCAGGTATTTGCTTATATTATGTTTGAGTTTTCTTCCAGAAAAAAATAGTAATAACTTAAACCTGTGATATTAAGATTAAAAAAAAATTAGAAGGCATTTCTAAAAGAAAAATATCAGTTAGGATATGGGAATATGATTTCACAAACTGATAATCAAAAAGATTTAACATGAAAATCTAAAAATATTATATTTAATCAAGTAGTTTTTTAATGTTATGCCTAATCTTTCTTGAAAATGAATAAATTTGCTTTCTTTTGGGATAAGTTAACATGCTTCCAGATAGGAACAGTTTACTTCCTAGTAGTCAGTTTACTATTTCTATTTTCATTATTCATTCTGCCCTTCAGGTTGAATATTGCAATCCATGGACAGATTTTTTTCAAAGGACCTAATAGTGTGAACTTTTCTTCATTAATCCAGTTCCTTCAGGGTCTTCTTATTCTACTATGTTTCTGTCAGATACCACCTTCTTCAATCATCAGTGTTAGAATGGAGCAATTTCAAAGCATCTTACAATGGGATTAAAAGGGGCCATTGTGTCAAACTTGGGTGATGGCCTAGTAACCATCCAATACTGGCTCCTCTGTCTCTCCTAATCCGCAGACCCAGAGGACAAATTCATAACAGAAGTGGCTTCTTTCTCAGTCATGTCTGACTCTGTGTCACCTGGAATAATACTGGATGGATTTCCTGACATCAGCAAAGGCTCCTAAGACACAGGCTACTGAGGTAAGCACTGGTCCTCAGGATGGCACCTCCAGCTTAACTGCCCAGAATTGTGGCACTGATTCTCTTCTAAAAAGAGTCCCTGGAGGTATAAAAACTATTTGAGTGTACCAACTTATTCTCTCTACCATCCTTCATCATTTAATACTCATGGCAGTTTTGTGATCTTTCTTTAAGGCCCTCTCCAAAAATAACTAAGATTCACATCATCTATTAAATATACATATATTTCTTAAAGATCACTTAATTATTCTTTTCTCATTCTTGGAATATTAGCAAAATTTCTCAGGATTTATCTTGGAAATAGGTCCTTTAAAGACTTTGGTTTTTTGCTTTGTTCTTTTCTTTATCATTTTTCTTTCAATAGATGAGGGCTTTTATTTGACCTGACGTTATATTCTTTAAATTTTTTCTTTATTCTTCTCTTAACTATATTGTAATTCTCAATTAGTTTTCATATTCTTGTTCTTGTGTTCACTTAGAATTTTTTCAGTTATTGACTCTTGCATTTATAGGTGAACAAGAAATACTAGAGCTGAAAAATATATACCTATGCTTTCTGACTTCTCAGATAAAAAAATATTGTCCAATTACAAAATTAGGCAGGAAGAAAAATTTTATATTTTATTTTCTAACTTTAAGGACTCTCTTCTTTATTTTCATTCATCTTTAGGGTATATGCAAGGAAAGTCTTTTCTATGCTGGAATTCTTTTCATATTTGTTTTTGGTGACAAAGATAACAAGAACTGACCATATAGTTTGTGATTTCAAGGCTGTACCAGATTCACAAGGGAGAAAATAATAATATTCTTTTGAATTTTAAAGAAGATTACAAATGATAAGCCTGAACTGGAAGTCACCAGTTCCTCCAATTAATTTGTTTGGTGTCTATAAATCAACTGATCTGAGTTGCATATTTCCATATTGGTCATTATTTGAAAACTGATGTCTGTTTTTGATGGGAGAAGTATTAGGGCAAGTCAAATGTTATTGTTTACCATACATATTACATTTCCTATTCCTTTTTGGACTACATTGGTTTTATCAGAATTGTTATGACACCACAGTATACTTAAAATGATAGGATTATTGATTTTATCTAGAAGGGAACTTAGAGATCCCTTTACAATGAACTTCAGTCTTTCAGATTGCAAGTCTAGCAGTGTATTCACTGCATTTATATCAAAGAATATATATATGTATGTGTGTGTGTGTATGTATGTATATATATATATATATATATGTAATTTTGATGCCTTTGCTCTTTAAACAAAAATCATAGCTCTTCTCCTAGATTTGCATAATTAAAAGACATTCATGCACATTTATTATTGAAAAGACTTACAGTATATAAATATACAGTTTGAAGATGTGTGTTCTTTAGAATTATGGGTGCACATATAAATGTTGGATATTTAGGAACTCATTTACTTTTATGAAGCCTATAGTTTATGGATGTTGAGAGTGCTAGCCCAAAGCTTTCTAGATAATAAACAGTGTTGCTCTTGTTTTATTGGGCTTTATTTCCAAGACTAGACATGTTCTGTTATAATATTTAAGTCTTTTAAAGGAAACTCTTTCACTAATGATAATTGGCTTGTTGGTTGGGAAGGGTAATCTTAATCCTCACATTTATCTGTTTTTGTTAGCATTTGATAGAATAAAACATTTAAAATTGGTGACATGAGTGTTTTTGTTTGAGGAATTTGATAACTATACTGCTAAAAGGAAAACTATTCTTGGTACTTGCCTTCATATCTCCTTATCCTCTAAATATGAGTATTACCCAAGGCTCAGTGCTTGCTAACTTGTTTTTCTTGGAGATTTCATTTTTCACTTCTGAATCTATACCATCAACACTAACTTGAACCACAGTGCTACATTTCTAATGGCTTGCTAGATCTCACCACTGTCATCTCAAATTCGACATATCCACATTAAAAGGACACATATTCCTCTCATACCTGGCTGCCTTTTTGACTTGTCCATTTTTCTCAGTTAACCAAGTTTGAAAATTAATTGTCTGAGATTCTATCCAATCAGTCACTGAGTCATGTCAGTTCTTTCTAAGGAATATTTCTTGAATCTATTCTATTCTTGTTATTCACCTGATGCTGATCCAGGCTCTCATTATCTCAAAGCTCAGTGGTGATAACAGTCATAAATTTTCTTTTTTAACTTTCAGGTCCTCTATTTTTACTCTACCAGATAAATCTTTATAAAATGCCACCTTGCACATCATAACTAACATTTGTATAGTACTATAAGCTTTGTAGCTTTCCAGCCATATCATTTTATATTTGCCACTATACAAGTGTTCTTAATTAAGCTAATACTCTAATTTTCCCCCATGACTGACTGTGCTTATGCTGTTACCTCTGCCTCCATGAAACTGCTTCTCTCCTCAATGCTTGTCTATCCTTCTAAGATGGCAATAATGGTAATAATGATAGCTAATGCTTAGACAATCCTTTAAGGTTTGGAAAGTTACCTGTTATTTCATTTGGTCCCCACAACAACTCTGTTAGGTAGATAATATTATATCAATTTTTCAGATGAAGTAATTGAGGCTGAGAAAGGTTAAGTGGCTTGCCCAGAGTCAAATAGTAATTGACTGAGGCAGGATTTGACTTAACTGTGTTTCTCAGCCTTTTCTGTTTCACAAAAGGACTGTAGAACTTCTTGTCTGTACTATTAGTATAAGTTACTTCATATTCTTATTTATCTTTTTAGGTATAGGTCCTCCTCACTAGCTATAATACTTCATTCTTTGTCAGCTGGTACCCCACGGCTTAGAGTAGGGACTCGTATCAATTGGTTTTCATAATAGTAATATTCCTTGGCACAGCTCTCAGTAGTGATTCAATGACTCAAATAAAATTACTTTTAATTCCTCCTTGCCCTTAAAATTCCACTCTTCCTTCTTAAGCTACCCTTCTATCTTTCTTCCCTCATAAGTAATTCAGTTAGTCCTTATGTTTTACCAGTTCTTTGTGAGAAATGATTCTTAAATTCATCCTTCTCATTCTGTGTCCAGTTACCTTATTACTCAAATCTCCACACCTGACTCTTTATTCACTGAGCCACCTAGCTACTCCTACAAAGTTCTTATTAATTCCTCTTCCATTTGAATGAAGAAGTTATCATTAAGGCAAAAAAAATTATTAGCAAGTGTCTAGAGAATTGACCCTCTATGCCTTTCTTCTCTGCCAGAATTGTTATCTAATTCTCAAATTTCTCATCTATTTCCTCTTTCTATCTAGGTGATCTGTACTATATGCCAATGACAGTATTGCGTCGAGTTTCCACTTTGTTGAGTTTCTCCCAATTTTGTTCCTGGTTTTCCTCACATAAATATACACTTATATACTCTAAATAATATAAATATATTCTTATTATACACTGGTGCTCTTCCTCTTCCATTCTGTCATGCTACTTTTTGTTTGTATAAGCCAGACCCTTCAAGAATATTCCAAGTCTGATATTCCTACAGTGACAGATTTGCTTTTTGCATTAAGATTTCTAAAATTTGCTTTTTGCATTAAGATCTCTATATTGCTTGTTGCCCACAATTTATTTGTATCCAAATATGTTGAGTTATGAATTCATGTCTCCTCTCTCACATTGAAGCTTCTCTGACTGGTTAAGATTTGTTAGTTTTCTACCTTATTTTCATTTGCAGATTTTATTTAGGTATGTCATCTTATTCCTCAAGTTGTTATTTCCTCTTTCAAGCCATTGTATATTGTGTATCCTACATTTATGACTGAATGTATCATATTAGACTTTAAGCTCCTTGAGAACAAGGACTCTTTATTTTTTTGTGTCCATAACACCTAGGACAGTGGTTCAAAAAGTGCTTGCCAAATTGATAATATGAAGAGTTAAGAATAGATAACATTTACTTGACCATGGCAAGAAAATCAAAACATCACATGGTATATACAGATTGCCTTGAAATTCTCCCTGCTATATCCATGGTTTTGAAAAGCAAAACTAATTTACTTTTAAAATCTTGAGAGTCTGGGTTCCAGTCCCATTCATTCTACAGACATTGTTATTCCAAAGAGACACTGATCTCTTATTTACTAAATTTGATGTTCTTTCTTAGTCTTCATCTAGTTAACCGTTATGAAGAATTTAACACTCTTGACTGTTCCCCCTTCTGAGGTACAAATTCTTTCTCTGATTCCTATGATATTCATCTCTCCTGGTCATACTTCTCACTATGTAATCATTCCTTGCTTCTCCTTTTGCTAAATGAGGATGGATATTCCCCTAGGCTCCTCGGCTCCTCTCTCTCTCTCTCTCTCTCTCTCTCTCTCTCTCTCTCTCTCTCTCTCTCTCTCTCTCTCTCTCTCTCTCTCTCTCTCTCTCTCTCTCTCTCTCTCTCTCTCTCTCTCTCTCTCTCTCTCTCTCTCTCTCTCCCTCTCCCTCTCCCTCTCCCTCTCCCTCTCCCTCTCCCTCTCCCTCTCCCTCTCCCTCTCCCTCTCCCTCTCTCTCTCTCTCTCTCTCCCTCTCCCTCTCCCTCTCCCTCTCTCCCTCTTCCTCTCTCCCCCTCCCCCTCCCTCTCTCCCCCTCCCCAAATTCTATAGCCTGTGACTAATTCCTCCCCGTCCCCCAAGGCTCTTTGTTTAGGTTCTTCATTAGGTATTACTCCTTCCACAAAGCATTCTGATTTCCTTCTTTTTATTATACCCAACTGAAACTAAATTTTTCTCCTTTTGCTTCTTATAGCAGCTTACATAGCCCCCTTCTTTGCTATTATAAAATTGTCTCATTTACATTTGCACAAGTTTCTTATTATTAATATTAACTGCAAGTTCCTTGAAGGCAGGGATTGTTATTTTTTTGTTTTCTATATTCTTTTGATCCCATTGCCCACTTTTATCACTTTATATCATGTCTTGTACATATTAATTTCAGAATGAATATCAAGGAAAATCAATATCTGCCTTTATCAAAATAGAATTCCTTTTCCTCTGTGTCTATGTGAATCCTCACTTCAAAATTTAGACTTTACTACCAGTTTTTTGTGTATTGGCTCCAAGGCAGAAGAGTGGTAAGGGCTAGGCAATGAGGGTCAAGTGACTTGCCCAGGGTCACACAGCTGGGAAGTGTCTGAGGCCAGATTTGAACCTACGACCTCCCGTCTCTAGGCCTAGCTCTCAATCCACTGAGCTACCCAGCTGCCCCCTTTACTACCAGTTTTGAGTTGCATTTTGGGAGCTGGAAGAAAGGGGCATTGAAGTGACCAGAAGAAAGGGAATTTGAGCACTAATTTGAGAGGCTAAGTTGGAATACAAAATGAAACACAAAAATAAAATAGAGAAGTGATAGCTTATATATCATTCAGTTGGATAATTTGGAGTCACTTAAGTCTGCAGCTATGATATAGCTAGGTTGCAAAGTGGATAATGTCAGGCCTCAGTTTCCTCATCTGTAAAAAGAGCTGGAGAAGAAAATGGTATAGCACTCCAATGTTTGCTAAGAAAACCCCAATTGGGGGTTCATAAAGAGTTGGCTATGATTGAAACAACAACTGAACAGTAAAAGTCTGAAGTTATAGATGAGAATTACATTTGGTAAGTCTTAATTCTATAGACAGATAAAGATTAGTACAATAGTTTGTAATAAATATAGAGAAATTCCCGTAGCTAATAAAGAAAAAAGGCTTGTGGACTAAAGATAGATTTATGCTGTATGGTACATATGTGAACTTTTGAGAACAGTTTTATCTTTGGAATCAAAAAATTAAACAGCAGACTTAATCCATTTTTCTTTCTTATTACTATGCAGTTAGATATTTATGATCTCTGAGTGAACCCAGACCACCAACATATTAATGCTATTGCTTGACCTCTTTGTGTTTAATATAATTGTTGTTCAGTTTTTTTTTTAGTCATGTCTGATTCTTCATGAGTCAATTTGGTTTGGGGTTTTTTTTTTGTTTTTTGTTTTTTGCCATAGATACTGGAATGCACTTCTATTTCCTAGTCCAGCTCATTTTTACATATGAGGAAACTGAAGGAAACAGAATTAAGTGTTTTGCCCAGGGTCTTACAGCTAATAAGTGTCTGAGATCTAATTTGAATTTAGAAAGATGAGTTTTCCTGACCCAACACATTACCCACTGAACCCTTTAGCTGCCCAGTATAATATTATTAAGGTCACTAAATTAGAAGTCTTGACTTACCTCACTTTACGAAGTGTAAAACGTGGGCAAGCTACTTCTTAGAACCTGTTACCTTACTAAGTTGAAATAATAACGCTACTGACTATATTACAAGTTGTATGGACCAAATGGAATAATGTTTGTGAATATAGTGTAAATATAAAGTGACGTTATAAAATCAGTGGGTTATGAGCAAGTGGAAAACTTTTGGCTTTTTTTTTCAGATTGGTTATTAACTTTTACTTGGCCCTCTCAAATCTTAAACTGGCTAGACTACATTAGCCACCAGACAGTTTCTCTTCTCTTCCTTCTTCATTTTAATAATAGTGATGCAATGTGAAAATTTTATATTGTACCTTTCACTAATGTTAGGTTGGGTTATAACCACAATACAATATTTGGACAAAAAGTTTGACATTTTAAAAGCTGAGCATCAAAATGTCTCTATTTCTCTTGGTGTTTTTATTTTAATTTTTTTTGTTTTACTTTTTTCTACTTTCTGAAGTTTTTAAGCAATCCTGATTACCATTTTGATTGTTAAAAATTAGGACATGCAGCAATATACTAGAAAATTATTCACTGTTATAAAATTAGATTTATATCAGAGATACAAGAATAGTACAAAATTATGAAAACAGCTAAATGTATTTGTGACCCTTCCTTTCTGGACATTCAAATTTAGTATAGAGATATTAGACTCAAGAACTGGAAATAGATTTTGCTCCAGCATTCATTAGTTTGGTGATGTCTTTTTATTTTTAAACCCTTGGTAAGGCAATGGGGGTTAAGTGACTTGCCCGGAGTCACACAGCTAGGAAATTCCTGAGGCCAGATTTGAACTTAGGACCTCCCATTCCACTGGGCCACTCAGCTGCCCCCTGGTAATGTCTTTTTGAACTTACCTTTTGAAAGAGCTTTGTGAAGAGAAATCTGAAATATCAGCCATCTTGAACTAATGGTCACAATTAGTAGGCAAGGTTGAGTGGTGTTCCTTTTAGATTCCTGATCTTTGGAAAGAAGGATGAACAACAATATTATATATAATGGAGAAACATGAGAAACAGTGAAATAAGAAAAAGAAAGGTGAAAAGATAGGCAAAGACTGGATGGTTTACATAAAAATCCCAAAGAACAAGAAAAGAAAAATGAGACAATTTCTATAAAGAGCAGGATGCAAAATAAACTCAGAAAAACCATTCAAAATGACTACCGACAGCATAAAATATCTGGAAAAAAAGTTTCCCAGCACCTTAAGAGACTTAATTTAAAACATTCTAGACAATAATAGAATGATTCACATGTTTGAAATATTCTTTATTCTCATTCAGGCCTCTCTAATATATAATTGATAATTGATACTACCTAAATTAATTTACAGATTAAATGCAATGGCACTTGTGGTCCTGAGAAGATGCTTTGTATAGCTAGAATAACTAATTACAAACAATTGGAAGAATAAAGATCTGAAGGGAAATAAAGAAAAATGGAAATGAAAAGAGAAACAGAACTGCCAGACTAAACATTACATTTTAAAACAATAGTTATAAAGACTATTTGATAGTAGGTTAAAAACCATAAGAAAGTTCATTACAAAAGACTAAATATGAATGAATCAGAAACATTTGAGCTTAATAACCCAGCTTTCATTAAAATGTTATAAGTAAATAAGTTGGCTAAGTATTCCCTATTTGACAAGGAGTGCTGGGAAAACTAGAAAGCAGTTTGACAGAAATTCCATTTAAACTAATGGCTTGCGTCATATGTGAATCCATGTCTTAAATGTTTATGTGGTCTGCAATGTCAAAGTCACACCATAGAAATTTTAGAAGAGAATCGGTTCAATTGCCATTTAAGGTATGATTAGTATGGTAACTCTTATCCAAACAAGGAATTGAGCCAATCACAGAAGAGAAATTAAATAATACTGAGCTGAAAAGCTTTTGCACAAACAAAATCACTGCAGTTAGGGTGAGAAAGGAAGCTCTCCATTGGGGAAAGAAATCTTTACATTAGAAAGCTCTGATATAGGTCCAATATCTAAGATATATAACAGACTTATAAGGGCCAAGAGTCATTCCCCAATAAACAAATTGTCAGAAGATATAAATAAATAGTCCTCAAAATAATCTCAAATTACTAATAACCATATGAAGATGGCTCAAATCACTAACATCAAGAGCATATGAACTCTAAAAGTCTCATTTTGCACTCATCAAACTGATCAAGATTACAAAATAGGAAAGGAAAATAAGTATTTAATGAGTACCTGCTACCCTGAGTATGCCAAAAACAGAAAAGCCCCATAGTCAACAAGATATTTACCACAGCACTTACAATAATAGCAAAGAACTATGGGGAGAAATGGTGCATGTTCGTCAAATCCCCATTCGTCAAATCACAAATGGCTGAATAAATTGTTGCCCTCATATAGATCATTGTCTAATAGAGTGATGGGATACATTCATTACAGTTAGAATATTATGTGAGAATTGAGAAGGGAAAAATCATTACCATTTAGACAAGTAATCTGAAAAGGCATCGTGAAGCAGGAAGCAATTGAGATGAGTTTTAAAGGATTAGTAAGATTTGGGTAGACATGATGCAGGAGAAAGAATGGGTTGGAAACCCCTTAAGAAGAATGTTTGGCATGTTTGAGAAACAGAAAGTTGTTCATTTTGACTAGAATGTAGGGCATGTAATTGGTGGGTTAAAAGAAGGGTTCAAAACTAATATATATATATATATATATATAAAATAACAGGTTTATTTAGCTAAAGGTTAAAGGGAAAAAGGGAATTAGGGAATAATTAACTCTTAACCCAAACAGAGATAAAAACCCTTATACCTTCTATAATTATTCTTAATTATTAAGAATTCTTAAATTTTTAATTTAGTAATTAAGGTTAAGGGGGTTTGGTAGGAACAAGGACCAGGGCCAAAGAATCTCACAACACAGGAGTCCTCTTTGATTCAAGCAGTAGTCCCAGTAACAGCTCTATTGAAATCCACTTGACATCAGTAGCACTGGCAGCAACAGCAGGCAGGAACAGGCAGAATATCAAGAAGGCCGAAGAAGAGGGAATCACTGGCTCTCTGGGTCCACCCAGAAATACCAAACAGAAACCTTCTCTTGGCTCTCCTGACTGCTAAGGGAAAAAGCAGCCTCTATCTTTTTCCAGAGTCCACCAACTGTGTCCAGCAACTGCCTCTGAGTTTCAGTTCCCCAGCTTCTGAGAATTCTGGGTGGAATGTTGGTTTGCAGGATCTCTTGCTGCTTGCTTTTGCAAAAAGCTAATCCTTACAACAGACATGGGGATAGTAGATAGTATGAGATCAGTTGAGAAAGGTAGAGGGATATCATATTGTAAAGAACTTTGAATGCCACAGTAAGGACTTTTAACATTATTTAATATACTCCTAGCTGCAATTTATTTTCTCTGTGACTTTGGGCAAGACATTGAATCTCTCTGAACTTCTATATTTTCTCATCTGTAAAGTAAGGGGCTTGGATTAAATGATCTTTTAGAGAGCCATTAAAGAGTTTCAAGCAGGAATGATGTGACCAGATGTGTGCACAATAATAACTGACATTTTTAGCACTTTGTGTGTTATAGAGAACTTTATCTACATTGCTTCATGCAGCATTTTATTACCCATTTTATATAGAATATTAATCTGACTGTCATGTGAAGAAGTAATTAGAGGGCAGAGGCAGGAAGATTGGTTTTTAACTAATTAATCTTCATTTCATAGATGCATAAAAATGTTTTATTAAACTATAGAGAAACCCCCCAAAAAGAACATGTGAGTCTCATTCAAAAGAACATGATGACATATTCCTGGTTGCTGTTTTCATCAGTTTGGACTTTTTTTTCCTTTATCTCTTTTCAGTATAACTTCCATAGTTGGCAAGTCTGAAATGTATGAGATTATCACATAGTGAATCAAATAACTTGAGTTTTCCAAGAAGACTACCTCTATCAGTATAGTCTTTAAATTTATTTTTCCATCAATGAGTGAAAGTAATTGTTAAGGGCAATACTAACTCAGACATATGGCATTTTATTGTCCTCCAACTGTCTTCCAGCACTTGGCTACCTCATCATAATGTGAAATAATTTGAGGGATCTAAAAGACTGTCCCAGCAGAATAAACTTTGGCAGGTCTTATTAAGGTAAAAAAGCTATAGGTTTAGATAATTTTTTTTTTGTCATATAGGTAATAGCAATTCTCAAAACTGTTTATTAAGTTGTGTAGTAGTTACAGTCTCTTGATAGAAGGAAGATCCAGATTGACAAATTTACAGACCTGAAGTGTTACAGTGAAGTAACTTTAATTATTTTTATATTATTCTGTTTTTTGAATCAAGTGAGTTCTTTTAAAATCACCATCGCCTTTTAATGATATTTGAAATCATCTTCATTTTAAAGTCTTCAATAGGAATTGACATGCTTAATATAAAGAAGTTCTGAGAAGACTTTCTTTTCAGTAATAAATAATGTAGTAACTTTTGGGAACACTGGCAACTTAGGTAACATAGATTTAGAAATATCATTGTCACACAGGTAGCAAATGATCTAGCCTTGATTTGGACCTAGATCAGGACTAGGTCTGGGAAATGTTTTTAACAACTGACTCTTCAGGGAAAAAAATTTGCATTATACTTTTAAATATAATCTTTATTATGAACATTTTCTTATTCACTTTCTTCATATAGACAGTCAACAAAACAAGTCAAGCCTCAATTTTTAACATTTACTTATATTTGAGGTATAAATGCTTAGTCAAAATGTGACCATGAATGAGTCGGTTTGAATTGGTTCTAGCATGCCTCTGCCTCTGATCCTTTGATTACAAATTCAGCAATTTCTCATGTTTGTTAGAACAGTAGGTGCCAGATTCTTGTATTGAATGTTTTCTCTCATTCATTCTGACATGCTACTTTTAGCAGCCTTTGTTTTTTCCCCATCATGTCCTTTTTCATATCATTGCCTCTCCTTTGAAAAATGTTTTGTAAAGCCTCAAGTCTAAGAAAGGGATAGATGCCTAAGTAATGAGTGCCTTTTAAAAACCAAATCATAGAAACAATTATGAAACTTTGAGGTATAGTTGTAAAGCAATCCTTAGAGGAATGATCATTTCCATTAACAGAAGAAGAAAAAACTTTGATACAGCCATACTACTACTGGGTTTATATCCCAAAGAGATAAGGAAAAGGATTTGTACAAAAATATTTATAGCCACGTTCTTTGTGGTGGCAAAAAATTAGAAAATGAGGGGATGCCCTCCGATTGGGGAATGGCTGAACAAATTGTGGTATCTGTTGGTGATGGAATACTATTGTGCTAAAAGGAATAATGAACTGGAGGAATTACATGTGAATTGGAATGACTTCCAGGAATTGATGCAGAGTGAAAGGAGCAGAACTAGGAGAACCATATATACAAAGACCGAAAATTATGGCACAATCCAATGTAATGGACTTCTCTATTAGTAGCAATGTAATGATCCAGGGCTATTCTGAGGGACTTATGAGAAAGAACGTTATTCACATCCAGAGAAAAAACTGTGGAAGAAGAAACACAGAAGAAAAACAACTACTTGATCACATGGGTCAATGGGGA
Organism: Monodelphis domestica; assembly: GCF_027887165.1. Taxonomy (NCBI): domain Eukaryota; kingdom Metazoa; phylum Chordata; class Mammalia; order Didelphimorphia; family Didelphidae; genus Monodelphis; species Monodelphis domestica. The sequence goes on along the minus strand of NC_077230.1, from coordinate 95,140,084 downwards.
CATGATTGGGGATGTAGAGCCCAATGCTGTGGGAGTGGGTGGGACAGGGCATGAATCATGTAACCATGGAAAAAATATTATTCTAAATAAATTAATTAAATAAAATGTTTCAATTCTAAAAAAAAGAGAAAAAAGGATTAGTGAATCAATCATTTCATTAAAAAACAAACTAGAAAACTAATATTAAAGTCCCAGAAATTTAGAAAACTATTTACACAAACAAAAACTAGATAAATAAACAAAATTGAAAATAAAAAGACAGTACTTTCTAAGAATAAGAATACAATAAGAAAACAGAAAGGTGAGTCTAGGCATTTAAGGGATCCAAAAATCATGATGACTTAGTTATAAGTCATGGGATGCCAAATGAATTTGGCATAAGAATTGGTGTATTCTGTTTTTTTGTGCTCTGTTAGCTTTGATTAAACTGGCTCATAATAGTAGCATTTATAGGGCACTTTGAGATTTGCAAGGTACTTTGTATAAAGTATATGTACACCTGTGTGTGTGTGTGTGTGTGTGAGAGAGAGAGAGAGAGAGATAACAGTTCAGTAGTTTAGCCTTCTTACTAATATCCATCATCATTATCCCAATATCCTGAGCAGCAGTATTATCTACTTATTTAGATTTCTTTCCCCTTTACCCCATAGTTTTTTAAAGACAACAAAAGTATATTTCACGTATTCAAGATATTTCTTCTAAGTAGTCTAAATTAATGGATCCTTAGACCAGCTTGATTTCTTACTAATGCAGGCTTAACAGTATGTGTGACAAGCATCTTAATGCAAGGAAATTTTAGGCATAAAGCAATTTAGCTTGTTCTTAGTTAGGATCAACATTTTGTATATAATGTAAATAATTCCAATTTACTGGTTGAGTTTTTTTGACTTGGTCCCAAAATATAGCTAGTGAGTTTTGGAGCCAAGTTTCAAAGAACCATACCGCTATTGCTCTTTCCATTAACCAAAAACGCCTCACTTATTATACACAATGTTTTTATTCTAACCCAGGAAAGTAAGTTTTTTTTACTAACAAGGAATTGAGAACATAAAAGAAAAAATAAGCAATTTCAACTACATAAAATTTTTAACAGCTTACACAAACAAGATGAATGCAGTTAAGATAATAAAGGAAACTGTCCATTGGGGGGGAAAAACAACTTTGTATCAGATATTTCTTCTTAATGTGACTGATATCCAAGATATTCATCAGGAATTGCTACCTTATTATATGGCTAAAAGAATATGAACAGTTTTTCAGAAGAATTGTAAATCATCATCCATGTAAAACATTTCTCAAAATTACCAGTTACAAAGGAAATGGAAACAACTCAGAGGTTTCATCTTTATATCCACCAAATTGACAAAAGACAAATAGCTTATTTTGAAAAGATTGTGCATACCACAGGCAACATACACTGACACACTAGTCCTCCTGAAGGGGTTGTTAATTGGTACAACCATCTGAAAAAAAGCTTTGGAGTTACACAAGAAAAGCTACTAAACTTAATACATCTTGACTAAGAGAGCCCATATTAGGTGAAAGACATAAAAAACTCCATATATGCCAAAATATTCATAGCCGGTTTTGTGGTAATAAAAAACTAGAAATAATGGATTCCCATGAATTGAAGAATAAACAAATTTTGGCATAGAAGTGTAATGGAATATTAATGCACCATAGAAAATTACAATTATAAGCTATTTCGAGAATCATGTGGAGATTTTCATGAACTTATACAGTTAAGTAACCAGTAGCATATACATAATGGTTACAGTAATGTAGATGAAAAGAACACAAAAGCCAACTGAATAATTCTAATTGTCAGTTGTAGCCCTAGAAAAAAGGTAAAGAAGTCCCTCCCTCCATTCAGTATAAAAAGAGGAGCAGGCAGGAGACAGGGAACAACTGTGGCTATAGAATATTGTAAGTACTGTCAGATATCATTACTTCATTTTGGTTAACCATTTTTCTTTGTTACAAAGTCTTAAAGAACGTAGGTAGGGTATATTCAGAAGTGGCTCCTATAAAAACAACATGCATCAATAAAACTCAGAAGAAAAGAAGTAAGTTTGAAAAACTGTAAATGATGTACATTTTATCTAAGAATTAAAATTGATTTTTAACAAATTATTATTTTAAAAATTTGACAGATATCACTATTTAAAATTTTTTTTTTGTTTGTTTGTTTCTTTTCTCTTCAGTGGGCATTTGGAGTAACACTATGGGAACTAATGACTTTGGGCCAGACCCCTTATGTGGATATTGACCCCTTTGAGATGGCTGCTTACTTAAAAGATGGCTACCGAATAGCTCAGCCAATCAATTGCCCTGATGAACTGTAAGTTTTAGCATATTGGAAAAAATAAGTTCAATTTTATTTCATTGATTACTATATATTATAAAGTTTATAAATTCAGATCAAGATTTTCCTGTTTAGTGAGAAAACTGCATTATATAAATTATTCTTGCATAATGAATTAAAGGTTTAAGGAGACTTATAACATCTTTCAAGTTACTGGTGTAAAGGCTAGAACAAATCAGTTTATTTGTTAATATACCTAATTTTAGCCCCAGGGGATAATTTACACAATTAAAGCATGTGACGGAATAGATGTGTAGAAATCCATATATAGTAATAGATACATATTAGTTTGCTTTTTTTTTAAAACCTTTACCTTCTGCCTTAGTAAATAGTGTGTTTTGGTTTCAAGACAGAAAAGCAGTAGGGGTTAGGCAATGGGAGTTAAATTACTTGCTCAGGATTCCACAGTTGGGAAGTATCAGAGTTCAAATTTGAACCCAGGACCTCTTGTCCCTAGGCCTGACTTTCAACCCACTGCACTACCTAGTTGGCACCCTGTGTATTAGTTGAAGAGCATTCCCAGAGGTTTCAATAAAAAATAATTATAGACAGCACAGTGGATAGAATGCTAGACCTGGAGTCAGGAAGAACTGGGTTCAAATTTGACTGTAGAAACTTCCTAGCTTGTAACACCTGGGCAAGTCACTTAACCTCATTTGCCTACCCCTTGTGCTTCTATCTTAGATTTGTTACTAGAACAGAAAGTAAAGGTTAAAAAAAATGCTAAGAACAAATAATTTATAGGGGAACTAGGTTGCTTAGTGGATAGAGAGCCAGGCCTGGAGTCAGGAAGACCCTGTACTTTCTAGCTGTGTGACCTTGAGCAAGTCACCCTAGAGAAAAGATAATAAAATATTTTCCCTCTTACAATAGAAAGTCAAGAAATAACTTTGAAAAAATGTCATATGTATTGTCTGAGGCAGTCATTCTATTTAACATTTTTGCTTATTTTTTCTGTTACAAGGGAAGGGAGGGTTCAAACTAGAATGCAGAGTTGAAATAATAGTAGTATAAAGATAAAAGGCATCATTAAAATGTATCTTTTCAAAATAATTGTGGTTTTTAAAAAAAATGTGTCTTCATTTTTTTTGTTTGAATTTCCTGCCCTACTAGTTCTTTTACATGAGTAAAATTGATGCATTTAAATTTTTTTCCTCTTCTCATTGTCCAGTACCCACTTTTTGAAAGAGCTAACAGTGAAATGATTTTTTAAAAAGCAAATATAAATTTAAAAAGAGAAATAAATTATCTTAGAGTAAAATTATTGGCTAACCTCTGGCATTAAAAAAAGAAAATAATAAGCTCGTCTTTCTAGTGAGACCAAGATTCATTCCCATTTGACTTTGTCTTTTTCTTTTGCCAATAATAATTCTTTTTCTTTTTTGACCCCATTACAGGTTTGCTGTTATGGCCTGTTGCTGGGCTCTAGACCCTGAGGAAAGACCCAAATTCCAGCAGCTTGTGCAATGTCTCACTGAATTTCATGCAGCTCTTGGAGCCTATGTTTGAATCTCCTGGCACAAATTCTACAGATGGGAGCACCAATGATTCACTTTGAACTCAGTTACATGTATAAGCAACGCCAATGGAAGAAGATACTTCTTCTAAAACACTGTGCCTTAGAATGCTTTAGTAGCCTGAAGGTTTTTTAAACAGACATCTTGATAATGTTGACTATTTTCTAGATAATCACTTTTTACTAAGTTGAACTGAAAGAATTTCCCCCCCAATTTTTTTTTTATAAAAATAGTACTACAGTGGACTTGAGGTGTAGGATGGATGGATAAGCATTCTTTAAAAAAAAAGAAAAAAACATTTAAAATCCATACTTTTTAAAAAGTTTAAACTCAGATGTTTGGAATAACTATTTTCATATTCACTGCTTTTATTTTGACTTCATCAAAAATAATAATGAATGATTGAACATGATTTTAAAACAATGTTTCCATCAATAATTTTGGCAGTTCTTCAAGATGAAATATTTCTGTTCATAAAAAAAGGCATAATATAAAAGTAATGCTTTCTTGTTTACTGTGTACTTGGAAAAGTAAAATTGAAGATAGGTGAACAGAAAAGCTTGAACTGAAATTTCTTTTAAACATTTTAACATCTTCAGATAGGCACAAGAGAAGCCCTTGCTTGGAAAATTTTTATCCTAAATTTCTGTGTGGCAAATAATTTCTGTTGAAAGGTATTTTTCTTTTTTCTTTTTCCTTTTTTTCCCAGAGGCAGGAGCTAAGACAATTATTGCTTAAAATGGGCTTAAATCAGCTTTGTAGATGGATGTAGATGCCTGGGTGGGACCAGTAATTATTTCTGTCAGGCCAGTAGTAAACAATGTTGATTTTATTTATTTAGCTATCTGGATACTACAGATAGTGAGGTCCTTGAAAGCATATCCACATCTCCACATCTGGTATACTCCTATGGCACCTCATATAGTGCTATGCACAGAGTTGGTGCTCAAATAATTATAGGCAGCATTGTAAACTGGTAAATTTTGTGTTCCTCTTCAAGGCTGCGTTAAGTATATAAATTTGTTTCCCAAAACACTTGAAAAATTAAAAGAATTTGTGTTATAATCTAGTATTATTGAAACGCTAATCATGAATGTGGTCTATATTTCTCCATCTTATGTTGTTATTATATTTGACCTCATATTTAGAGGTTCATAGACAGGAAAAACCTAGAAAAATATTTCATTGTGGTTACTGCTTCTAGCAATGCAGTTTTCAGCCCTTCCATTAATTAATAGATGAATTCAAAAGTTGCTTTGACCAAAGTTAAGAATATATTTGTTTTATTCTAGATGAATGTTAAATCTAGAACCCAAAGCCACAGTGAATCCTGAATAAATCTCGTCATAGCACAGCACTCCTAAGCCCACCTTCTTCTAATCAAAAATTATTCATATCCTTTACGAGCTTACTTATTGTTATGAGCTGATACACATCTAGACATTTCCTAACTAAATAATTAAGGGATGTGTACACATATGTGGTCATTTGATTGGCTTAAGTGCATAATGAATGTGACTAGCTGTACAGCCATTAATTTCATTGTCACTTTTGACTTTTAAAAACAACTATGTCATACACAAGCTGGTATTTTTATTGCCCCCACCTCACTTCAGTTATTGATTTTTAAACCTTTCCTTACATGCAATTTAAAAGAGCTGTCTTGTTATGTGTATGCTAAATAGGGAAGGAGAGAAATAGCAAAATGATTTGTATGCCATGACTTGGCCATTCTTAAAGGAATGTGCCCTGTAAAAAAATGTTCATGATCATAGACCAAATTCCTAACCTCCTCCAGTCATATGGAAAATGTTTGCTTGATATGACAAAGGGAATCAGGTGTAAGAATGTGGTTGGATTGTCATCAGACCTAGTACCATACCCTGGTCAGCTGTTCAGTAGCATATCTTATTGATGATGATACTGTAAGGGTCATCTTTGAATACATTATTCACAGACACATTTATGACTAAAGCATGCAGGCCCCTGAATAGTTAATTTTGTTCATATCTGCCCCAAATAATTGATAAGTCGATGGTCCTATTTTAATTAATATTTTCACATTTGGCCATACCATATTATCTTTATAGGCATGGTTTGGTCTAAGTCTAGTATCCCCTTAAGGATCTGGTTAATTATTAATAAGAAATAATATGTTAAACAGCCCTCTGAAGGCAAAAGTTCTGAAGTTTTCTGCAAGCTTCTGGGTCAGATTGGGTCCTTATTCTATCTTTGGGATTTTAAGAAATATTGTTTTAAATCCACACAAGTTAAAATACTTTCATAATGCCTTACATAAGACATCTGTTTTGCCATACAGGGCTAGAAATCATATTTTCAGTTTATAGGGGAAAAAAACAATTGACACATAGCTTATTCAAAGAATTAAAATTTAAATGTCTCTACAAAGCATCGTGTCTATTCTGGGAGATACTATATAAAAATACGCCACTGCCCCTTGAAGGAGGGGATACTAAGATAAGATACAGCAAAGTTTTGGCTCTCATTACAATCTAATAGGGAGAATGAGATATGTTTGCAGATAAATACAATGTAAGGTAGACTGAAAAGTGCAAGGAGAGATTAAAAAAATATTAAAAGAAGTTTGAGAAAGAAATCCCAGGGACATCAGGAAAGATTTCATGTAAAAGGTGTCAGCTGATTTGACTCTTGAAGCTAGGAAGGGATTTCATCTATTAGAGTAATAGATACCACTATTAGGAGAATTATGGTAGTAAGGAAGTGTTGGAGCCTTAACACTAGGAAATAAACTAAGGGGAAGACTGGATCTTGAACCCCTCCCTTAACTTCTTTTGTTCCCTTCTCAATGGTCTAGTAGTATTCTTCTCAGAACAGCAAACTTAAAGACTTCCCCTAATAACTAAATCCCATGATCAAATCTTTAAGTGAAATTTTATTCTTTTAGGTAGAAGAAATAAGGAGAGGGGTGAGAGGAAAATAGGGTTCCCTAATTTTATAAATTATCCCTGTTGAAGATGTGAGATATAAATTTGAATTTAAGAAACAAAGTTAATTTCCCTAAAGAGAGAGGTTGACAGCAAGAGGCTGACGGGTTTCTTCTGAGCTAAACCCTAAAAGTCTTCTCAGCATTCAGTTTCCTGAACAGGCAATGCCCCAAAGAGAGTTTGTTTTCCACCTTCCTTCAAACAGTCAGAGAAGGAAGAATGAGGTTCAAAACAGCTCAAGCTGCTTAACTGCTCCCTTCAAGATTCCAGGGAACTGTGACTTGATCTCAATTGATTGCTAGTTCCCAAAGTTCCAAGCCTCTTGCTTTTCTGCCGATCCATTTTGTCACTTCTCAAAATCCTCATTAACAGAGGCTGATTGGGAGGGGTGGGGGCAATGCTGTTCCATCACGAGTCCAATAATGAAAAGGAATGTTCTAAACCAATTAGGGACATGACCTGTGCATATATACTTTTACTTTTGTCTTCAGTTTTTACATGCCTATATTTTGTTTTAATAACTAGCATTCATAGGTTAACTAATTGGAACCTCACCACAATTCTGGGATGGGTGCCATTATTATCCCCATTTTATAGATGGAAAAGTTGAGGCACAACTCCTCCTCTCCTCTTTCTTTTTTTTAAAATTCTTACCTTCCATCTTAGAATCAATACTGTGCATTGGTTCTTAGCAGAAGAGTGGTAAGGGTTAATCAATAGGTGGTCAAGTGACTTGCCCAGGGTCACACAGCTAGGAAGTGTCTGAGGCCAGATTTGATCCTGGGACCTCCCATCTCTAGGTCTGGCTCTCAATCCACTGAGCCACTTAGCTGCCCCCTCTCTGGTTTTTCTGGCAGAGCTAGTTAGCCTGTTTGATTAGGTACTTCTTCTTTCTTCCTCCCTTGGTATAAATTCTTTTGTAAACTGTGACTCATATGGTTATAGATGAGCATTAGAGGATAGATCACATCAAGCAGCTAACTTTGCTAAGTACCTACTGTGTGCCATGTGTGAGGTTTCAAGGAGACAAAGGGTGGGGGGGAATAAAGCTCAGTTGGGGAAAATCACAAAATGGATATGAAGTAAAAATCAGGAAATTGCTCATGAGAAGAGAAATGGTGTGGGCAGACCTATCTATTCTGTAAGAATGTTACTTCCAGTAGCTGAATGGAGGAGAGATCAAAGAAGAGAGAGGATTAGGACAGTAAGACCAACTAGGAAGCAGTAGTAGTGAGGGTTCCTGAACTGGCACTTGACCAGAGTGGAGAGGAAAAGGGAATGGGTAGGAGGAAGAACATATGAGACATGGCAACTGATAGGATGGGAGAAGTGGAGGACACGGACTATAATCAAAGAATATGAGCTAAGTTTTTCAGGGAGAGTGTAGGTGGGAGGTGTGCTAGCCTCTGGAGAATCAACAAAACTTTAATGTAGAAGCTGTCACTTCAGAGGAGTTTTGCAGGAAACAAAAGTCTTCTGATAGGAGAAGCTGAGAGGAGAGTACATTCCCAGCGTGAGAAAAAGCCATTGCCAAAGAACGGACACCAGGGACAGAATGTTGTGTGAAAAACGGCAAGGCACAGAACGGCGTGGTTGAACTAGAGCAGGTAGGAAGGGAAATAATGCATAAAAAGGTTAGAAAAGGTAGGTTTGAGACTAAGAATTCTCTCTCAAAACACTCGTCATCATTGCTTCTGCCATCTTTGAAAAATAAAATGGCCCTTCAGAAGAGTCACGCGGTCACTTGAGGAAGTGCCTTCCTATTTGAAGTTATCTATCATTTAGGATCCCTCTGAATCAGGTTTGTGAGTTGCTTCTGCAGTTCATCCTACTGCTTTAGTCTGTGGCATATTCCCACAATTACATTGCTTCTGTGTTTTCCTCCATAATCATGCAACGTTTTCCACTGCTGTGCTTCTCCCAGGACTCTGGTCTGTGGCTTATCGCATATGAATGTACTTAATAAGCAGTGACACTACTCCTCACTCATGGATGGTGAAAGCAGGTCTTCTTTGATGGTCGAAAGTAGTTCATCTGACACCGGCAGCCATCCTGCAGCATCAAGGCTCACAATCACCACCACATTACCCATGTTCAGCTCTAAATGTTATCGAGGCGCCCTAGTAAAGTTGGTACAATATCTCGGGCTCCCAAAATTGGTCTCCTGGGCTTGTCTCCAAGAAAGGGTAGTGATCACATGGCCATAAGCCAGAGGTTACTAAGAAGGGTTAAGGATGACTGTGAAACACCATTGGGAACAGATAGGTCCAGATTGAGGTGGTGCAGAAAATGCACAAATACTGAACAGCGGAAATACCAGCCTCTATGAGATTATCAACATTGCTCAATAGAGCAGGCACTCGTTCCTAGCAAGAAACTTCCTTGGCATCATTTTATAGGATA